>NW_003852408.1:21285633-21295437 GCF_000181295.1 Otolemur garnettii
CTGGACTTTTCCCTTGGGTGCACCCTGAGCAGCACGTAGAACATGCGTGGCCTGTGCAAGTCCTCTGAACTTGACCATAAAAGACAGAGCTTCAGAGGCCTCCTTGGGAGTTGCCATTTGAAACCCTAAACCAGTTCCATCCAGAAAGTTGGAAGTGGTTGGTTGATGGTAAGTGACCTGAGCTTCTCTACTACAGATGGAAGCACACAACTGCCTAGTTTCTGAAATATCACTTATCTTCAAGTCATGCCTCTCTGTGCCTCAGTCTGTTACTGTCTAGTTCAAGCTATGCCTGAACTCTGAAAAGTAAGCTAACTTTTAAAACCCTAAACCAGTTCCATCCAAAAAGTTCCATTAGTACCAATACTTGCTGAGTAGAAATTTGATTCACTAAAAGAACAGCCCACAACCACAAAGAAATTGTAAGCTCCTCTGACTTTGGAGTACGACGCTTCCTAAAGGAAGAGGCTCCAAGGGGACAATTCAGCCACAAAGACCATAAAAGTACCGACAGGCTTCCGTCTCACTATGGCCATCTACTCCCAAGTTCTGGTTACCTAAAAATAGCCCTGAGGGTACAGATCCATCTTTCCCTTTGCCCTGAGAAAGCTAAAAACTCTCCAAGGGGAGTGGCAAGTTCTCTCTGAAACCCGATGCTGGTTGTGAGGTCATGGCTCGCCCAGAAATAAAAGAAAGCCTCAGCCAGGGAGGACCCCACTCAGGGACCGGAGCAGCCCGAACTCACTCTTCGGCTTCCCCGCCGTTTTGCAGCCCAGCAACTCCATCATGGTGGGTCCTAAGGGAAAACTTTTTGTCATTTACAGGAGGATATAGATAGTGCCTATGATGGTCTTGATAAGGAAGGCAGACAAACACCAGAATTGAAGCGAAAACAGGTTCAGTATGTCTTTAGAACCTACTTCTGGTTTTTGCTGAGATGTGCTGAGGATAGAAGAGATTGATTAGAACTGTTATGCCGACTGGAAAAATACATTCTTCCTCCCAAAAGCCATACTTTGTTTCACCAATGCTTGTTCTATCACATGTTTTATTGTACCTAAATTTAGGGGAAAAAATTGTAATTACAGCAAAATATTGTACCTCAAAATACAGTCGATGAGGGTGATAGCTAAAATTAAGGAGAGTGCTTCCAGTGCACTGGGCTTCGTATATTAATATCAAAAAATAGTTAAACAGAGACTTACGGTAGTCTTTTTAATGTAGTGTATCTGTTCTTTTTTATACAATATGTCTTATTTTAAATACACCATAGATTAAATACACATTTTAAATATACCATAGATTATTCTATAGTTCCAGAAAGGATTTAAGTTTAGCATTTGTTTAAGATACATTTGATTAAGATATGGAGATATGTTCTCTAATTATCTTTTGCAATAGCTTTTTATGTTCCTAGATTCAAAAGTACCCTAAAGCAATCTTACACCAAGATACCTACATGATTTCCTAAAACTCTCAGAGCAAAGAGCACGCATCCTTCTGTCAATGCATTTGAAAGAGTACTAGTTGTTTCTTTCTTTCTCTCCCTCGCCACTGCAGTCCTTCAGTGCTGACCAGATTGCTGGTAAGTGACCTGAGCTTCTCTACTACAGATGGAAGCACACAACTGCCTAGTTTCTGAAATAACACGTATCTTCAAGGCATGCCTCTTTGTGTCTCAGTCTGTTACTGTCCAAGCTATGCCTGAACTCTGAAAAGTAAGCTAACTTTTGGAGCTTACTTTGAAGATTACTTAGGGAATGAGCTGGACACACTTAAAAATCAGAACGTGTTTGGTTAAAACCTTCTTTATGGTTAATTTCTTTCTAACAGATCGAGTTCTCTAAGGAACAGCAGGAGGGTAAGTTTAAAAGCCATAGACCTTAAATGTGCACACTCTTCAAGACGGCAGATGAGAAAACCAACTCCCTGGGGATGAGATTAGCTCTTCTTAATTATCCCCACTGGTGTTGCCGCTCTAAATATAATTTGCTCTCAATCCCTCTAAGTGTAAATTAGCTCTTTAATAAAAATAATTAATTAATTAAAAAATATAAATTAGCTCAACCTGAAACTCTTGCTTATAACCAGGACTCAAGGTTGAACAAACAAAAGATAAACACCTTAATGGAGGTTTTATATCCACTGATACCTAAATAAAACCAATTTGATGTAACAGGTAATACTCAAAAAGGATGGAGGTTTCAGATGGCAAATTTGCTAATCGAATCCCTAAAGAGAGATCTGACAAATCTGAATTGTTCAATTTGGCAAATAAAATTGGTTATATAACTGTCCAGGTACCAAATCTACATAATTTAAATGGGGACCATAGTGAGTTGTAGAATAAAAGTGAATTCAGAGACAAAGATGAAGGAGTAATTTATCATATCGAATGTTCGTTACATTAGATGAATTCCATGTGAGGAGCATTCAGTGTCGCCGCCCCACCCTAGAGATGCAGGACAGACTCTCCCAGTGGTGATAGGACTTGCTCAAGGACCCAAAGAATCAGTGATAGAATCAAATCTTGTATTCGTTTAAACTGGTTAGTAATTTATTCATAAAAACAGGTAGTAGCTAGGAGGCTTTGAACTCTTTTAAGATTCAACAGAGTCTGAATAATTTTCCTAATAGTTCAATTTTTTTTCCCTTTGGGCCTTTGGCTTCGACAGCTCCCATACCCCACAGGAACTTGATGTTTTCATTAAGAAGTACAAGGAGAAATGTTTTATGAGGTGATGAACTGAGATAGAAATACTTCTGCAGAAGGAAGGAGGAGAAAAAAATTAGTTATATGGTATTGTTTACATTAAGTATTGGTCATAATTACCATCTCTCTATCAGGATATATAATACATAAATAATTATGATTATGGGTGATTAATAAGCACCCATTCAAATTCTTGGTTCTTTACCTTAAAAATGCCACATTCTTCATTCTGTTTCAGTGTCTGAAATATTTTATGTTTGGACATTAATTAAGATAAAAAGGATATTGAACGTAGTACAGACTCATGCAACTACATCAGGGCTTGTGGCCTCATGTAGACAGTCAAGAATTTGATGACTCGTAACTCAAGATTATTTGAAATTATACTGTGATGAGCTGTTTTAAATCAGAAAAAGTCAGTTTGATTTTTTAATGTACTTTCAGTGACTGATGCTGCTACTTTATCAGCCACTGCCTTCCAGTCCTCTGAAGTATCTAATTTACAATGGCATTGTGACTTCCAAACTGCCATTGAGCCAAGCCATGGAAGACTCAAAAACCCTTGCAGGAACAGAAGGACTTACTTTTAAACATAAAAAGATTAAAGTCCATTTCACTCCACATGTGAAATAGATTTTAGATACAGACACTCAGTAAACACAGGTGTGGTGGGCTGGTTTTCTCTGAGTTAAGAAAACAAATGTAAGCATTTTTAATTAAATGCAAATCCTATACTTTCAGAAATAGAAGACTTCTTTAGATTGTTTCCTTATTTGATGAGGAAAGAATTTTGCTCAAGGCCACTCTATTTGTATTTATCATAGGATTGAAGGAAGAGACCAAAAAAAAAATCAGAAAATAATAGCATCCTACAAGTCTAAATCTTGTGCTGTAGAGTAGATATTGGGTACATGTAGCTGTTTAAACTTTAATTAATTAAAAATAGATAAATTAAAAAATCTATTTCCTCCATTTCACAAGTTGCATTATAGTGTTCAGGAGCAACACTGAGTAGCTAGCTACCTTTGGGGCAGCCCAGAATGAAAACATTTCCATCATTACCAAAAAGTTCAAGAACAGTACTGTTGTAGACCGGGCTTAACAAACTTTTCTTAAAGAGCCAAATAGTAAATATGTTAGGCTGTGCTGGCAGCAGAGTCTCTGTAAAAAGTGAGGTGTGAAAACAGCCATGGACCGTACATAAAGGAATGGGCATTGCTGTATCCCAACCAAATTTTATTTACAGAAACAGGCAGCCAGCCCCCAGGAAGTAGTTTGTCCATCTCATTCTAAATTCTTCAAGAGAATAATTTAGTTGTGGGTTCAAAATTGGGGGTAAGAAAAAACAGTATCTTTCTGAGCTCTGCTTTTAAACCACCAAAAGTGTTAATGTCAGAGTGATTCTATTACCGCCCATAAAACCCTATTTCTAAATTGGCACCTGACCAGGGTAATAGTGAGCCCTTTCAGCAGTCTGTGTATGAAAGTCTGGAGCCAGTAACAAGAATAGTTCAGTTTCACATGTCCCTTAGAAAGATGAAAAATAATATTTGACTCATGTCCCCACAGGGCCTGCAAGCACGTTTCTTACCTTAGGAAAGTGATCTGCTATAGACAAATTGTATAGAATTTGAGGTGAAAATTTTAGCAAAGAATGACAACATAATCTATAGCTAATTGTGAATATAATGTCTGGTGCAATCTTAGATGAGGAGGTGGAAGGTTAGTAAGACAGAGTTTTTGGCTGAGTAATTTATCTAGACAGCGTTGTTTGACCTGAGACTACTGACAGCCTAAAAAAGTTTTCATGACTACCAGTTAGTTCGTTCACAAATGGTTTTTTGAGTGTTCTTGGCATTAACTCCAACAAGTAACCTTAGAATTTGGAGGTTTCCCGGAAAATTTCATCTAGTTAAGTTTAGAAGTTTCCATTAAAATGGCTACATAGTCCCTAAATCCACAGAAGCATCCTTGTCCGTCTTTTTGGTGTACACCTCTAAATTCTTTGTTATTGTAATTTTGAAAAGCAAACCCAGTTCTGTCAAAAGAGAAGGACAAAATTTAGGGAAAGTTATCAGTAGAATAATTATAATAAGACTAGACAGGCGGTGCCTGTGGCTCAAAGGAGTAGGGCAACAACCCCACATGCCAGAGGTGGCGGGTTCAAACCCAGCCTTGGTGAAAACTGAAAAAAAATAAAAATAATAATAAAATTAAAAAATTTAAAAAGACTAGATAAATAGGTGTTTAATATATACACAATACACACAAATGAGTACAAGTAAACCGGAAAAATGTGAATAAAATTGATGGAGTCTATCAAAGTGAATTTCCTAGTTATGATAATACACTACAGTTTTGCAAAATGTTACCATGAGGGGATAGTATAGATAAGCTATCTCTCTTAATTTTTTCTTACAACTGCATATGAATTTACAATTATTTCCAAACAATTGTAATTAAACGTTCATACTTAAATTATAAAGCTAATGCCATAATATGTTATCATATGTATTATCTGAAAAAAAGAGTAAGATGCAAAGAGATTATCATAGGCACAGATCCAAGCAAGTACTTCTCTGAACTGATTACTAAAGTCACGCACTGAAGTGGTTACAATACTATAGAATGTATAGGTTTGTCTTGCCTTCCTGAGCCTTTCCTGAAAAATGAAGTTGTTCCTGGAGAAAAAGAGTTACTCTATAGAAAATTTGTACCTCCAGAAGAGATTTTCCTATACAATTTGAGAAGTTTGGGTCAACCTCACATACCACCATTCTGATTGAAAATTTCTTGAAATTTCATTAAACTTGTTAAGTATATGAAAGATTATTAAGATTTCTCAGGGCCTCTGAATGTCTTATCCCGGTCCTACTTCCCAAGCAGACGAAGGACATGTAAAAGATTTGATAAGGAGCTCTGATTTCCACATCTCATTTACAATAATACGTGTATAGACACAATCGGAAATGCCACTTTAAAATAATACCAAAAAGAAATGCCAGAAGGATTTGCCAGAGATTCAGATAGGAAAAGAGAGTCCTAAAATCACAACTTGCATGGTTGGCAAAAGCTGTTAAACAGACAAGAGTTTGAACTGGATCCTCGATGGAGAGAGGGTGAATTAATAGGTCTGAGGAAGAAAACAGAACCCTAATGCTTCTGGCTTCTTGCAGAATTCAAGGAGGCTTTCCTCCTGTTTGACAGAACAGGGGAAAGCAAGATCACCTTAAGCCAGGTCGGGGATGTCCTTCGAGCGCTGGGCACAAATCCCACCAATGCAGAGGTCAAGAAAGTTCTGGGAAATCCCAGCAATGAAGGTAATGACATCAGTGTTTTCAAGAAGTGTGGAAGTTTAGAGAAGTAGAGGTGTGCATGTGTGTGTGTGTGTGAGAGAGAGAGAGAGAGAGAATTTACCCTTGATTGTGGTAAGAGTGCCTTTTGGCTATCTAAAGTCTCCGCTTTTTCCTTCATAAAATAAGTTAACTTTCCTTTGAGAATTCTCAAGCATGATAAAATGTCATGCTAATGCAAGAAAATAACATCACATCGGCTGCTAACATCATCATCATCATCTCTAATGTTCATGAGATAAAGGTTAACGAAATATCCAAATCTGTATTTTTTTTAGATTTCAAAAGTTCAAAGGAGAAATTTTTTGGAATATTTTGACAAAGATGTTAAATATGATAAAAACAATGCATTTTAAAAATTTTGTTGAGGAAATTATGATAGCACACACTTCTAGAGAAGATCTCTGATAAAAGCTATGGAAATGAAATTTCAGTTTTCAAGCAACTGAAAAATCAACTCAAAATCAGTCTTCTGGTATATTCTTCAGGGTTCATTTTCTTTGGGAAAAAAAACTGTCTTGTTAAATTATGCAGAAATGAGCTGAAAGCGTAAGATAAAGTGAAGGAACCATAGACGAAACCTTAATTTGAAATGGAATTTTCTAACTTACCAAACATCCGCCTTTTATGGAATTATTCAGTTAGTGCTCATTTATTCAGCACTCAAATTTAATCTTTTTAATATTACTCAATGTAAGTTCAATGTAGAAATAAAAATGACATGCAATAGAAATTATATGTAAATGAAATTGTAGATTTCCACTCTATGAGGGAAGAGTAGCAAAAAGAAATTTTGATTTTGCAAATATATAACTTTGCCGTTCGCATACACCTGGATAATCTGCTTATGCTTTTGCCATGAATAAGATTTACTTTGTAGAAGATACTATTAATAAAAGAAAAAAAAAATCTCACCATCTCCAGGTCTCTAAATCACAAAGCAGTCATAAAATTATAGAGTATTTGACACACACACTCTCCTTGTAAGCTTCTTTTGGAATTATTTAAAATTTTTTAAAAAAACGAAGGCCCTACAAAAACTGGGGCCACAGAAGGAATATACACTAAATTTCAGTTATGTTTTGCTATCTTTATATGCTAATGGGTTTGTTGAATCTCTGTATACTTTTCTATCATTTCTCTAGTATTTATAGAAAATATTACATGAATATTATTTGTCCTAGGTATGAAAATTAACTTTGCATTCATTAGATTATTTGATTTTCACAGTAACGCTATGAACTATCTCTATTTTACAGATGAAAATTTGAGGCACAAAGAGGTTAACAAACTTGCCCACCATCACATTGTCATAAAGGGTAGATTGCAAATAGAAGCCAGTCACTGGAACTCCAGTGCTCACGCTATTATCTATTATCATATTTTTTTGTCATGTTAGCAATTTACCAGCTGAACATTAGTTCTGAAAATTTTTCAGATCATCTAGAATAAACTTTCAAGTTTAATTGGTAACTCAGAGCTGGTATTATGGTAGCTAATAACTCTCAAAATTGCAATTTCTTATAGAGATGAATGCCAAGAAAATTGAGTTCGAACAATTTCTGCCCATGTTGCAAGCTATTTCCAACAACAAGGACCAGGGCACCTATGAGGACTTTGTTGAGGGTCTGCGTGTGTTTGACAAGGAAGGAAATGGCACAGTTATGGGCGCTGAGCTCCGCCACGTTCTAGCCACCCTGGGTAAGGACACTTATTTATTCCAGTGCACTTAATATGACAAAACATATGGGAAAGAACAGGCCAGGAGAATCCTGTTATAACCAAAATAAGTAGGAGGAAAAATTACAATGGAGAAATAAATTGGCCTCAGTGGCAGTGAGTCTGTTTCAGGGGACATGGTAATTTAAAATATTGGTAATGAATGAGTAAGGTAAAGCATTGTAGTTATTATTAGATATTGTTTGTGTGACTAACAATAATGTGTATTTAATTAATTCGTTGGAAAACAATTTGTTGACAATCTACTAAGTGCCAGAGGAATAGGAAGGTCACAGTTCCTATACCTGAAGAGTTTAGTCACAGTCTCCAAGAGCCCCTGACTAGTGACCTACGGTGGAACTTTGGAAATACCACATGATCTTCTTTCTGAAAGAAGAGTTTTGTTTCACCAGGTGAAAAGATGAAAGAAGAAGAAGTGGAAGCCCTGATGAAAGGTCAAGAAGACTCCAATGGCTGCATCAACTATGAAGGTACAAGCATGGTGCACTAGCGGTATAGAAACTCTTTTTTTTTTAATCTCAGGTCAATGTGAGGGTACAAACAACCAGGTTACAAGGTTTGCATTTGTTAGGTGGAGTCCCTCCCGTAGGGAGTCCTGCACACAAGGTTTATGGCAACTCTTAACTGATTGGGTGGATGATGGACTCCTTTTAAACTTATTTTTTTCTTTTTAATTGTTTCTTATCAAATCATAACTTTGTACATTGATGCATTTATGGGATTCAACATAAATATGAAATGCTTACATTGAACGAAGTAACACATCCATCACAATTATTCTCATATCTTAATAGTTTTGAAATGTACCATTGCATCTTTTTCTCTTCCTTCCTTATTGATATACAAATTTCCATGGTGGCATAATAACTCAAAAAGCCCATGAAGATTTGAATATGTAAATAAGGTCTTTTTCAGTGTGTTTTATCAATACTGTGGATTGTTTTACAGCTTAAAATGTGTTTTCACATCTATTTTCTTTCAAAATATCCCTGGGAGATAGGACTTGTGTCAGAATCTAACATAATATTAAAATTGGAGCAATCTCAGAGATGTTTACTAAGATCAAGCAATTATCAAAACAAGGAAACTGAGGGCCAAAGAGGTTTGGTTACTTTGTGAAGGTCAAATTGCTAATGGCAGGGCTGTTGTTGAAATTTAGTTTTTCTCCTTGTCTAGTGTTTTTTCTCAAATAAAGTCATCTCATAGTAGCCAATTATTTATTTCCCGCTACAAATTTGCTTCCCGCACAGGGTGTGAAAGCCATGTACTATACAATAGAAAGGTGTAAAATAAAGTTGTATCATATAATCTGCAGATAAAAAATGTCCACTAAAGGTGAAAAATACATCTATCCACAAAAAGTACTAAGTCTAGCCATATTTCAATAAAGCTGTGTTGATAGCTTTGGATGCAAATATAGGCTTACAAAGACCCACAATTTAGAAAAAAAGTAAGAAAAAAGAAGAGAAAACATTAAAGAGAAAAGAGGGGATGGAAGAATAAAGGAGGGGAGAGAAGAAAAAAGTACTAACCAAGCCCATCTTTACTGACAATCTTCATTCAACTTCACTTTTTCTCCTATGAAAAATTTTTCACAGTTCATTCTTGCCATAAATACATTACAAAGAATAATCAGTTAATATTAATATAATATTAATAAGTATTATTTGAACAAGTGGATATGCACCTAGAAAATAAAGTCAAATCTGAGTCTTATACCAAAATAAATTTCAAATGGGCAAAAATTTAAATGTAAAAGCTAAAAACATAAAAGCATAAAAATTTTGGAAGAATTATTAACGGTAACACAAAACCCAGAAACACTGAAAATTTTGACAAATTCAATCATATAATTCCCAGCTATCAGTTTTCAATAAGCTGATTACCAAAAATAAAAGTTTAGCCACAGTTTACACTGAGCACAGTGGATGGAAACAGGCAATTTCATACATTACTAATCAGAACGTACATTGTTAAAACCCGTAGGTGATGATGGGT
>NW_003852408.1:21295981-21304728 GCF_000181295.1 Otolemur garnettii
AAAACGAACTCTACTGCTATAGGTAAGAGTAATTAGGATTGAGCTAAATTTCTAAACCTCTCATTTATTAAATTTGACTGTTATCTAACTCTAAACTGTCTGTTTTGCCCCTACAGCTTTTGTTAAGCATATCATGTCTGTCTAAATGGAGCATTCAAGGTATATACCTGTTCCCTCTTTAATATATAACACTTTATTGATACTGTGTTTTTAAAAAGTTAACAGCTTCACTTTTTTGGTGTAGATATAATTAATATTTGTTCCTAATTAAGAGCTATTTATATCAACCATAAAGCATTAACATCTTGAGATAAGTTATTTAGAAATAGAGCATTTTGTTTAGACAAAAACATATGAGGCATTTCCGTCCCTCTGTAAACTCCATCTATCTTTCTGACTATTCTGCAATTATGCAGTGGAGACTCACCAAACCAGAGACTAGTTCATTAATTTTGTTGTAACATAACACTGATAAAAGCATGAACCTAAGTTTTTTGAAGAACTAATGTACTTTTTAACAGTTACTGCTCTGCAAAACCATGTTGTAAAGAAATTTTGGGAAATCCCAAATTCGAGCACTTGGGATAGGTTCTTACAAGTAGGAAATGGTTTGCCTAGTAAGTAAGTGCTGGTTCATTTCGTGCTTTTTCTTCTTTTGCATTTTACATTCTCTCCTCAAGTTTCCTTTCTTAAAAGATGTGATCAATACCTAATGCCTTTTCCCTTTTCCTTTACAGAACAAGCATTGTTTAAGAAGACTGGCTGGAAGCCTATTTTAATCACATCCATGACTGTCCAGATCTGTTTACCAGCATTTAGAAAAACAAACAATCTGGACTGTTCGAGACAGAAGGACTCCCTGAATTTTCATTTATATTGAGTTTTTCTCTGAATTGTATTCATACCACGCAAACCAAGTGTCTGCTGCTCTAGACAAGAAGAATAAAATATTGACAACGTCAAATCCAAATCCAAGCACCACTCTTTATTATCTACCATGGGTCAACAAACACCCTTCAAATCACTAATCAATAAATGCTTTTTGTCAGTCTGGAATATTCAAGTCATGTTGTTTTTATTTTCTTGCTTCGTGAAACCAATTTTTAAAACCTCAATTCTTCCATTAAATGTACAAAATATTGATGAATTATAAACTTTAAAAAGAATAAATCTCTACAGCTGACATGACAATAACAAATTGAATAATGATAATCATATATCATTGAAAAAATGAGATAGAGAACTGAGGAAATTTTGATTATTTATTAAAAATTATACATGCAATTTATGGTGAAAGCAGATTTCTACAGATTTGTGGAAATTTTGCTAATGGTTTGATCTATTTAACCTCTAGTAACAATCTGTCTTATTAGAAAATTCTAGCAAGCTCTTAATCCTTCTCACTTATGTCTTCAAGGATAAGATTTAAAGTGACCTTTCTACTGTTACTTTTTAAAAACTCTGGGGATGAGACTATTACTCAAGAACTCAAGATCCTGCTTACTAATATTGTCTCTCCTACTATGACTCCCCCTCCTCTGTACATCCATGTCTCCAAACCTAGTTCAATTTTTCAATACATGTCAACAATAGTAAGACTAATTAACAGAAAATTTAATAGTGTAAACATGCTTACCACTTCAGAATGCTATCACATATCACTTTTTCTTTAGAATAGAATCTGAAAGACAATATTTGAATATTTAGAAGACAGAGAGTGGTAAATAGCTTTCCTCACCTCCCTAAAAAAATAATTGTATTATATAGGACTGTAAAATCTCTGAAAAGTATCTGCCTGCCTATATGTTTTTGGAAGACAAAATAACTTTTTCCTGACATTGAAAGCTGCAGGTCAAGATGCTCCTTCAATCTAGCAAAGGTCACTCAGATTCCAATAATAAACCTCTAACTTCAATCTCTGCTATACAATACAATCACTCCTTTAAGGAAAATGTGCTATGATTTCATGATCTTTAAGCCTAAGATCAAGAATTGGAAATATCATGCAACACCATCCAATAGAACTTTCTGTGAAAATTGAAATCTATATAATCTATATCTGCATTGTCCTATATGTTAATTACCAGTCAGAGGTGGCTACAGAGCACTTGAACGTGCCTAGAGTGACTAAGGAATTGAATTTTTAATTGTATTTTATTTTAATTAGTCTAAAGTTGAATTTAAATAACAACATATGGTTCATGACTACCATATCAAATAATTCAGCTCAAAATATATATTGAGCTTCAGTTGTTACATCAGGCAATTAAACTTTTTTTAATTACAATGTCACCACGTGGAGAACTTGAATGACACAAGTTGACTGGTACAGATAATCTAATCATAAAAGTATCATTTTTGTTTTGGAATGTGTAGCTAAATGCCTATACCTCTATAGTTTTAAAACAGTTTTAAATTATAAAAATGTGATATCTACAAGGTGCTAAATTTATAATCTCAAGCTTTATATTTAGTGCTTTTCCCTCAAGTCCTTATCAAACTGCTTTCACCCCAATGGGATAACATCTAATACACTGTCATGGGAACTAACCTTATTAAATTACCATGTGTGAAATACCCATAACTCAAGTAGCAGCAGGTGCAAAATCGAGTAGCAGTCGGAAAAGTGACAGTAATTTTTAACGTCTACACCAGCTGTCAAAAACGACAGGTGCCCTAATGCCTCAGTCTTTAAAAATAACTTTTAAAAAGTCTATGCTACATAGGCAAATATTTTCAAGTTTATCTTTTAACTATCTTCAACTTACCTTTCTTATAAAATACAATATTATACATTAATTTTTACCTAAAAATCATATTTGATGCTTAAATAGTATAAAAGAACTTAATTTATTCTCCTCTATATATTAAATAATTATTATTGAATTGGGAAAATAAAATTTATTTTTAAACTTCCCAGTAAAATTTCTCAAGAAACATCATATAGGAAAAAAACTCATAATTTTTTTTCCTCACTCTATCTATTTTTCTTTTTCTGTGGTGGCATATGTAACTTGAAATTTAGTAGAAAAGAGAAAAAAGATCTTCCCTTAAATTCTTATGAATCTATAGATCGATGAAGCAAACAAAGCCTATATCCCAAAAGAAAAGAGGAGATTAAACAGCAAGTATCTGGAGTCCAGTCAAAGAATTACATTCCTTTGAATTATCAAGGTAACTGAAGCTAAGAAAGAGTAAAATGAAGACATAATTCAGGCAATTCTCTCAATTTTACAGTTTGATGAGTGAGCCCTGAGCCAAGAAAAGTCAGTGCAAAGGGAAGAGGGATAAGGTTCCAAGGACCTACTGAGAATCCTTCCAAAAACTTCATACCAAAATAAATTTTCTTAGTTTATCATCAATATTTTGTAAGGGGAGAGTATTAGTGATATGTTGCCATGGTCTTCATCTGCTGGCAATGTTATTGAACTGACTGCCATGTCTCCACCATGGAGACAAAACTGAGAAGCAGTACCACCCTTAGACCCAAGCAAACGTAGCCCATGCCCTGGATCTCACAGCCTAGAGGGAGCCACTCTGACTCTTCTCCAATCACACACCTTCAGAGCCAAGGAGATGCCACTTGGGAGCTTGAAGACAAGCAAACTGATGAAGTTCAAATGGAACTACGATTCAGCAAAAATGTCCAAATGTCAAACATATACTTATTTCTGTTTATTTTTCCACCATCATCTGTTAGACTTTCTTTATTAGAATTAAAGCATGTCCTAAAGAGCAGATGCTTCAGGGTCTGGCTTAGGTTTGAATTCCAATGCTACCACTTCTGAGCTATGTACCTATGGAGAAATTACTTGATCCATTTTCATGATGATCCAAGTTCATCTTTTACAAAAGCCAGATTAAAAGTTTGTTTTGTGAATTAAAATAAATTAATAATGTAGAACAAGATGGTTAACTAGAAGTCCTCCACATTTTTCTTCCTCACAAAGACAGCCAGAACAGTGAATAAACAACTACATATTAATGAAAATAACTGAGGGAGAGTGCTTGAGTGAGCACAGAAACTCAGGATCATAGCACAAGGAATAGAAGAAAATGCAAGGTCTCCACCACCACATTCCCCAACCAAAATCAGTTGGTAACCAGGAGGAGAGGACTTCAGAAACTTCCATCAATACCTTCAATACCTGAAAACCTCACTACTGGGGTGCCCTGTACCCCTCAGAGGCACTAAGCACAGGTAAAGGAGCCATCTGGAGTCCACATAGCTGTGCCCTCCTGCTGAGAAGGAGTTAAAACTATGCCCTACTCCTGTGGCCCATATGGCTACACCATCTTGGAACTGTAACTCTAACTGTAGAGTATCTTGCTCTGAGGGAAGTACTTGTAGCTCTCCTTCATCCCTGCGGTTAAGCTGCCACCAAATCATCCAGCCCTGACATCACCAAGCCAAGTTGTTATATCCTTCTCTGTGGGGTCAAACAGAAAGGGAGCCACTCCACCTACCCCTTCTCCCACCTCCTCAGACTAGAGTTGAAACAGGACCCTACTTCCTGGGAAATAGTACTCTGGCTACTCAAAGCAGTAATGCCTCCCCAATGACTAAATTCAAGAAGCACACTGTCTCACAGAAAATGGTGCCATGGCCATCCAAAGTGGTCATATGCCCCAGTAACTAAACTAAGCTGAAGTGGATTCCATATATCTGAGGAAAAGAGTGCCTGGTCTTCCCACACACCCCAGGCCTGAGCTGAAGTAGCACATCAGCTCCTGGGAAATCAGTGCCCTGGCAAAGTTGAGCAAATATGCATCCCAGGACTGAAAAAATGTTGTACCCCACATTTCAGTGAAACAGAGCAAGAGCTAGCCTGAGACAAATAACTATAGCACCCTGATTCCCTGGACTAGTCCTAAAAGTCTAAGATACTAAGACCTTTGTCCCTAGAGAATGGAATCATTGCTGTGCCACCCCTGTCCCAAATGACAGTGTCACTCTGCCCTTCTGAAGTACTTCCTGCTGAAGCACCTGGCCTCACAGAGCCTGGGATACTGATGAGCCCCAACATCTCAGAGTCTAAAGTCACTACTATATGGTGCCTGCCCTCTGGGACCCAGGTTGCCACTGAGCTCTATTGAGTCAGGTTCTCTAACTGAAGCTATAACCTACTTCCCAGATTCAAACTTCAAGAGTACCCCTTCTTCTCTGGAGTTTGGCTAGAGCTGTTCCCTGTCCCCCAGGGGTAGAATCACAGCTACAATCCAGCCCCCTGGAACTGAGATGCTACAGAGTACCTCAGAGTCACAAATCCTGGCTCTGTAGGCAACCTTGATCCAACAGAGCCACAAAGAGCAAACTTCACCCCAAGATCCAGTGGCACAGTAGATTTACAAGACCTTGAGCATAGGTCCTTGGTTCCACAGTCACTTCGAGTATATTTACCTCAAACTCAGTACCATGACAGCTGCTTGTAGGCCATGTCAGCCCTGACATCAACAGGCGTCTCCTCTGTTAAGTGTCCTCATTATGGGAAAATGAGAATAGGAAGACTTCAAAAGCCCTTGATACTAAGGACATTAACAACCTATTCTGCCATGACAACTTCTGCAAACTTCTACAGCCCAGACCCCTGAAATATCCATAGTTATTGTTGATGTTGAACACAGCTGAAACAGCTGCATGGAGACTATCATTGCACACATCCAGAGACAGTTACTACACCCTTTCCAACAGCATAATAAAACTCAACTCTAGGTGAAGGTCATTCTTTATAAAAGCCACTCTAGAAAGTTTGGATGAGGTGATTATTTCACCATTGGTATAAATATCAACACAAGGACATGAGAAACATAAAAAATACAAGGAAATATAACACCATTAAAGCAACAAAGTAGCTCTCTATGAACAGAACTCAATAAAAAGTAAATAAACAAATTGCCAGAAAAGGAATTCAAAGTGATAATCTTAAAGAAACTAAATGAGATATAAGAAAATACAAATAGACAATTCAACGAAATCAAGAAAACAAGGTGTAGGCTTGGCACCCGTAGCATAATGGTTACAGCACCAGCCATATACACCAAGGCTGATGGGTTTGAAACCAGCCCAGGCCAGCTAAACAGCAATGACAACTGCAACAAAAAATAGCTGGGCACTGTGGCGGGTGCCTGTAGTCCCAGCTACTTGGGAGGCTGAGGCAAGAGAATCACTTAAGCCTAAGAATTTGAGGTTGCGGGGCAGAGCCAAGATGGCGGACTGCAGCCAGCTTTTTTACAGAAGCTCCCATACAGAAGGAGGCTTAAAGGACAGAAGTTTAGCAAGGGAGCTGATGGTTTGGAGTGGAGCCAAGAGAGAAGATTGAAGAGCGCACTTCAACCTTCCTAAAGTGAGCTGTGACCCCAAAAATACAATCAAAAGGTACAAAATCCACCACCAAGCAGATGGGAATCCCCTCCCCCACAAGAAGGGCTCACAGTTTACTCCATGCAAACAAGCGAGTAGAGTTCAAACTTCCTCCCACTCTATCCCACGGGAGAGACCCCCTAAAAACTGGACCTCCTACCCTTGCTGGCATGCCACAGCACCCTCCTGCCAGGCATAAAACTGTAAAACTATATAAAACTGTATATAGTCCCCACCTGCAACATTGAACTCTGAGGATTACCCACCCACCCACCCTGAGGTCTGGAGGTTTGTTACCTATGGAGTCCAGATTCTTGGACATCTCCTTGAGAGAAGTGGAGGGGGAAGGGCTGGTGCTACTCTGTGCTGACTGTGGCAGAGGTATGAGGAGAAGAAAGTTGGCTTGGAGGAAGCCATACAGCAACAGTGGCATCCTGAGCTGTGAACTGACGCCATTCAGATAGGCAAGACCCGTCTTTCTGGGCAACCAGAGATTCCAGACAGCAGCCACAGGCAGAACAGACTTGGTAACTTTCGTAAGTAAAGAGACCATTAGCACCAGCCATCAAGGGAATACAGCTGAGACAAAGGCAGCGTGTGGGCAGAGACTGGAATTGACACCTGAGTGTAGCCCCTGATTACTTATTGCCCAAAGCTGATTTCCTCACCAGCTCTAGCAGCCTCTGACTTGCAGAAGAATTTAAACAGAACAGAAGGAGTGAGGCTGGAACGGCAAGAACTTCCAAAGCCTAAATTCTTCCCCTGCCAGACTGGACTCAGATGTCCCAGGGAGCACCTCAACCTCAGGGGAATGCTGAAACAAAGGCAGTGGGTGGGCAGAGGCGGGGATTGACACCTGAGTGTAATTCTAATTGTTTGCTGCCGAGGGTTGAGTTCCTCATCAGCTCTAGCAGCCTCTAACTTGCAGAGGATTCTAGCCGGGACAGAAGCCTAATTTAAACACGCAATGCCCCCCTGCTGAACTCAGATTCCTGGGCGATTTTGGCAGTCATAGACCCCGGGAGCAGTTGCGAACTAGAGTGAATAGGGTCACAGACCTGGGGGATTATGAGTGACTGGGTGCAAGAAGGGGAAGGAGGTATTAACCTTTCCAGACTAACTCATTTGCTGGGTGGGTCCCTTTGCCCTCACAGAGCACTGGAGCAAGTTATATCTGAGCTGTGAGCAGACCCCTCTTATCTAGCTGCCGGAGAATTTTGAACTCCTCCACCTGAAACTGGCACTGACTGGAACAACTGATTTGGACCCTTTAAACCGGGCAGACTACCCAAGGACTATTCAAAGGGGCACCCTGGGTATATGGTTGAGGGAAGGTTTGATTTTCCTTGCCAAATTGTTGTTTGTGGGGGGCAGGGAGACTTAATTGCTGGTATTTCTCCACAGCAGAGACTTCAACCAAGAGTAACTGAATCACTAGGATAGGACAGAGACCAGCTGAAAATAAGACAGAGCCACTTAGCCCCACCACACCAAGCAGGTCCCCAGCCTCTCAGGCTGTAACATGGTATGGGTCCTCGACAAACCTCAAGGGGAAAAGTCAAACGGGGTAAAATAATCATGGGGCAGAATCAGCAGAAAAGTTCTGGTAATATGAATAACCAGAGTAGATCAACCCCCTCAAGAAAGGATGTGGAAAACGAAACTTAAGATCCCTTTTATAAACAAATGGCTAAGATATCGGAAACTGAATTCAGAATTTGGATTGCAAATAAGATTAATAGAATAGAGCCAAAGATAGAACTAGAAATTCAAGGAGCATTCCAAAAGTTCACTCAAGAATTCAACAAATTCAAAGACAAAAACCCAAAGATTTTGAAACATTAAGGCAAGAGATTGCAGCCTTCAAAGATCTGAAAAACACAGTAGACTCTCTTGGTAACAGTGTGCAGGAGGCAGAAGAAAACATCTTAGACATAGAAGACAAATCTTCTGAATATGTCCAAACATCCAAAGAGAATCAGAAATGGAAAGCCAAAATGGATTATTCTCTCAGAGAGCTCTGGAATAATTTGAAGAAAACTAATACTCACCTTATAGGAATCCCTGAAGGCAACAAAGTTGCTTCACAAAACACAGAGACTCTTCTTTATGAAATTATGAAAGAGAAATTTCCAGATATGAATATGACAATCTGAAGGAAATTGACCAGTACTTAGAAGCACGTCATCTCCCAAGACTTAGCCAGAATGCAGTGGAAATGTTAAATAGACCTATATCAAGCTCTGAAATAGAATCAACTATATAAAATCTCCCTAAAAAGAAAAGCCCAGGACCAGATGGTGTCACATCAGAATTCTACCAAACCTTTAAAGAGGAACTAGTACCTATATTACTCAACCTTTTCCAAAATATAGAAAAAGACAGA
>NW_003852408.1:21306854-21308085 GCF_000181295.1 Otolemur garnettii
ATTAGAAAACGTTCTTCTTAGCAAAGTATCTCAAGAATGGAAGAAAAAGTATCCAATGTACACAGCCCTATTTTGAAACTAATTCATAGCTTTTATAAGAATGTCATAACCTGATTATAGCCTTAGAATATGGGAAGCAGGTGGGAGAGGGGAGGGGAGGGGGATGGATGAGGGGAGGGAGGGTGATTGGTGGGGTCACCTCTATGGTTAATCTTACAAGGGTACAAGTGAATCTTTCTAAAAGCAGAGTATGCATATCTTGACTCAATAACTAAGAAAATGACATGAAGGTTATGTTAACCAGTTTGATGAGAGTATTTCAAAATATGAAGTTATTCCTGTTAGGAAGTACTCTGTAAGAAGGCTTGAATTTGCTTTCTGCCTGTGGACGCTGCCGAGGAAGCATCGTTAAAGTCTCAAAGCCCTGGTGCCCACTTAACTGTGAAAAAGCTCTTTGCTGGCAGCATTAGAGAAGATACTGAAGACATCACTTCAGAGACTGTTTTGAACAGTAGGGGGAAATGGAAGTGATTGAAATCATGACTGACCTAGGCAGTGGCAAGAAGAGGGCTTTGCTTTTGATAAGTTTGATGACCATGATTCTGTGGATAAGATTGTCATTTAGAAATACCATACTGTGAATGGCCACAACTGTGAAGTAAGGAAAGCCCCACCAAAGCAACAGATGGCTAGTGCTTCGTCCAGCCAAAGAGGTCGAAGTGGTTCTGGAAACTTTGGTGGGGGTCGTGGGGGTGGTTTTGGTGGAAATGACAACTTTGGCTGTGGAGGAAACTTCAGTGGTGGTGGTGGCTTTGGTGGCAGCCATGGTGGTGGTGGATATGGTGGCAGTGGGGGTGGCTACAATGGATTTGGTAATGATGGAAACAGTTTTGGAGGTGGTGGAAGTTACAATGATTTTGGCAATTACAACAATCAGTCATCAAATTTTGGACCCATGAAGGGAGGAAATTTTGGAGGCAGAAGCTCTGGCCCTTATGGTGGTGACGGCCAATAATTTGCCAAACCATGAAACCAAGGTGGAGATGGTGGTTCCAGTAGCAGCAGTAGCTATGGTAGTGGCAGAAGGTTTTAATTATTCCCAGGAAACAAAGCTTAGCAGGAGAGGAGAGCCAGAGAAGTGACAGGGAAGCTACAGGTTACAACAGATTTGGGAACTAAGCCAAGCACATTGGTGGCAGGGCCTAGCTGCTACCAAGAAGACATGTTTTAG
>NW_003852408.1:21308958-21315228 GCF_000181295.1 Otolemur garnettii
TGACTGCCCTATTGAAATTTCTTTTATTATAAGCCACATCAAACCTTTTGGAAATATTGGTGGCATAAATTATAATAAGTATATTGACAGACTTACTGGCTTTATCTTTCTAGATGTAAAACTTATTTACTACTCATGAAAATCAACTTTCTGGATCAAATAAAAAAGATGATAAAATGGATCACAAGGTTTCTGAACATCAAGCATTTAATACTATTTCGATGAGTCATATATAACTAAATCAGAAACAGATTTAATTTCCCTTGAAATTCACATGGCTTTAGATTGAGTTTAACACATTGTTTGCCAACTTTGATAAACCCAGGTCAAAGGAAATAAGCTGAAATTATCTAAACCATCAAAATCATAATTTTTTCTATTCCAACTAAAAAAGAAAGATCAAAATTGAGAAATATCATAATGATACCATAGAAAATATGAAAACCCTCCAAGGGAGTAATAATGATAAAATGAACTCTTCTATTCTGAATTTCTTCACATCAGAGACCAACTGGCATTTGAATTTGAAAATCCCTTCAAAATACCCTGTATGTAACCAGAATTGAAATTAAAACCCATTCCAATCTTTCCTTGATTGTGGCACCATGATGTCCTCATGTGTGTTGTTTTTGTCTCTTGAACTACTCTAAGCATGAATACTAGCTAAAATATATATATTATATATAAAATACAAATATATAAATATAAGCTTGTTCCCAGAATCTTGGACAAGCTTAGCCAATCTTCTCATTTGATGAATTTCTATGCCAATTTTATTAGAGAGGTTGTGAAGACATTAGAGATATTTTTCCTCAAATGGCAAACTCTTGATTTTTAAAGAAAGAGAAATTAAGTATTTATATCACAAATGCTTTCCCTTTGAAAACATCTCTCTGAGAATAAGAAAAAGTTGTCCTCAACAATGGATTTCTTCCAATTTCATGACACTGGAAATCTTGTTAATAATTGTTTCTTTTGCAGTGATCTCTTTGCAATTCACCTCCAGCATCTGTGCAGGATGTATAACTTAAATTTCTATGTATAAGTCTTAGGAGGTTGATTTTTATAAAATTTAATCTTTTGAGCACTATTCAGTGACATTCTTTAGTCACCTTTCACACTATGCTAAATTAACACATTTTTTGAGCCTCCAGTCAAACAAATGGCTGTTTCCACCAGTCTCTGGTTGTCATTTCCTACCATCTAATAGTTCATCTTTGGCCAACAAAACCATCTGGGTTTACCCAGGGAACTGCCTGACTGATGTCTTTCTGGAATTATTTAAACATTGTATTGAGTTTTGATATATATCGTATTTTAAAAACAATTCAAAATTGAAAACTGAAAGTTAGATTTGAAATGAAATGAATATTCTACAAATATAATACAAATTGACAAAGATAAAAAAAAATACTGAGTACATCAAACAATAAATTAGCCCCAGTACCATACTTACATGTTGACCAACTAGATGTTCCATCATGAAGTAAAAGAACAAAATGTAAAAGTACATGTGAAATACTGGACATGTATAATCTAATATTGGGACTAAAAGTCGAGAAAGATTCTCATTATTACATAAATCTTTGGGTCAATTTGCAATACAATTTTTGTAAATACTTTGCCTTTATCCCTGTTGAATCGTCTATTTTGCTTTATTTTCCCTATGCCTAGTTTTCTTTTCCCTGTATTTAATCACAACAAATATCTCTGATTTCCCTGATTAAGTTTTCTTTTTAAGTAAAGGAACTTAAATATTTGTGATGAATTCTTTCTTCATTCTATTAAGATTATTCTATTAGCTTTAATAAATTTCCTCATCCTTTTTGGAAAGAGGTAGAATATATAATTATAAATTAAATCCTTATTGAACAAATGATGGCTCACTTACCGTTTTATAAAGTACTTAGGAAAGTCACTTTTGTTTTATCCTTGGACTAGTGTGTTGTGATAGGGGTAACAGGCTAGAGAGCCAAAACAATTAAAATAAAAGATTAAAGACAATCTGTTTAATTTTGCTGAATTTCTGCTTCCTTTTCTGTAAAAACAGGGATAACACCACTTTTCCAGGAATGGTGGGGATTAGGCATTTGTGTGTTAGATGAACTAGCCTGCATCTGGCATCTATTGTAGTTACTAAGTGTTGCTACTATTCTGATCACCTTGTATAAGTAGTGCTCTGTGGCCCAAGTTTTGATTCAGCTGTTGTGTCTGTGCATGTGTGTATGTATATGCTGCAAATATACACACACATAAACAGGGTGTCCATAAAATTCATGTGCAATTAAAGCCAGACTACTACTTTAAATTGCACACAAACTTTATGGAAACCTTGTATTTAATCTCAACAAATATCTCTGATTTCCCTGATTAAGTTTTCTTTTTAAGTAAAGGAACTTAAATATTTGTGATGAATTCTTTCAAAAAGACTCCTTCACAGATTAATATGAAAGAAATGAGGGAGTACATTCATCCAGGTAAATTGTTTACCCACATTTAGATTGTCACCAGATCGACTGTCATTTTAAAAATACACAATACTATATCGTCAGGGATGAAATGATTCTGGACAGGAAAATATGAGTTGGCCTCTTAATGAATACCTACAAAGCCATCAAACAGCCTGCCTAAGGACAGGAGTAAAGCAAGCTGGTCTCTAGTGACTCCCTGTGGCAGAGCCAGTAGACGAGAGCTGAGCTTGCAGAAGGAGTGAATGTCATCGCAAGGACCCAGGCCTTTGATGTGGAGGAAAGTGGAAGTGGAATTAATGTGTTTCAAAAAATAGGATAAAAGCTCTCCTTCTCCAAGGAAAAAGTCCCAATTTACTTTAATTACTGACACTTATCTCACCTTGCAAGCTCTAATTATGTGAAGCAAATGCATTGGTGGT
The DNA here is from genome assembly GCF_000181295.1 of Otolemur garnettii. Classification (NCBI taxonomy): domain Eukaryota; kingdom Metazoa; phylum Chordata; class Mammalia; order Primates; family Galagidae; genus Otolemur; species Otolemur garnettii. The sequence continues at coordinate 21,311,849 of NW_003852408.1, forward strand.
TCCCCTATTAATAGTGCTATTTTAGAACAGGACAACCACTAAATAATCTACAGCTGGAGATGGTCTCTGTCAGGAATACCCCTCTAATCCAAAGCATATTCCCTCAGACAGGAGTCAAAGCCAGAAAATGGAAGGATAATTTTTCACAACTTTGTTTCACTCTGTTCATTGAACTACGTCAAGCATGTTTGATGTAATGAAAGAAAGAAACTTCTATTTAATACAACTATTCTTGAGAAAAATGTGATGTTTTATATATATATATGTTTTGTTTTGTTTTTTTAGAAATACTTTAATATGCTTCATGTAACACAAACGCCAACCCCAAAGTTACTAAACTGCCTTCTAAGAAAGGTCCAATTAACTTCAGGGTCTTATTTTTGTTTTTGTTTGTTTGTTTTCTTGAGTACACAAAAGAGTGGGACGTGCAAATTTGGTCCACCTAATAGAACTGCATGAGGCAAGAGAGAGAGAAATGGAGAGTATTGATAGGCAATGGGGGCATAGTAATGTAGAGCCTCTGGGGGTTTTCTATATGAAGTGTCCAGAAATTTCTAAATCACTTGTTCATGTTTAGTGCAAGTAAGTTTTCTTGGGATAGTTGGAGGCGGATGAGCTGATATTTGACTTACCCTATTCCTAATGGCAACACACACGGTCTCAAACTATAGATGTCCCAGGTCGCCCGTAAAGGCTCCTTACATAAGGAAAATGGGAAATTGTAACTAGAGGCTCAGGTAAAACTCAGTGTTGAAGTCTTGAGTTTAAAGTCTGGAAAGTCAGGCAAAATTTCTATGTTGCAATCTGGAGGGAGAACTCCTTCCTTTTCAGGGTCCTCAGTCTTCACTGTTCAGACCTTCAGCTGACTATATGAAGCCCACCCACATTATGGAGACTAACCTGCCTACCTAAAGTCAATTGATTAACTTTAAGTTAAATGTTTAAATGTTATGACATCTAAAAAACATCTTTTCAGCAGTATCTAGACTAGCATCTGACCAAACAACTGGTTACCATAGTCTAGCCAAGTTGAAACGTAACATTGACCATCACAGGTGGGCACACAGCCTCAGTACTAATTGGACACTTTTCTGAGGTCTGAGCTCTTCACTGAAGTAATTCCATGACAGGAGAAAGGCCTTAAGGGCATTCACTCCAGAGAAGCAGCCTGGTAAAATGCACCATGTGATTGCTTCCTTAGCAATCACAACAATACCGTCTATTCCAAGCCTGGTCTTCCAGCCTCCCTTTGACCTGCATGATCCCCCATCTTCATCCTTTAATTTTCATTTCTCCTAAAGAAAGACAATCAGAGTCTGTATCTTTCAGGTCAAGAAACCTCCAATAACACCTATTAACTATTTGGTTTTGGTGAAGCCTTCACTTCAGCTTCTTTCATACTTTCTACTGTTTTGTTTTTTGGTTTTGGTTTTGTTTTTATTTGAGACAGTCTCACTATGTTGCCCTTGGTAAAGTGCCGTGGTGTCCCAGCTCACAGCAACCTCAAATTCTTGGGCTTAAGTGATTCTCTTGCTTCAGCCTCCCTGATAGCTGGGACTACAGGCACCTGCCACAATGCCCAGCTATTTTTTTGTTACAGTTGTCATTGCTGTTTAGCTGGCCTGGGCTGGGTGCGAACCTGCCAGCTTTGGTGTATATGGCCAGCACCCTACTCACTGAGTTAGGGGCGCCACCCATACTTTCTACTGTTTAGAAAAATAGACATCGCTTTAAGTAATAACAATAGAAATAATTATTATCATGATAATTACACTGAGAGTTTACATGTATTTAGTCATTTACTCATTAAAATAATCCTCTGAAGTATGTAGTGTTATTATTTCCTTTTTTTATATGAGAAAAATAGAAGATCAGGAAGATTAAGCAACTTATTCAGCATCATATAACTAAGAAGCATCAGAGCTAAGCTCTCCAGACAATCTGGCATGGCTCCCAAGTTCATTCAATTACACACCTGCAACTTTTCAAGTTATTTACACTTTCAGCTCTTTTGTATAGAAAAATATTTTGGGTAAATGTGTATATATTCATACATATATTTCCATATATGTAATTTCAGATTACTGGCAGAAAACAGATGCAAACTCAAAAGGAATAGTTTAAAAGAAGGTAATAAGAGATGTGGGTAGGACAAAAACAGGAGAGAATAAAGGAATAAAGTATTGGGACTGGCAAGAATAGGAAGTGGTTATCATCCCAGATCCCAAAGGAGAACACTCCGTCTCCTCTCATTTCCCATCCTCCAAACTCCTACAAGTACCTCCTTTTGAAAAAAACCCAACCAAAAGCCAAAAGGTAAGGGAGTCTGTAAATATCGAATGCCCTGGCCACAGAACAAAGTGGGAAAGGTCAGAGAATGGATTTGGCAGGGCGCACAGACACTACGTGGGACACCTTATTAGTAGAATGCTAAACACAGTGTTCTCTTGATGACTTACCTTCATGATCCTCATCAAATCAACCTGCATTATGGCTTCCTATTGTTAACACAGATGCAGACTACAGAAGCTTCCCTAAAACTTACCTCTGCATGCACAGCACGATGAGTATCCCACAGTCTGGAGCCTGGCATCAGAACACCTCTGCAGGACTTGCTAATGGATTATGAAAAGATTTCAACCAGCAGCAACAATCTCCTGCCTCTTCTCATGAATGAATCTGTGTTGGAAAATGAAGGAGAAATTCTCAGGGTGTGTGCACCCCTCTGCCCACCAATACCAAGCCAAGTGAGAAGATTGGCAAGGGAGCCACTCAGAGAACTTGGCACAGACCTTTGAGATTAGAGGAACCCAAGGTCTTCTATCTTGACTCTTCCTGATACAGTCTAACATGGATTAAAGTGTTCTGCCTGGTGGTTCCTCAGAGACAGCAAAAGAAAGAGAAGGGGGCTATATAGGAGGGAGCTATACTGTTTTCTTGGGAGGGCAAGAGGGGTGAGTTATGTCTTGCACCATGTGGAGCTGTAGAGGGAGCCATCTGGGATCATTTTGAACATCACTCCAATGGACTGCCTGGAAGCTCTCTGAGACCTGACCAGAGACTGCCTATGAAGGGTGGGCTTGGACGTTTGGAGTTGAGATCACAGAATAAGCCAGAGATCCTGGGTGCAGTAGTTCACACCTGTAATCCTGGTACTCTAAGAGGCTAAGCCAGGTGGATTGCTTCAGCTCAGGAGTTGGAGATCAACCTGAACAAAAGCCAAACAGAAAAAACTAACTGGGTATCGTAGGGGACGCCTGCAGTCCCAGCTACTCAGGAGGCTGAGGCAAGAGGATCACTTCAGCCCAAGAGTTTGAGGTTGCTGTGAGCTATGATGACACCATGTCACTCTACCCAGGGTGACAGAGTGAGACTCTGTC
>NW_003852408.1:21315280-21317086 GCF_000181295.1 Otolemur garnettii
ACTCAGCCAGGGAGATTCAGAGCTCCATCACCTCGTACCAGACACTGCAAGGTGTGTTCCATTTTTGTGAATCCTCTTCCTATCCTACTGCCCAGGCCTGACCATCAAGGGTTGGAAAAGGCAGCTAGGAAGAAGATCCAAGGGGAGTGAGGAAGACAGAGGGGCTAGGCCCAGCTCTCACTGCTGGTGGCCGGGAATGAGTTAGGACAAAGGAGACATTTTGCAGAGGAATTTGGGGTTCTTACAATAAATAAATAGAATGTTAGAGTTACTAAAATAATAAGATTTTTCTTTTGACTGAAGTAACCGGAGTGGATTTTTTTAACTGTGTGACAGTGATGAGAAAATTCGCATTCTATGATGACTTACCCTCAGGATCCTCATCAAATCAACCTGTGTTGGGGAGAGTGGGGATGCTAAATAAAACTGCTTTTCTGCTTCTACCCTCTCAAGCCCAGCTCACTTGAAAACACTTAACTTTTGGAATACAATTCCTTATTATCTTGCCTCTTTCACATAAAAAGGCGAGGGTGGCTGTGCAGCTAGACCACTGCCTTGGTACCACATCATACCGTCTCTCCACTGAATTAATTACTACATCAAATAGCGAAAGAATTTTTCCAAGTGATTTTCTCACCTCTCAAAAAGTCATTTTCTTCTTCATTTAATGTGACCAGTCAGTTAAATTCTAAAATCTATTATTTGTACATCAGCTATGCAGTGACCCCCACCTCCATCACCCCCCTTGTCAATTTGCACTTATTCAGCTAGCTTGCATTAATGAAGTTACTTATGGGATGTGGAGAATTTTTCCTTCTTGTATTAAGAATTTATCACAGGATAATTTGGATGCAAGATGGTTCGTTACTTTGTGCAAAAGTAGCAAAAACCAATCACATTTCCTTTCCCAGAAAATAAATTACAACAGTCTTATAGGAATGACACCAGGCCAAGGGTTTTTGTTTTTTTCCTAAAATCCTTTTAATATTTCACCTCAAACAAAATATTAAGGATGGGTCGTATTAAGTTGCATGTCTCTAATGCTTTATGTTCCTCGAGGTACCCCAGGCTTTCCAGATTGTGGGAACAGATGGGCTGATAGTGTCAGCAAAAAGCCAGATTTCACTAATGTTCCTTTCACCACCCACCCACCTTGTTGCGACAGGATTTCCATACTCCTACACAGGGCAGTCCTCTCACTTCACCCAGCGACGGTTTCCAAGAATCCCCAGATACTCATGCACATCCTCCCTACGAAGCATCACTGCTACCTTACTGAACACTCAGTATAAACCACCATGGGGCTTGGCTCGGTGGCACCTGCTTGGTACTACCAAATCTGCTGGGTCCTTGCTATTTTCCACAGGCGTCCACTGGGCACCAGAATATTGGACATTATGGAGGTTGGACATCTACAATGCTCATGTGCATGTGCTGCATTTGGCCATGTCTATTGGCACCACTATCTCCAGGCCCTAGTGAGTCATTGAAGCCTCTTAAGATGTCAAAACAATACAATTTTCTATTTAGAATAAGAGATAATGCCATTCTCCCCTTACTAAAATTCTCTTAAAGGATCTCTCACAGGGTCTCTCTTAATGCTGCTCACATGACTGATATTTACAGTTTAAATGAAATTCATTTTAAAGTATGATTGTGTAATACGATGCACACAGGACACAATTTGTACCCACATGAAGAGTTGGGGAGGGGCTGTTAGCCAATGTACTTCTGGCCAAGTCATTGAGGGGAGCTACATCTCCCTGAGGGATGAGAAGACTCCCAAGCCTTGTGCTGCTGGAGCTG
>NW_003852408.1:21317529-21320470 GCF_000181295.1 Otolemur garnettii
ACTGTGCTACAGGCACCTAGCCAGAACTAAGATATTCCTATGTAATCAAATGCATTATGCACAACTTCATCTTTCCCCAGAATTCTCCCAGAAGACTGCTGCATCCTCATGCAAAGAAGCTACTGAAAACTGTCGTCTAATTTACCAGATAAGATCAGGCAAAGATTAGTATCCCTTAGACTGAAGCTTGAATCCTACTGTCATTAAATAGTATTGTGTGGTATCTGATGCTTGATGTAGTTTTTCCTGAAATCTTTCTGTAGTATTTTACATTTTGAAAAACATTTCGTTCTATAAAGTGAAGTAAAAGTAAAGGATATATATTGCCAGATATTAACTATACTTCCAGGGTCCACAATCACCCTGGATTACATTGCCCTGCTCTGAAGATGTTCCAGGTCTTGATGGAGGGAAGGTCTCAAGCATGGAGATACAGCTGGTTCCTGCACAGGCCTTTAAGCAGGAACTTAAACTTAAAACTGTGGACTTGACAGGCACTTTGACTTAGTCAAACAAGCACCAAATTCAACATTAGAAGACTTGGGTTCTAATTCTGTTATTGCCCCAGTTCTGGTCATGGTCCAATTATCAAGGCTATAAAATGATGACACAAAGAATTCTGCTTATTTCACTTGATTGTTATGAACATCAAATGAAAATAATTGAAAACCTATAAAAGCACTAAACAAATGTAAATCATCATTATTATCTGCTATCCACAAAATCTTAGGAAACTTTTTATAAGGAAAAAACTTATATAATGATATCTATTAAAAGGGAATATTTTTAAAATTTACAAACTGAAAACATATATTTCAGCACATTTTCAAGGAGTGCTTTTACTGCCAATTACATTTCAATGGTAATTATTCCTTTCATTAAAAAGTATTATATTGAGCCAGGTGTAGTGAGCTATCCCTGTAGTCTCAAGTACTTACCTGCATTCCCTGAGGTGGGACAATCACTTGAACCCAGAAGTTTAAGGCCACAATGAGCTGTGATCATGCCACTGGACTCCCACCTTAAGGCTGAGAGAGACCCTTATCTCTAAAAATAAATCAAATGTAAAAATAAATGAATAAATTAAAAGTTATTATATAACTTGCAAACGTCATCAATCATTTATATGGATGCCTTATCCCCCAACCTTATGATATATATGAAAAGAGCACTGAAGGAGGAGTGTAGACCCTGCATCCATTTCTAACCAGCTATATGAATTAAAACAGTCTGTGTTTCTCCAAATCTTTCCTTCTGGAACCTATGATTGTGAGAATTCAAATAAACCAAAGCAATCAAATACTGGAATATCATCTTGCCAGCAGAAAGAGCAACATGTTCCCTTAAGAACACCTAGATTCTGGAGGTGGAGCAAGATGGTAGACTAGAAGGATCATTCAGCTGAGCTCTCCCGGAACAACTGGGGGAAAAGAGAGAACACAGCCACATCTGGTACAGGGACCTTACCAGAGTTGTAGCTCAGGGAGCATAGGAAGGAAGTGGTGATCTTCCTTAGATAGAAGGAAGTGGATACAGCATATGATCCAGCAGTGGAAATCTGATGAATTAGGCAAGCGATTGCAACCAGCTGGGATCTAATGCCCCCCACCCATAGAGGTCCAGGACAGGAGGAGGCCTTTCCAGAGTTTTCAGTTGTTAGGGAAAGCTGTGTATTGAGTGGAAATCTTGGAAAAGTGGGAAAATGTGAACACTATACAGCAACAAGATTTGAATACCAGTTGGAGTGGATTTGCCATAGGTTTGGTGGCTGGTGAGGCAGCCATATTGAGAAGGTCTCAATGGCCAGGGGGATGCCATTGTGGGAGGGTCTTGAGAAGGTCTTATCAGGGGCCTAAGGCACAGCCATATTAATTCCAACTCTTGGGATCAGAACTCCACTTTTAAGACAGGCTGAGGAACTCATGCACCCCATGGGAACAGGAGTGAGGGGCGCTGTGAGACCTAACCTGAAGGACTCTTGTGAGCTTTACGATCCCAACCCAGCAGGCTCTGAATGCTGAAGAAATAATTGGGTGATCACCAAAGACAACTAAGTTGAGAATAAGGACCATAGAGGTTGCTGGTAGTGTTCTCTGTCTCCTTGCAACATATTGTCATCAAGAGCAAGGACTCCAGTTTTTTTGGCCAGGAGGAAGAGTTAGGCTTTGTTCAGACTAAGGCCACTTCAAGACCTATGCTCTGAGACAAGGTAATTTGAAGCAAAGGAGGAAGTGAGGTGGAAAAAGGAGGACAAAGAAGTGAACAAGAAGAAAGAACACATGAGCAGGAACCAACAGAAAAATTTGGGCAACCCAGAAAACCAAAACAGAGCAATTCCCCCAAGGGACCAATGAGGCAGCTACTGAAGAACACTCTGCTTATTAAGAATTAATGGATTTGACAGAAAGGCAATTTAAAATATGGATGATTAAAACAATAGAAGAACTAGACAAGAAAATGAAAAGACAAAACCCAAAGTTGGATGAGAGATATATAGAATATAGAAAGGCTATCACAGAGCTTAAGGAAATGAAGCAGATAATCAGGGAATCTAAAGATGTAGTAGAAAATATCAAAAATAGATTATACCATGGAGAAGAAAGAACCTCAGAGCTAGGGGATAAAGTTTTCGAGTTAACCCAAGAAGTCAAAGAGGTAGAAAAGAAGAGAGAGAAAGCAGAATAGAACCTTAGAAAAGTACAAGACTCAATGAAGCATTCAAACATACAAATAATAGAGATTCCTAAAGGGGAAAAAGATTGTCCTAAAGGAATGGAAGCCCTACTGGAGATTATCATAAATGAAAACTTCCCAACTTTTACTAAAGACCCTGACACACTCCTTTCAGTAGGATATCAAACCCCAAGTCATCTCAACTCAAACAGAGCTTCTCCAACATCCATTGTAATGAACCTATCCAAAGTCCAGATGAAAGAAAAAA
>NW_003852408.1:21321248-21322325 GCF_000181295.1 Otolemur garnettii
GACATAAGTTACCAAAACTTGTGGGATACAGCAAAAGCAGTTCTTCAGAGGGAAAATAATGCATTAGATGCCTACAATTGAAAAACAGAAAGAGAGCACATCAACAAACTCATGAACACAAGAACCATCTTATGAAATTAGAAAAAGAACAGTCTAATCCCAAACCCAGCAGAAGAAAATAAATAACCAAAATTAAATCAGAGATTAATAAAATGGAAAACAAAAGAATCATTCAGACAATTAACAAAACAGAAAGTTGTTTTTTTGTGAAAATAAATAAAATAGATAAACCTTTGGCCAGATTAACTAGAAACAGAAAAGTAAAGTCTTCTAATAATCTGAATCAGAAACAATAAAGGGGAAATGACAACAGATGCCACAGAGATACAAGAGATCATCTCTGAGTACTATAAGAAACTCTATGCCCATTAATTTGACAATGTGGAGGAAATTGATCAATATTTGGAATCACACCTTCTCCCTAGACTTAATCAAGAAGAAACAGATCTCTTGAACAGACCAATTGCAAGAACTGAGACTGAAAAAGCAATAGAAAATCTCCCAACAAAAAATGCCCTGTTCCAGATGGCTTCACACCAGAATTTTATCAAACTTTCAAAGAGCTTATACCCACACTGCAGAAATTATTCCAAATAATTGAGAAGGAAGGAATCTTCTCCAACATGTTCTACAAAGCAAATGTCACCCTGATACCAAAACCAAGAAAAGACCTAACTAAAAAGGAAATTTCAGACAAATTTTACTAATTAATATAGCTGCAAAAATTCTCAATAAAATCCTAGCCAATAAATTATAGCTACAGGTTTAAAAAATCATTCACCATGATCAAGTAGGTTTTATCCCAGGAATGCAAGGCTGATTTAACATACACAAGTCTATAAACATAACTAACTATCATGAACAGAAGCAAAAACAAAGACCATATGATACTCTCAATAGAAGCAGAAAAAGAATTCAATAAAATTCACATTCTTTTCTAATTAAAACACTTAAGAATTTAGATATACATGGCACATTTCTTAAGTTGATTTAAGTCATCTACTACCAAAACCACAC
>NW_003852408.1:21333697-21343592 GCF_000181295.1 Otolemur garnettii
GAGAAAGGCCAGACGCCTCATTCACTTGGGAAAGCTTTAGGCTTTAGTCACTTGACTAAGAATTATAAAGATAGAATAATGGAACTTGTGAAAAGCAGTGCTCCTGTGAAATCATCAATGATGACTAAGCAATGCAGTGTATTAATTATCGAAATGGAAAGGTTATTATTGATTTAATCAGGAGATCAAAATAAAGGTAATATTCTTATTAGCCTCATGTTAGTGCAGGAAAAGACATGAAGCATTTTCAACAGTTTCAAAGCTGTGCATGTGGAATGCAGCTGTGATAAAAATTGTTGCAAGTAGAGGTTAGTTTAATTATTTTTAAAATGAGGCGAATATGCATAATATTAAAGCACAAGAGGAGGCAGCCAGTGCTAATACAGCTGCAGCAACAGAATTGCCTGACATGCCAGAAAATTGTTGAGAGGGACAATTTGCCACAACAAATATTTAATGTAAATGAAAGTAGAGGGAAATGCTTAAAAACTTACATCTCAAAAGGGGAAAAGAGTGCAGACACATAAAGCAGCAAAAGACAGATTAATCGTTTTTTTCTTGGGGGTAATGCATCTGGAGACTTTAAGCTCAAGCCTTTGCTTGTTTACCGCTCAGAAAATCCAAGAACACTTCACCACATCACTAAAGCAATTCTTCCCATTATCTGGAAATCAAATGAAAGGGCCTAGGTCACACTTGCCAAGTTTGAAGATTGGTTCTTAAACTATTTTTTCCTGCTATGGAATGTTATTGTTTAGAAGAGAAAATTCACTTTAAAATTCTACTTGTGTTTGACAGTGAATGTGGATATCCAACATCATTAGATGACCTTCACTTTAATGTAAAGGTTGTATTTTTACCACTCAACATTACATCACTCCTATAGCCAATGGACCAGGGAGTCATTTCTGCATTTAAGGCTTATTACTTATGGCACACATACGTGAAAGTAGTCAAGGATACAGAAGATTACAGGATCACCTTGAGGTTCTAGAAGAATTATAACATCTCTGATGCCATCAAAAACACTGCTGATTCTTGGGAGGAAATGAAGCGATCAGCAATGAAGGAGTGAATGAAACTGTGCCCTCATTTCAGTAATGACTTTCATGGCTGCACAGAAGACATTGCCCACGCCAGAAAAGCTGTGGTAGAGAGTGGAAATCTACTGCAAATGGACATCTAGGAAAGTGATGTCACTGACTTACTAGAGTCCCATCCAAGAGAATTAGCCAATGAAGACCTGATGGGGCTGAAAAAACATCTGATAAAAGTCCCGGATAAAAACACAAAAATAGGAAGAATCTGAAGAACCAGAACACACAAATCTGAAGAACCAGAGCCAAGAAAGTTTAGGACAAAAGTGTAAACTAAAGCCTTTCGTCTCACTGAAGCAGGATCTAACAGGTTGGAGGAGCAAGTTTCTAACATGGAGCAGTTTACAAAGATTTAACATGCACTTAGCGAGAACATCAGCTGCTACGAGGCCATTTACAATGAAAAAAGAAAAAGGACTATGCCAATACCCTAGATACCTTTTTTTAAGAAACTTACTTCAGTGGTAAGCTCCTCTCCTTCAGCAACAGAATCAAATACTGATTCTATGGCACCCACTTCATCCTCTCCCTCACCATCTCCATCATCTTCCAATTAAAGTTCACCTACCTTCTTGCCTCAAAAATGCCCTTTTCCAGTAAGCAAAACATTGATGCAATATGAGGTGAGGGTTAACCATTAATGTTCCTCTTTGAAATTTCTTTTATCTCCTATCTAAACATTTTGTATGAGTTTGATGGTATGTTCTGTTTGTTTGAATTAAAAGAAAGCACAATAGTTTCTTATTATTGTACAAGGGTATTATTATGACATTACTATTATACTATTACACTGTATTGTTATTATTACCACATATGAGCCATTATAGTATAATGTTATTATTATCATATATACATTGTTCATCATGGATCTGAGTTACACACAAATCTGACCTAAAGATATTCTCAGGACTGTATCTCATCCATACAGTATAGACACATATAGTTTATGGAACCCATTTCTAAGAGAAATTATGCCAAGAATGTAGCAAAAAAAATACAAAAATAGTTAATGATGGGCTGATAAGAGAAATATGTGGAAAGTATTCAAAGAAATGTCCTAGGCTGTTAATTGTTGGAAAGTCGATTGGAGTATCAGTCAATTGTGTTAAACAAGGCGTAAAAATAGGAGAGGCTTCTTTAAGAGTTGCTTAAAAATTTCCCTCACAATTCACTGTTTCATTTTTAAATTAGGCATCCACTGATTCCTATGATTTTGGTTTTTGTTTTTTTTTTCTTTGTTTTTTTTTTCTTTTTTTGTTTGTTTTTTTTCTTGGGCAATCAAACTTTTTATTTCTGTAGATTCATAAGAAGTTACAAATAAATGTTCAAAGGAGTCCTGTGAACCTTTCATCTTGCCTCTCCTAATTTTGACATCTTGCATAACTATTGTACAATAACAAACCCAGGAAGTTGACATTAATACAATCCCTGCAGCTTATTCAGACGTAACTGGGTATAGATACACTCATTTGTATGTGTGTGTTTAAATGTCCTTTGCAATTTTATCACATGTGTAGCTTTATGTAACTGCCACCACAACCTAAATACAGAACTATTTCATAAACCCAAGGCTTCCTTTTCCTATCTCTTTATAGCCACATCCACTCTTCCTCCCAAATCCCTAGCCCTTAATTTGTACTCTACCTCTATAATTTTGTTATAAGAATGTCATAAAAACAGAAGCATGCAAGATTGCCTTTTTTTCACTCAGAATGATGCGCTTGAGGTCCATCCAAGTTGTTATATGTATCAAACTGGGATGGTAATACCCAAAAGATGTCATCAGTTTTCATTCATCTCATTTGAACATCAACTTATATAACTCTAAATAGTCATCCTCATTTAGGGTGAAAGAAAACTAATTTACTTTTAGGTGAGACAACTCTTTTCAGAAGGAAGTCCTCCAGAGTGGGGAGAAAAGGGAGGTTAAAATGAAGGAGAATTTTTAGTGAAGCTGTTAGGAGTGGCTTGGTTTTCAACAAATAAGAAAAAGAAAGTAGGAGCATATATTGCAGAACCAGGGCAAGAAAAAGACAAGAATGTGAAGTGTGTGTTTGGGCAGCCCCAGGGAGTCTAGCCTGGTTAGAAGGGAAGAGACTACTGGTGAGGGCAATGGAGCCTGTTCGCAGAGGATTCTGCAATTTAGCCTACGGATTTTGAATCCGCTGAACATGTTTGAGCAGGGAAGAAAAATGGAAATCACTTTTCTGAAGGTTTTGAACAGAAAAGTAAAGAGCTCAGAGTCTGACTCTAAGAATATGTTTTAGAAAAGTAAGACATTGGGGCGGCGCCTGTGGCTCAAAGGAGTAGGGTACTGGCCCCACATGCCGGAGGTGGCGGGTTCAAACCCAGCCCCAGCCAAAAACTGCAAAAAAAAAAAAAAAAGAAAGAAAGAAAAGTAAGACATTAAAAAGCAATTGACAGAATATGAACAATGATTGAGCCATACTAGAGCCATTGGGAAAATCAAATATTAAGAACTTGTTGATTGAATGACAAGTCAGTTATTATTTTGAACTTTTGGGCCTCAATGCCTAAAATGTGGAAGCAACATTAAAATAAATCAAGAATCCCTTTAGAGGTTAATCCTTATATGAGAAAAAAGACCACATCATCTTTGTTCACCAGCATATCCCTCCTGACCAGCATGGTGCCTGAGTCCTGGTTAAGAAAGTGCATAGGGCTTGGTGCCTGTAGCTCAGTGGCTAATGAGCCGGCCACATACACCAGAGCTGGCGGGTTCGAATCCAGCCTGGGCCTGCCAAACAACAATGACAACTACAACCAAAAAATAACTGGGTGTTGTGGCGAGCACCTATAGTCCCAACTACTTGGGAGGCTGAGGCAAGAGTTTGAGATTGCTGTGAGCTATGAAGCCGCAGCACTCTACCCGGAGCAACAGCTTGAGACTCTTATCTCCAAAAAAAAAAAGGGCATAGGTGGGTGTTTAAGTAGGAGGTAGGTCCACTGAAAGGAGGAAAAGCTGAGGAGAATATAAAACATTTGCAAACAAACTGGAGAAAATGTGACAGAAAGTTAACAAAAATATCATCTAAGGCAAGATAACCTCGTAATACTTAGTTGTTTCCAACCCAGGGTACATGTTAGATCCAACTACAAAACATTTTAGAAACTTTATGCTCCTGCCTTCAGAAATTCTGATGTAAGAGATCTGGAATAAAAACCCGACTTTGACATTTTTAAAACCCTCCAGTGTTGCTAAGGTACAGCCAGAGATGAGAATCCCCCTCTTGGTAGAACTTTGGTATTTTAAATGAAATTACTTTGCATTAATTATTAGTACTGTCTAGATTCTAAAAAGTGACAAAGTAATGGTAGCCTAGGCAATACCATGCCTGCAAAGACAATGCATGTGCTAATTCCATGTATTATAGTTCACTAATCTTATCTCTGTTTTAAGAAATGATGATGGTTTCTCTAGGCTCACAGATGTCTGTGAAGTTATCCTTAGTGGTGTTTCTCTCCTCTCAACTTAAGAGTTTGGAACTCCTCTACTGATCTGAATGTAGTTTTTTGTTAATTATATAAAAATTAACAGGCAAAATGTCATATATATGACATCCACGTTCCTTCTGAACACCAGATAGCTCAAGCCATGGGATCATGTTGGTTTATTGATATGTCTACTGCCATGGTGGTCACAAATAAGATCACTTCACATAGTCTGCTCTGTAGATCTCTAATCCCATCATCAGGGAGAAGAAATGCGTCTCTATTTCCTTGATAAACTGATTAGAGAAGATTGAATGCAGACTGTTAAGGGTAATAAATCTGTGGCAAAGAAAGGGAAAGTAAATAGAACACCAGACTCTGCTTAGCTCAGATATAAAAGTAGAATTTAGTTAACATCCACTGTCAACAGAAACTTGGAACCTTCTCACGGAACTGTCCATTCCTTTTATTTTGTCTGAATTACCTACTTAGCAATCAATAAAAATTATTCTGATGCAATCCCATGGTTAGTATTCTTTCAACACTAATACAAAGCAAGCTTCTTTCGTCCAAATTTAGTGGCAAGAATAACGGCAAACAATTTTAACCTCCCATTACATGTCAGACAGTGAACTAGATGTGTCATTTCATCTAATCCTTATAATATCATCACAAGATAACAACTAGTACTATTACTCCTAGTTTACAGAAGAGGGAATTAAGTGTCAGAAAGAAAACATTGCCCACCATCATAGAACCTATAAATGGAAACATCAGAATGAAACCCGAAACTATCAGCAAGCCCAAGTACTTAACCACCGTGTTATATTATACATCAGAAATAAAGCTGAAAATAATTACACGTAAGGCTCTTGATTATTCTGTGCAGTGGCCATTTCTCTGGAAAGTCTTCACCTTTTCTGTGATCTCACGAACTTCTAAAAATGAGACTTGCCTGGCTGAGAAAATGTCCCACACATTCTCTTGCACACGGCCAAAGAATTCTGATACTGTGTGAGATTTTGTTGTCATTCTCTTTTTTTTTTTTTAAGGAAAATGTGTGCTCAGACCACTTGCATGATAAAGTATTTGCATAAATTGAGAGACAAAAGGTTGGAGAAACAGTCAATGCAAGTGTATTGAAGGACAAAAGCAGAAGTGCCTCTAGTGTTCCGATTTATGTTACTCTACTGCCATCTTCTGGTTTTGTTATAAAACACATTCTATAAATATTAATCTGGCTGCACAGATGGGGAGAAATATTTTCACAGCATTATGTATCACAGACTATATTTAATGTAACTATAGGTGTGTTATATACGGGTTGTGGATGAACATTCATTCACTTAGCAAGTATTTGAGCACCTACTCTGTTATAGTTACCAAAGATAAATAGCAGTGGTCAAAAGCTGTCCTTCCAAAGCTTCTGTGCTGATACATCAAAAGTTTACATGGAAAGTTTAACGATACTGGCTTTCTCTGGGGAGGGATTGAGGAAAGAAAGAAGAGAGATAGGACTGAGAAAAGCTACAGGGGAGGTTTAAACTTGAAAATAAAAATTTTTATGCTAAAGCATTTTGAAAGGTTAATATTTGGGCATTTTTGAGTGGTGAATAACATTATTCAATAACTCTCAGTCTCTCAGACTTAGAACCCAGAATGAGAGGGGGAAAAAAAGTTCAAAATGGAAGTGGCGGAAAGAGACAAATGTTTTCTGTAAACTTTTTCATGACTATACAATAAGCATATTTCCAATCAACTAATAAGCTATTACCTTTTTTTTTTTTTGCAGTTTTTGGCCGGGGCTGGGTTTGAACCCATCACCTCTGGCATATGGGGCCAGCGCCCTACTCCTATTATCTTATTTATGTGAAATGTTACTACCCATGAAAAGCCCTCCTTGAACACCAGAAATCCAGAACTGAGCTTTTGTCTTTCCTTCTCCTTGTTCCTCCCCCCACACCCAACCTGTTGGCAAGCCCCATCAGTTCTATTTCCAAGAAATATGTATTGAGACTATTCATTTTTCTACTTTTGTTATCACTCCTATTTCAAGGCAATCATCATCTCTCACCGAGAAGAGCACAATAACCTCCTAACTCCAAAGAACCACTAGTATTCTCATCTTCATACACAGTCACTGGTCATCTTAAAATGTAATCATTCTGCTCACCTGCTTAAAATCCCCATATGACATCTTCTCTTTTTTTGTCAATGAAATCATATTTGGGAGGCAGAGGTGGTAGTATTGCTTGAGCCCAGGGGTTTGAGATGAGCCTGGGCAACGTAGTCAGACCCTGTCTCTCCAAAAGACAAAAATGATTACTAATCTTTACCCTGGGCTCCAGTGCTCTTCACAACCTGGCCTCCAGGCTGTCTCCCCTCCTTACATCTCATGCCACTCTCCCACTCACTACATCACATTTCTAACACACCATCTTAGACTGTTTGGGCTACTATAACAAAATACCATAAACCAGTTGCCTTATAACCAGCAGAAATGTATTTCTCACAGCTCTGGTGACTACAAAGTCCAGATCAAAGCTCTTGCGGGTTCTGTGTCTAGTGAAAGTTCTCTTCTTGCTGCACAGACAGGTGTTTTCTCAGACAGTGAAAGAAGCTGGGAAGTTTTGTGGAGTCTCTTTTTTAAGGATATTAATCCAATTCTTGACATCTCTGCCCTCATGGCCTAATTACTTCTAAAAAAGGCTCACATCCAAATACTCTCACATTGGAGATTAGATTTCACTATATGAAATACCAAAGCATATACCAAATTTTGAAGTTGTTTTCCAAGCTCTTTATTCTAGTCTTCCTACCTTTTTTTCTCTCTGCCTGGAAAGTAGAGCAGATCCACAAAATTAAAAAACAAAACAAAACTGTTTTCTACAACATCATGGAGTTTTATGTATATTTTACTTTAGCCAGGAAATAGTATGCACATTGCAAACCCAGTCTCAAGACTAATGAGGTAGGTAAGAAAGAAAAATCGGAAATAGTAATGGCAGCAGCACAAAATCACAGTGAACACATATTTAGTTCTGTCTGAGCAAAGGAGGAAGAAAAGAATAAGCCTCTAACTCTCCAGTCTCTTATTTGAGACACCTAAGAGCATTGAACAGCGGGAAGTATCTCTTTGAACTAAAGGGTCAGTCAGCACATGATTCCGCTCCTTCATTCACAATTTAGACATCTTACAGCTACTTTTCTACTTCTAGAATAACATGAAGAACAAGATCATTGGTATAATTGCAATGACTCCAGATAGAGCCAGAAAACTGGTATGGAGGGGTTATTTTACAAGAATCCACACTTCCTAGAAATAAGTTTCAGGCAATTGAATTCCTTGACCTTAGTTACTGGATCCTTATAACTCCCAGAGTTTTTAAAACAGGAGTTTGTACTTAGAAACAAACCTGTACTTACCTTCAGCAATTCTGATGATTGTTTTACTCTTGATTGAAGTTATAGGAAGGACCATACAAGTGAAAGGATTAAATTAAAAAGGTACATTCTTAGCCTCTGTGTATACCAGCTCATTATTCAAATTCTACCTGATGTATATGAAATGAATACCACCAAGATTCCAAAAGAATTCTGAATTTTCAGTGTAAGTAGCAGAAAGCACTTTTTTATGTGTAAGAAAAAGCTCCACAGTACACACAACTTTATTGCACATAGAATCAATGTTAAAGTACTTTTAGAAGCAATAATTCATTAAGATGGGAACTTGCCTTTTTTTTCTAAAATGACAATTCCCATTCTATTATCTCACCTCTTCTCAGCAGGAAATCCTTAGGCTTGGTGTAATTTGTAAATCTGGCAAACACAGCAGTAAGGTGCACTTATCTGCTCTCCCAATGCCCTCTCACGTGACACAATTCCACTGTATTCTGTTAATAGCACCCTGTCCAGGCAACCCATAGGAACTGTCTGTGACCTAGAGCTGGATTCCATGTACACTGTTACTGGACAACTTCAGTAAGATGACTGATGCTTTTTTCCTCCTAAATGGACTTCTAATAAAAGCAAGCAATTGCTATATCCATGGAGACAATGTAAAAAGATTGTAATAGTTGCTAAAAGACTCTGACTTCTTTGATGCTGAAGAAACTATTTGGATCCGAGATGCAAAGATTATAATAGGCATAGGCGCTCTCTGAAAGAACTCAGGATGTCCTAAAAAGCAGATGAACCCATACACAAAACCAGATGGTGTGGTGGTCATCAGAATCAAGCTCCACTATTCCAGAGGAAGTAGTAGTACAAGTTTTGTACAATTGAGTTCTCAGTACATGACAATGTTTCCATCAGCCTCATAAGCTGAATCTCATACAGTTCATTAGTGACTGGGCTCCTGCTGTATCTATGCCACATGGGGCCACACAGAAGTGCTTTGCTGCAGGATGTCCAGATGTGAGATCATCCTTTTACTTGTAAGGAGCATATATGAGCTGTTCTTCAAGATTGGATTGGCCAGTGAGGACACTGTTTTAGCCAGGCTAAACATTTGTTTGGTAGCAATCTCTAAACATCATTTTGTTGATAGAGCATCAGGAAATGCTGTACGCTGGGTTTTCCTGAACTTCACCATGGCCCAACACCTCAAAAGGTCACAGTTGTTATTTGCTTAGTATTACAGAAGCATAACCCATACTAAGAAGCAGGAATCATGGCTCGGTGCCTGTAGCTCAAGCGGGCACCAGAGCTGTACACCAGAGCTGGCAGGTTTGAATCCAGCCCAAGCCTGCCAAACAACAATGACATCTACAACCCAATGACTGGAGAGCCTGAGGCAGGGCACTCTCTTGAGCCCAAGAGTTTGAGTTCACTGTGAGCTATGATGGCACCACAGCACTCTGCCAGGGTGACAGAGTGAAACTCTATCTCAAAGTTAAAAAAATAAATAAAATGTGTTGATTTAGTAAATTGTTCCAAAATAACTAAAGACCATTTTCTATGTACCTAATCCAATCTCCTTTCTATTTGCAATGCTTTGGAATCTATTTCTAAGTGATTATTTAAACCATTTATCTTTCAGGACTATCATTTGACCTTCATGGACTTTGACAACTTGAAGATTATTAATGAGAGCTAGCCAGTCAAGAACACTTATGCATCATACTCACCTGGCAGGGGAGCCATCATGATCATGAAGGTGGTTTTCCCAGAGTGAGGCTAATGGACTCTGGATGTGCTCTCCCCTGAAATTTCCCCAAATGTGGGAAATTCAACTGCACAGTTTGAGGTAGTCAGGGACTGTGTTCATGCTTTCCCCCATTTTATATTGGGTTAAATACACTATATTAAAATTAATTTTCTTCCTTTTTTTTTTTTTTTTTTTT
>NW_003852408.1:21343848-21352755 GCF_000181295.1 Otolemur garnettii
AAAAAAAAAAAATGCTTATGCATGTTTCTCTCTGATTGCTCTCACCCAAGAGAGGAGGCAAAAGTTTCTACCCTGGGCTGAATTAGCCAGGTGTTGTATAAGACCTCTTAAAATGAAATTACTAGTGCCTTGAAAACAGTTTTCCATGTCATTTCTTGTCAATATTCCTAGTAATATGATCTCCTTAATAGCTGGAAAACTGGGTAGTGCCTGTGGCTCAGTGAGTAGGGCGCTGGCCTCATATGCCAAGGGTGGTGGGTTCAAACACAGCCCCAGCCAAGCTGCAACAAAAAAAATAACCAGGTGTTGTAGCAGACAGCTGTAGTCCCAGCTACTCTGGAGGCTGAGGCAAGAGAATTGCCTAAAGCCAAGAGCTGAAGGTTGCTGTGAGCTGTGATGCCACAGCACTCTACCGAGGGTGACAAAAAAATGAAAAATAAATAGCTGGAAAACTACACAAATATTGCCTAATTCATACTGTTAGACCCTAGGCATGTATTGGGTTGGTAGAGCTGTCCCACAGCGTAAGGCTATCCAAAGTAGATGATAAGATGAGCATGACTTCCTCTTTGGGAGATTTCCTACTAGCAGCCATGCTCTCTTCTCTCCCCTTTAAATATAAGATATATATTAGGTTATTAAGTATGGAATGTCTGATTTCCTTAAGTACTAAGTTTGCCAGTTAGTATCTCTGATATTTTACTTTGACGCTTCCTTTTTTTTTAATAGGGAAGTCACATCCTCATTCTTTCAAATGCACCTTTTGGTTTGGGATTATCTTTCACATTTTTTTAAGAGCAATTTTTGGGAAACCATGAATAAGTCTAAAGTTGTGTTATTTTTGAATATGAATTCCATCGTGGAACCAATGCAGCACGGACTCAAAATATCAATGAAGTGTTTGGAAGAATGTGATTAATGAATGTACGGTACATTAATGGTTTCAGCAATTCCATTCAGCTGATTTTTACCTTGAAAATGAGCCATGTGGGTGACCTGAGACCAAGGTGGATAATGATGAGCTGAAAGTTATAGCAGAAGTAAATCCAGTTCAACCTATGGGTGAATTAGCAGCAAGATTTGACATGGTTATTCTAACAATGTTGCATCATTTGAAACAAACCTACAAGTTAAAGAAGCTGGATAAATGAGTTTGCATGAACCAAATGAGCATCAAAAGATAAATCATCTCAAAGCTTGCCTTTCTTTGCTGTCACGACATAAATGCAAACCATTTCTACACCATATTGTCACATGTGATGAAAATGGATTTTTTAACCATTGCAAGCATTTGGCACAGCGGTTGGATAAAGATGAAGTGGAGACAATGTATATGGCACAGCTCTTGCATGTGGGACAGACTACAATAGCAACTCTACCTAACAAGTGCAAACCTAACAGTTGATACTCTCACATTAATCTGAAATTTTAAAAAAGAAAACGATAAAAAAAATTTAAAAGATGAAGGACTGAAACACAGTCCAAAACTGGTGTTCATCAAAAAAAAGCTAGTGGTGTCTGGTGGTAAAGCACTGGTGTTATCCACTACCACTTCATGAAACCCAATCAATTAATTATAGTAGAATTCTACTGCAATCAATTGGACAAAATGATGAGAATGCTCCCAATTAATCTACCAAGATTGCTCAATGGAGATAAGCCAATCCTCTTTCAGACTACATGTCACAAAAAACAACACTGCTTAAATTACAAAAGCTGGACTTGGAAACTCTCTTTCATCCACCATACTCACTAGACTATGTACCAACTGACCCCTTCTTCCAGACTTGGGACCATTTCTTGCAAGAAAAAATATTCAATTCTATGGAAAATGCCTTTCACGATTTCATTGGCATTCTCTGTCCTGGCTTCTTTGTTGCTGACATAAATAAGCTACTGCTAAGACGGCAAAACTTTGTCAGTAGCTTAGGCATACACTTTGAGATATAATAAAATAAAATTGTGATGTGAAATCAGACATTTCATATTTAATGAACTAATATAATCCATGATTATCATCTATAAAAGTTGGAGATAATTTGGGGATAAAGATAGGGATGAGGATTTTCTGTTATAAAATAATCTTTTCATAATTTGACTTTTATTCTTTAAAATAATGCATCAATTAAGAGAAATGAGGTGGTCAGCAATAAAGAACAGAAAAGGAAAAGTCCCAGAGTTGTAGAAAAGTGCCTGTTACATGAAGGTAAAAGGAAAGAGGGAGACTGGCCAATGGATTTTCTCTTGGTAAGGCTAGCCCTACCAAGGACATTGTAACCTGATGCCATCCAACATTCAAGTTATATATAACCCGTCTTTTCCAGAATCCACACTCATTAGCCAAACTTCTAATTACAAAATATCTGTCTAAAAAAAAGAATGTACTGGTAATGCTGACTGAATTATTTTACCTTTATGACAATTCTATTTCACTTTGTATGTTAATAGCTTGGAATTTTAACTGTGTACATTACCTCTACAAAGCTTAATCAATATAATCCCATCATTTGCAAGTCGATCCACTCTCAGTACTAACAACATGAGACTTCAGAGTCTTAAAGGCAGAGGATAAATTTCCACACTGCAGAAAATTCATCAAGGTAATGTCTTTTGGAGACTCATCTGCGAAGCCAGCCTTCCTTTCCCAGCGGATTTACTGCATATTATTTGTGTACTAGGCTCTGAGAACTCTCCTACATAAAGCTGTATGACTTACCAGAGGCATTAAGAAAAAATTAAATAATGTATTTACTGGGCCATTTTTATAATATTACTTCATATTCCCTTATAATTTTAAAAGAATTTTATATTAAATTAAATAACTATGTAATGAATAACTTCTATATCTTCAGTCTTTGGGTAAACAGAGGAGAGTTTCAGAAAATGCATAATATAATGTACATTAAAAAGTGGGATTCCTGGCTTCCCTGACTTATTCATTGAGAAGGCACATACGTAATAGTGAAATATGAAAATGCTAATATGCACCCACCATAGACCCTCGGTATTCATTCACTCATGCAATAAGCATACTTACTATCTACAAGACAAATGTGGCATTTATCAAGAGTCTATTAAAGAAGATATTTTTAAAAGTATAATAAATAACATATTTTTGCTTTCAATTATGTCAGACTCTATGCCACACTCTTTATTCCACACAAATCTAAAGTAGTCCTCATACATTAAAAATTAAATGTGAAGGAAATGTGATAGATTGAATAGTGGCTTCCCAAAGATATCCATGTCCAAATATCCTAATATTAACCTGTGAATATGTTAATTTACATCATAAAATGAGACTTGACAGATATGATTAAATTAAGGGTTGTGAAATGAGAAGATTTTCCTGGATTCCAAGAAGGCATAATGTTATCCCAAAGACCCTGAGGAGGTGGAGCAAAATGATTAAGTAGAATCCTTCAGCAACCGTCCCCCTCACAAGAACACCAAATCGAGTAATTATTCATGCAAAAAAAGTCCTAAAATAACAGCCCAGTTGCTGTTATTGTAGTATCTAAAGAAAAAAGAATAAAGAAAAAGTCACTAAAGGAAGACTAAAAGACAAACTCATCAAAAATAATAAATACAACAACTTTTTAAGAGAGAGTTAGTATAAAAAGATATGGAAGGAGGCTGTGGTGCTGGCATCCAAGATGTCTGTCGACCACCAAGAATTTCCGAGTCAGAGATGGAGATTGGATTTGCCCTGAGAAGAAATGTGGAAATGTAAACTTTGCTAGAAGAACTAACTGTAATTGATATGGCTGGGGGGAAGCAACTGAGGCCAAGATGATAAAAGCTGGGGGCACTGAAATAGGAAAGACCCTTGCAAAAAATGACTGGCAGTGTAAGACTTGCAGTAATGTGAATTGGGCCAGAAGATCAGAGTGTAACATGTGTAATACTCCAAAGTATGCCAAATTAGAAGAAAGATCAGGATATGGTGGTGGTTTAATGAAAGAGAAAATGTTGAATATATAGAAAGAGAAGAACCTGATGGTGAATATGATGAGTTTGGTCGTAAAAAGAAAAAGTACAAAGGGAAGGCAGTTGGTCCTGCATCTATATTGAAAGAAGTTGAAGATAAAGAATCAGAGGGAGAAGATGAGGATGAGGATGAAGATCTTTCTAAATATAAATTAGATGAGGATGAGGATGAAGATGATGCTGATCTCTCAAAATATAATCTTGATGAAGATTATAAGTAAAGAAGAAGATAGTCATGAAAAGAAATCTAATAGATGAAGTCGCTTAAAGTCTCAATCTTCACATTCACGATCTTCATCACACTCATCCTCCTCCTCAAGTTCAAGGTCTAGGTCCAGATCCCGTTCAAGAAGTTCTTGCAGTTCACACTCAAGATCTCATTCCAGTTCCAGAGAATGTTCAAAATCTCATGGGTTGAAATCAAGATCCAGCTCCAAGTCCCACAGGGGCCCCTCTTCTCCATGAAAAAGATCTTACTCAAGTTGATCATCTTCTGAGAGGAACAAAAAAGAAGACGTTCTAGATCTTCTTCATCTGGTGATCACAAAAAAAGACGAACAAGATCACAGTCACCCAAAAGGTGCCACAGGTCATCTTCTGGATCATCCCATTCTGGTTCCCGTTCAAGTTCAAAAAAGAAATAATGTATTAAAATTTACACCAAAAAAAAAAAAAATATCGAGTACAGTGCATGAAGCATATTTTAAAGAAGTTGATGTCTTACTTGGTCAGCAGTGCTAAATCTGCTAGTAGAGGTGCATACCTTCATTGCTTTTCAGAACAATACACCTGTGTTTGTGAAGTTAAAAGTAAATAGCATTTTAAGCCATAATGTCTCAAAATAGATGCTCTATTTATTATGTATTATTTATAACCATTTGCTTCATCCATCAGCCATCTCAGCTATAACAAAGTACTTTGTTTCCTAACTTAAACTCTTCATTTTTCTCATTGCCAATATCTCCTGTCTATTGATTAAGACAGGAGTTACCTGTCTTACCTCGGTTTATTTGAACTTTGTGCATGGAGGCAAGACCGGTAAACTTGTTGGAAACTGCCTGTTTTATGTTTTTATCTGATAAAAGAAGTCAACCTGTTTATGTCATTAACTTATGTCAGTGTTATACTTAACATAAAAAAGTTAAACAGTTTAAACAGCTAACTGGAAACTTGTTTATTTTTAAATTCCCTATGCTAAGGGTGCCTTAGAATCATTGTCTCCCTCTTATCTAGCTTTATTTTTTTGCACCACCACATTTAATGCAAAAGAATCTTGTGAATTGCTGAAGGAGAAAATGTTATTTTCCTTCCTGATACATAATTTGGGAAAGAAAACCTAACATTTCATCTGTATTGATAGGGTTTCCTGTTAAGAGAAACATCTTATTTTAAAATGTATATCAGTATGTTAAGAAGCTTTGTGTGATACCCTTCAAAATCCAGTTGTGAAATGTGCTAGGGTAGAAGAGGTTAAATCATAGTTAATGAGAAAATTTAAGAAAGCTTTTGAAGTATATTTCTTTTCAGATGAAAAGACACCACAGACATTGTGGATTTAAGTGAACATTTGTCTCTAGATGACTTACTATAAACACTGCATAAAGTTTTCTTCCAAATAACAAATGAATGCTTATTTCTACATAATGTAAGGCAAAATCATTATTTTTTTCCTGTTCACTTGAAATAACTTATGGCTTAAAATGCTTTCAGAGTTTGGTTTATTTTTCAAAGTTAAAATTTGGTCACTGAACTCCATTTTGTTTTCTGGTTTAAAAATGAAAAAGGTTTCTCTTAACAGTATCTTCAGTGACAATATAAGGCAAGTGTATTAAAGGAAATTGACAATTGTGCTTGTGGGCTTTTGTTATGGGGTACTGATTTTTTTTCTTATTTGTTTGTTTTTTCCCCTGAACATTGTCTGCTGCAGTTTAAATAAAAATTTAAACTTGTTAAAGTATTTCGCAGATAGATCAAACATAATTATATTTGTTTTTTATTTTAAAGTGTTTTTCTCTTCAACTAATCTAAAAATGAAAGCAAGATGTCTTATGTAGAAATATTTTGATAATATTTTTACAATGGCTTTCCTGTGTTTTTTATCTTAATTTTCTTTGCTACATTTACTTCAGGTTGCACAAGAACTTTTCCTCTCTTGTAATTGTGCCTCAGACTTTTTGAAAGTCCACCTTCTAAGTTGTTCAGATGACCTTCTAGATTCGACATGTTACCATTGGTTTATTTTTGTGCTTTCTGTATTTAAAACTTTGGCTCTACTAAGCAAATGGAAGGTAATAAATTTAGCTAATGGTAGTTTACAGACAATTGAGATGATAATGATTTAATTTGGTTTAACTAAGCTGTACTAGTTCATTTCATAAGGGAATGATACTGTAGACAAATGTAAATAAAGTCTGTGAGTCAAAAAGAAAGAAAAAGATATGAAAGGAAACAATAAAAAGTCAAAAAGCCAAGGGGATAAAGTTATAATGCACAGATTTTGTTAGTTTTCTCTTTGCTTGTTTTTTTTTTTAAATTTTTTTGTTGTTAGCAGCGTTAAGTTGTCACCTGTTGAAAATAATTAGTTATAAAATGTTTTTGCTAGCCTCATGGTAAGCTCAAATCAAAACACCTGAAACAGACACACAAAAAATAAAAAGCAACACATTAAAACACAACTATTAGAGAAAATCCCTTCTATACAAAGGAAGATGGGAAGGAAGGAAAAAAGAAAGGACCACAGAACAACCAGAAATCAAATAACAACATGGCTGTATTAAGTTCTTACTTATCAATAGTAGCATTAAATGTAAATGTACTAAATTCTCCAATTAAAAGACAGAGTAACTAAATGGATAAATAAATAAGACCCAATATGGGCCAAGATGATAGACTAAAAGCAGCCCCCACACATCACTATTAAGGAGAGGCTCAAAAGTTGTTAGGGGATGCCCACCTACAACCTTCTTGTAGAGCACATTGTAAATTATCAGGGAAATGACAGGAGACATCAGAGTAAAGGAGAGGAAGACAGATAATCTATTTGCCAAGACTATAAGGTATCTGGGGGGAGGTACCCACAACTGGGGAAAGACAGGAAGAGAGGATCCTGAGACTCCATGCTCTCCTCATGGATACTACAACTCAAGCTGCAAGGGGAGCTCCACTCACTATTACAGACCTCAGGGCTAATAATAATATAGATGCTTGGAAACTATGTAGTGACATTGCACTAAAAAGTGGGCATAACTGGGATCCAGTGGCTTCTGTTCTCATGTTGCTGCATGCAACTGACATGTCCATTCTGAATTTTTGGGTGTGGAATATCTAGTCTATATAGGGCTCAGCTTTTTTGCATTGCCTCTGCCAAGCCAGGAAGCAGACATTCTCATTTGCCCCATGACTGAATGCTTCTACTTCTCATGAGAATTCAAAAAGAGCAGGTGCCAACAGCACCACCTGAGAAATCTTTTGGCAATTGCCTCAGCATAACCTACATGAGGAGAAAGCATCAACCTACAGAGGCCCAGGTCCACCCGAGAGGCTCCCATGCAACCACCTGAACTTGTAGTCATCTCCATGAGGCTCCTCCACCACCACCTGACCCCACATCCATGCTTCTGTGGCTCCCACAATGCCAAATAGCACCACAGCCCCACCCTTACAGCTCTTACCTTCTACCTGGTGGGACCTGCCCTTGTGGCCCAATGTTCTATTACAGACCCACCAATTTTATGTTGCATTGCACCTAAACCTGGGTGGAAATGAATATCGCCAGCCTTAAAACCTATGATCACCATCTAGATGGTCTTGCCAAGCTGCTGTTGCCACCACAGTGGAGATACACAGGTAGAACAATCTTCTGCAAGGCTAATTATGGAGTAGAACTTTTCCAGCTCCCTGACAAAATTTCCAACAGCAGTCTGGGGAACAACCCACCACTGCATATGAAGATTATGCAGCACCAAATTGGACAATGGGACACCATATCTGTACCTCTCCTGCCAGGTCAATATCCTGGAGTATGACACATAAATGCCAGCTAGGTACTTCTCCTTCTTCTCACTAAGTAGGAGAGTTCCTAGTAAAAGAGAATAAGTGTGCCACAACCTATGTACTGTGAGACAAGGAAAGAGGTTTTTGATGAGAAGAAAACAAGAAGAATTTTGGTGACATGATTAAACAAGCTACTTCAGTACTCCCAAAGGATCACAAAAGATCCATAGCAATAGGGTGGTGCCTGTGGCTCAAAGGTGTAGGGCACCAGCCCCATATGCCAGAGGTGGTGGGTTCAATCCCAGCCCCGGCCAAAAACTGCAAAAAAAAAAAGATCCATAGCAATAAATCCTAACTAAAAGGAAATTGTTGAAATGTCATAAATGAAATTCAGAAAGAATATGGATCGCAAATATGATGATTAGTATTGACTAGAAAGTTAAAAACCAACACAAGCCAAAAAAAAAAAAATCTCAGGACATGAATGAAAAAAAGTAAAAAGTTACTAAAGAGATTGACAACATTAAAAATATTCAAAGAAATGAAAGAGTCATTTAAGGAATATCAAGATATGGCAGAAAGCTTCAACAGGCTAGACCAAACAGAAGAAAAAATATACCTCTGTTAGTAAAAGATACAGAAAAAAGAATAAAGAAAATTCAACAGTCAGAGAAATTTGGGACTATGTGAAGTAAGCCAATATACAAATTATAGGTATCATAGAGGGAGAAGAAGAAAAAGCAAACATCATGAAAAACCTACTTTATGGAATTAGTGAAGAAAACTTCCCTAGTATCACCAGAGATATAGATATCCAGATATTAGATGGACATTAAACACAAGGAAGATTCAGAGCAAATAAGACTAGATACAAGATGAACATTAAACACAAGGAAGATTCAGAGCAAATAAGACTAGATACAA
>NW_003852408.1:21353507-21355613 GCF_000181295.1 Otolemur garnettii
CTCACAGCAACCTCCAACTCCTGGGCTCAAGCGAGTCTCCTGCCTCAGCCTCCCAAGTAGCTGGGACCACAGGCGCCCGCCACAACGCCAGGCTATTTTTTGGGGGTTGCAGCCGTCATTGTTGTTTGGCGGGTCCGGGCTGGATTCGAACCCACCACCTTAGGTGTATGTGCCTGGCGCCTTAGCCACTTGAGCCACAGGCGCCGAGCCAATGTGAATGGTCTTAATGTCCCCACTTAAAAGACATAGACTGGATAAATGAATGAAAAACCCTAATCCTAACCAAAAGTATATGTTGTCTCCAAGAAACCCATCTAACCGGCAAGGACTCACTGAGACTTAAGGCAAAGGGATGGAAAAGATATTCCACATGCATGAAGACCAAGCACAAACAGGTGTAGCAATTCTCATGACAGATAAAATAGACTTTAGATCAACAATGATTAAAAAAAGACAAAGATGGTTATTACATTGTGGTAAAAGGAACAATTCAACAAGAATACATAAAAATTCTAAATATGTATGCATCTAACACAGGAGTGCCTAGATTCATAAAACAAATTCTATTAGATTTAAAGAAAGAAGGAAGCAGTAGTATCATAATTGCAGGGACTTCAACATCCCACTGACAGACTGAACATATTACCGGAGCAGAAAATGAAAAAGGGACTTAAACAGGACTCTAGAACAAATGGACCTATAGAATGTTTTACAGAGCATTTAACCCCAAAACTACTGAATATACACATCCTTCTCATCAGCAAATGGGACATTTCGAAAACTGGTCACTTGTTAGGCCACAAAAGAAGCCTCAGCAAATTAAAACCAAAAATCAGAATCATACCATGTAACTTCTCAGACCACAATGGTATAAAACTAGAAATCAATTGCAAGAGAAACTCAAATTTACACAGAGTCATGGAAGCTAAAAACTTGCTGTTCAATGATTCATGGATCAATGATAAAATTAAGATGAAAATCTAAAGAATTTTCAAACTAAACAATAAAGGGGACACAGTTTTTTCAAAATCTATGGGATAGTTTAAAATAGCCCTAAGGGGAAAGTTCATAGCTGTAAATGCCTATATCAAAAAGACAAAAAGATCACAAATTAATAACCTAATGTCACATATCAAGAAACTAGGAAAAAAAGAACAAGTCAAACCTTAAGCCAGCAGAAGAAAAGATATAAGAAGCCTCAGAACAGATGTAAATGAACATAAAACAAAAAAAATCAACAAAACAAAAAGTTGGTTCATTAAAAGAAAAATAAAAAGCATAGACAACTAGTCCAAATTGACTAGAAATAGAAAGGACTCAAATAAGCTCAGTTGGAAATGAAAAAGGAGACATTATATCTGGTACCACAGAAATACAAAATATCATCCATGAATACTAGAAAACCTAGGGTAAGTGGATAACACAACCTTTCAAACCTGAATCAGGAAGAAATAGAACACCTGAACAGATCCACAACAAGCAGGAAAATTAAAACACTTACCAAAAAAAATAACTCTCAACAAAGAAAAGTCCCAGATCAGATGGATTCACAGCCTAATTCTCCCAGACCTACTGAAATAACTTAAGGGACCTGGAAAAATAGACTCAGATCCCCACTTAGGTTAATTAATTGGTAATTTATTTTACCTGCTGCAGGGGCTGCTGCTCCGAGAGACAGTCAGCACCCAGTGAGAGTGTGAGTTACCTTTTATAGGCTTTGTGTAAGCATATTAGGGAAGTGAAATGTGGCTAGTTAAGGGGGGTTACAACTCAGGTAGTCATAGATACAGCAATGGAACAATAATTAATACAGTTTCAGTTGACAATGGACACATTTCATATCACAATGGTTATGGTTATACAACAGTAATTAATCAAGTCTCAGTGAGTTTTCCACCATTGTTCATCTACTGAGAACTTGGGGGTTTTGTGAAACTTAGGACCTTTTTTCCTTGTACCCGAAGCTTATTCTTGGCAACCCTAGGAGGAAGAATGGGGCCTGGGAATATGTTCTCGGCCACCCTGAGGGGAGGAGGGACTTGCCTTGTTCCTGGAGTCGACACTGTGGGGAGAAGGGAGGAGGAGGGAAATGGCTGGAGAGGGCGG
>NW_003852408.1:21355670-21359305 GCF_000181295.1 Otolemur garnettii
GAGTGGGTAGGGGAAAGAGGGCTGGGTTACAACACTACAAAGAAGAATTGGTACTCTTCCTACAGAAATTATTCCACAAGATGAAGAAGTTAATCCTCCCTAATTCATTTTTTTATGCCAAAATCGCATTGATAGTAATGCCAAGAAAGGACACAACAATAACCAAAAAGAAAACTTCAGAACGACATCACTTATGAACACAGTTGCAAAAATCTTCAGCAAAATACTTAAAACTGAATTCAACAGTACATCTAAAGATAATTCAGGCAGTGCCTGTGGCTCAAAGGAGTAGGGTGCCAGCCCCACATGCCAGAGGTGGTGGGTTCAAACCCAACCCCAGCCAAAAAAACTGCAAAAAAAAAAAAAAAAACAGATAATTCACCATGGTCAAGTAGATTTTATCCCAGGGATACAAGGATGTGTTGATATATGGAAATCAAGAAACGTGATTCATTGAACAAACAGAAGAAAAAACAAATACCATGTGATCATCTCATAAGATGAAGAAAAAGCATTAAAAAGATTTCATCACCCTTTCATGATAAAACCCCTCAACATACCAGGCATAGAAGGAACAAACCTCAAAATTATGAAAGCTGTACATGACTAACCCACAGCCAACATCATAATGAATGGGGAAAAGTTGGAAGCATTCTGCCTAAGAACTAGAAAAAGACAAAGGTGCCCACTGCCACTACTATTATTTAAGACAGTACTGGAAAGAAGACAAAAGAAATAAATAAAAAGCATCTAAATAAGGAAAAGGAAGGTCAAACTATTTCTGTTTGCTGATGATATGATCTCATGTTGAGAACAATTTAAAGACTCCACCAAAAGACTCCTAGAATTGCTAAATAAATCTAATAAAGTCTTAGGTTACAAAATCAAGGTACACAAATCAGTAGTATTTCTATATGCTAATAATACTCAAGCTGAAAATCAATACTATTCACAAAAGTTACAAAGAAAATAAAATACCAAGGGGGTGGTGCCTGTGGCTCAGTGGGTAGGGCACCAGCCCCATATACCTAAGATGGTGGGTTCAAACCCAGCCCCTGCCAAACTGCAAAAACAACAACAACAAACAATAGCCGGGCGTTGTGGCAGGCACCTGTAGTCCCAGCTGCTCAGGAGGCTGACACAAGAGAATCGCCTAAGCCCAAGAGTTGGAGGTTGCTGTGAGCTCTGTGCCACCACGCACGCTACTGAGGGTGATAAAGTGAGACTGTCTCTACAAAAAAAAAAAAAAAATAGTAATAATAAAATAAAATACCTAGGAATATATTTAACCAAAGAAGTGAAAGATCTCTACAGGATAACTACACAACACTGATGAAAGAAATCGAAGATGACACAAATTAATGGAAAAACATTCCACCTCATGGAGTGGTAAAAGTAACATTGTTAAAAGTCCTCAACAAAATACTAGGACATTGATTCAACAGCACATTTAAAAGATGATTGGTCATGATCCAGTGGGAGTCATACCAAGGATGAAAGGATAGTTCGACTTAGGCAAATCAGTCAATGTGACATATCATATTAACAGAAAATAAAGGACAAAAATTATGTGATCATTTCAATTGATGCTAAAAAAGCATTGGATAAAATTCAACATGCCTTTATGGTAAAAACTCTCCAAAATTATGTGTAGAAGAAACATACCTCAACATGTTAAAAGCTATATATGATAGACTCACAGTGTCATGCTGAACGCGGGAAAACCAAAAGCCTTTCCTAGACCTGGAACAAGAGCGCCCGCTCCCAGCACCGTTATTTGACAGTTCTAATCAGGTGGCTCAGACAAGAGAAAGAAACAAAGGACATCCATATTGGAAAGAAAAAATCAATTATCCTTGTTTGCAGATGATACAAAATTTTATTTAGAGAAACCTAAACCCACCCCACCAAAAATGATTAGAACTCATAAGCAAATTTGCAGGATACAAAAATCAGTAGCTTGGCCTCCGGCCACTCCTACCTCCTGAGGCCACGTGCAGCCAGAGCTCCTAGCCGAGCTCGGACCAGGCACCTGTCCCTCCGCGTCACCCTCTCGCCAAGGCCGCGAGTCCCGAGCAGGAGACGGTGATGCTGCAGCGAGTCTCGAGCAGGAGTCAGTGCTCACCATGTCGGTTGCGCTCAACAACAGGTTCCAAGGAGGAAAGGCGTTTGGCTTGCTCAAAGCCCGGCAGGAGAGGAGACTGGCCGAGATCAACCAAGAGTTTCTCTGTGAGCAGACGGGCGGGGATGAGGAGAACCTGCGGGAACGGCTCGCGGCCTTCAAAGAGAAGTACATGGAGTTTGACCTGAACAATGAAGGCAAGATTGACCTGATGTCTTTAAAGAGAATGATGGAGAAGCTTGGCGTCCCCAAGACCCACCTGGAGATGAAGAAAATGATCTCAGGGGTGACAGATGTGGTCAACGACACCATTTCCTACCGAGACTTTGTGAAGATGATGCTCGCGAAACGGCCGGCGGTCCTCAAGCTTGTCATGATGTTTGAAGG
The DNA here is from genome assembly GCF_000181295.1 of Otolemur garnettii. Lineage (NCBI taxonomy): Eukaryota > Metazoa > Chordata > Mammalia > Primates > Galagidae > Otolemur > Otolemur garnettii. The sequence goes on from NW_003852408.1 coordinate 21,358,180, forward strand.
AAAAACCAAGGAGAGCAGCCCCAGGTCAACCGGCCCCCCTCCGGAGAGAGACATTGCTAGCCTCCCCTGACCACCCTCCGGGTCCCCATCCCGCCTTCCCGCCCCATTGCTCCCTGCCTTTCCTGACTCATTTTAATTTGTCACACTTGTTCGTTTGGTGTTCCTGTGTTTGTGTTTTCATTAATGTCTTTGAAAAGCACAGATTATCGGCCTTCAAGGGCTTTCGGTTGGGGAATCCTGAGCCTTGGGCCCCCGTCCCTTCTTTCTCCCTTCTTCCCTCTCGGTGACATCAGACGAAAACTGGAGGGGGCGGAGCGGCCAGGGCCAGGGCAGGGAGGCTGGAAGCCTGTGTTCTCCAAACTTGCCTATCCTTTCACAGGTCTCTGAGCTAAGTTCAGGCCCTGGTGAGGACCCCAGTTCCACTTTCAGAAGACCTGGGAGTAGGGACAAGGCTGCAGGGCCTCATTAGGCCTCTGACATCTCCGTGGTTCCAGCACTCTGAGGTCACCAACGACCTGCCCCCTAGGTGCTCACTGCCTCAGCTGATCCCCCAGGCACACTTCTCATCCTCAGAGATGTGACTGAAAGTGGGAAGGAAAGGTAGCAGAAGGAGCCCCTCCCTGGCCCCACGATCCCGAGCAGCTTGCAGGCAGGGAGAGTGCAGCCCCACGGTCCCTTGCTGGAGCAGCAAAGGGTTTTGGAGGTAGAAACGAGGCCCAGCGTCTTTGGGGGAGATTCAGCTCAGTGCAGTCCTAGCTTGTGAATGGATGCTGAGGGCAACAGGATGGAAGAACGAGGAGTGAAAATGCCTGCAGAAAGTCAGCACCACTGTTCAGCCAAGAGCTGGAAAGTGGCCCTTCTCATCCCAGTTGGCTTAGACGCTGACTACACTCCTCTCATTTGCTTTCCTAACCCACACACAGCATTCATTCAGTTACTCATTTATTCAACGGGTATTTATTGACTACCTATTAAAAGCTTTAAGTTCTTCCATTTCATCCTGACATGCACTATTGATACCGGAAAAGTGGCACCCCAGCCAGCTCAGCCGAGCAGGGCCTGGGGAATCTGCCACTTCTGTCTTGGTGGCAGCAGCCGGCAAAAAAACCCGGCAGGTTGGGGCAAG
>NW_003852408.1:21360668-21365064 GCF_000181295.1 Otolemur garnettii
CTACCTGTGTTCTGGAGGCTCTTACTCTGCCTGCTCAAGACTTAGACACACTTATTCACTGAACATATTTATTAAACACCTGCCATAGGCCAAGAGTTAAGGACCCAGCAATGAAATGGACAGACTCATGGGATTTAGAGTCTATTAGCAAATTCAGACCCAGACAATGACAGTGAGATGAATGTTAGGAAGGAGTAGGATATAGGGGTGACCGCAACTGCCTTGCAGTCTTGGGGAACATAGCTGGGCCCAAGACAGGGTTAGAATCTTGAATGAACCTTTGAAAACATTAAGTAGAAAGATCTGGGAGCTATTGGCAGTTGGAGCCAGTGTGGGTTCCCTGTGGCTCCTGAGTGTTTCATGATAGAGGACCAAGGTGCTGCCTCTATACCAGCTTGAGGGAGGAAAGCAGGTAGGGCATGAAGAAGCGGCCAAGTGGGGTTACCCTACTGGTTTTACCAGTTCAGGAGCAAGAATATTTGGCTATGACTGACTGGTCTTCAGCTTAAGGATCTTCTTTAAAATGCTCACTTTAAACTTCACTAGTTGAAGTTCAACCCCCAGCAAAACATTCCCCCCTGTAAATGTAAAATTTTACTCCCAACCTGTCCTGCCTTTTTTCTTTTTTTCTTTTTTTCTGAGATAGTCTCACTATGTCACCCTCCATAGAGTACTGTAGCATCACAGCTCACAGCAACCTCAAACTCTAGGGCTTAAGTGATTCTCTTGCATTAGCCTCCTGCATAGCTAGGACTACAGGCACCCGCCACAATGCCTGGCTTTTTTTTTGGTTGCAGTTGTCACTGTTGTTTTAGCAGGCCCAGGCCAGGTTCAAACCCAGCCTCAGTGTATGTGGCTGGCACCCTACTCACTGAGCTATGGGCGCTGAGCCTGTCCCGCCATCTTTTAATGTCCTAAGATCAATTGATTAGCAACTGCCTGTCCCAACCCCTTCCCACTGCCTCCCCTGTCTAGGACAGGCTGAGACCTTTGAGGAAAATAAAGCCTTCCTTGACAATTCTTATTCACTGTCCCTGTTCCTCACTTAGAAAGAAGGGCAGAACCAGCAGGCTTATTTCAGTGGGTTCCACAGTTTACAAGGCTGTAAGAAGCCACCTTAAGGAGGAGGGCAAGGGGGTGTGTCCCCAGCTTTTGGGAGGGCAGGAAAGAGAGTTCTTTCACTCACCGGGGGTGGTATCCTGGGAAATCCCATCAGTCCCTTCACTATTTCTTGAAACTCAACTTCTGGGAGGAGAGAGTCTCAAGAATGGTCCCTGGAAGGGGGCATCTGCACGTATTTCAGGTTATGGCTACTGTTTCTAGAACTCTTTATTTCTTTGGCTAAGAAATTAGCTTCTTGGGATTTCAACTGTCTTCTTCCCAAAAGACCATATCTAACTAATGTAACCAGTAAGGTGGGACTGCCAAGTATGGCTTTGTCCTGATGACTCAAAAGAAGAGTTTGTTTCACAAATTCAGGTGGATGAAGTATATTTGTGCATGTGCACATGAGCATTTGCAAAGTAAGATGTCATCTGTACAAATTAGAAATAAACCAAATAAACTTAAAAGACAATTACTAGCATTCCTGCATGCCAACAGTAAACAATCTGAAAAAGATACCAAGAGAGTAATCCCATTTATGATAGCTGCAAATAAAATAAAATGCTTAGGAATAAACATAATTAACAAAGTGAAAGATCGCTACAATGAAAACTATAAAACATTGATGAATGAAATTAAAAAGGATGCAAAAAATGGAAAGATACTCCATGCTCATTGATTAGAAGAATCACTGCTGTTAAAATGTTCATAGTACCCAAAGCAATCTACAGAGTCATTGCAATCTCCATCAAAATACTAATGATATATTTCACAGAAATAAAAAAAAAGAATCCTAAACTTTGTATAGACCCACAAAAATTTAAGAATAGCCAAAGCTATCCCAAGCATAAAGAACAAAAACTGGAGAATTCACATTTCTGACTTCAAATTATACTACAGAGCTGTAGTAGCCAAAACAGTGTGGTACTGGCATAAAAAAGATATATAGATCAATGTAACAGAATAGAGAAACTAGAAATGAATCCACACATCAATAGTGAACTTACCTTTGGCAAACATGCTAAGAACATATATTTATGAAAAGACAATCTCTTCAATAAATGGGATGCACAGACAAGCTGGGACACTTAATAGCTAGGTGACCTTAAGGGAAATCACTTAACTTTTCTGTCCCTCAGTTTCATCAAGAGCTTCTGCATTTCACCTCTCACCAGATGTGTATGTCAAACACAGATTCCTTGCTATTTTGGCAAGGTGAATATTAGATATATATTTTCAATAAAATTAGTGACTTGTTCATTATCTTAATCATCAATCTTATATAATAGTGATAGTGATAATTACTGGTATTCAAGTTATGTGATCAGCTGAAATTTCAGAAATGTTTCTTATAGTTGGCACCTCAAGCTTGACCCTCAAATGTCCAGCCTCCTTTCATTGGATTTCTGAGGTCAAATACTGAGTCCACTTCAAGTCTTTAGAGCACTTAAGAGGACAGAGATCTGGGCCTTTATTTTTATACAACCTGAAACAGTTGTATAAACTGTTTTGCCCTTGTTCACAAATGCATGTTTAATAAATGCCTGTATAAGTGACAGAAATTGGTTTGAAATTTGCTTTCATTGTAAAGTTCCATCAAAGTGTAGAGAACTGGACAACCCCCCATCCATCTCAAGCTTTTCTACAGTTATGTCATTAACCAAAAAGATAAGAATATTAGGGATCTTGTAGATGCATGTGGATATACTTAAGGGAAGAGTCATATCTTGATGTGTTTGCATTGCTAGTAATAATGATTTAATAAGCTTAAAACCAATATTCAAGTATTAGTGATAAGTAGGTTAGGAATTAAATTAAGAAAATGATTGCAGAGGATAGGCAAAGAAAAACAGAAACGGAGAAGTGGATTGAGAAACCCTAAACCCAGTGCAAAACACGCTGCGGAGACCTAACTCCTTTAAAACTCAAGAAGCTCTTCCTGAAATTTCCCTCCCTCCCCCCCACCCGGCATGACTCAGTGGCAGAGGTCTCTAAGCAGGGGAGGTTTTCCAGGGTGGGTGGGGCTGAGTGCTTTTGACCAGATAAGGAGATAAAATATCTCTTTTCTTCTGTCATCTTGGTATGACCAGAAGCATCTGTCTGTCTGAGCAAAAAGCTTCTTGAGTATAGGGTGGCACTTGTGTCTTAAAGGAGTAGGGCGCTGGCCCCATATACCAGAGGTGGCGGGTTCAAACCCGGCCCTGGGCAAAAACTGCCAAAAAAAAAAGCTACTTGAGTACTAATTGTTACTCCTGTGATATGTGTGCATGGCCTAATTGGGGTCTTCTCTGATGTCCTACTCTTGGACTGTTTTCATGGATCCATGTTCTATATTGTATTTATTGAACAATAGAAGTAAAAAGTAAATTCATCCAATTAACATAGTTAAAGAAATTGTTTAGTTAGAAAAATGCAAGTGCAGCAAGAACCATAGCATAATTGTTGGCCTTTCCCTCATGAGATTTATGATTAAAACAATGGTGTATGAAATAAAAACAGAGCTAGCCTGGAGCAAGATGCTGCTGCTATGTTGATCTTCATGGAGAAGGCATGCAGTCTCCTGACCCAGCTACCTCTTAAACTGTCTCTAGCCTCTTGTCTTTTCATTTTTCCTTCATCTCTGTCCACTGGGACAGAACCCATCACATAGTTGGGGTTGGTCCTCAACAGGATGTGTATGGCCAAAGCTCTGTGCACAACACTAGTTACTTGGAGTAAAATGCATGTTTGAAATAAAGTAAAAGTAATTAAGTTCTAGTTTCATAAATCCTGATATGAAAGACTATGTTTAGTACTCTCAAGTAATATTAATTTTGGATGAGAAGCCAATATTTGCTGTTATTATATTAAAGAACATTACCTGCCATTAATTTAAATATATTATTTGTGGTCAAATTTTAGTATAACAAGTAGCATAAATTATTTTAGCTTTTAAGAGCTATAAGGGATTAAGTTTTTTGGTTTTTGTTTTTTTTTAATTGAGACAGAGTCTTACTCCGTCACCCTGGATAGGGTTCCTTGGCATCATCATAGCTCACAGCAACCTCAAATTCCAGAGTTCAAGCAAACCTCCCGCCTCAGCCTCCTGAGTAGCTGTAACTAAAGGTACCTGCCATGACACCAGGCTAATTTCTCTATTTTTAGTAAAGATGGGGGTCTTACTCTTGCTCAGGCTGGTCTCCAACTCCTGAGCTCAAGCAATCCAACTACCTTGGCCTCCCAGAGTGCTAGGATTAAGAACAAAGATGTTGGCTCGGCGCCTATAGCTCAACCGGCTAAGGCGCCAGCCACG
>NW_003852408.1:21365387-21367600 GCF_000181295.1 Otolemur garnettii
GAAATAATAAGTTCTTGACCACTATCCCCAAGGATCAGAAAAATTGTCCTCTGTAGTAGAAAGAAAGTTCAGGGTAGGCACAGTGGCTCACACCTGTATTCCTAGCACTCTGGGAGGCCGAGGCAGGAGGATCACTTGAGCTAAGGAGTTCAAGACAAGCCTGACCAAGAGTGCAACCCCATCTCTACTAAAAATAGAAAAATTTGCCAGGCATAGTGGCAAATTTTCGGCTACTCAGTAGCTGACTACTTCTTGACTCAGCCTCCCCAGTAGCCTAGGCTACTGGGGAGGGTGAGTCAGGAAGATCACTTGAACCCAGGAGTTTGAGGTCAGTGTAAGCTTGGTTAATGCCACAGCTTCCTAGCCTGTGCAACAGAGTGAGACTGTGTGTCAAAAACAAAAGAGAGAAGGTGGTGCTTGTGGCTCAAAGGGGTAGGGCGCCAGCCCCATATGCCAGAGGTAGTGGGTTCAAACCCAGCCCGGGCCAAAAACTGGAGAAAAAAAAAAAGAGAGAGAGAGAGAAAGTTTAAAGATACTAGGAAACACAAACCTTATTTGTCTTCACTAAAATTCAATTATTAACTCTAAGGATGTTTTTAGTACAGCTTGAATTTTAAAAATAATGAACAAAGAGAAAGGTGACTTCTAAAGCAAGTTTATACTTCATTGGAGAAGATCAAGGACCAGTCTCTCTCTCTCTCTCTCCATCTCTCATATTCTTGCTTAATGAGTAAACTTGCAAATGTTATTTACACCTTGCTTTATGGATCATGACAATATTGTGTTAAATGTATCAAAAGTAAATACTTTAAAATTGAGAGAATGAGACTTTTCTTCAACTGTTTGATCTTCAATCTAGGGAAGTAATGTGCCAGGATTTTCTTTAGCTATGAAGGTGACATACTATACCATGGATAATCCTATTTCATCAAAAAGTAGCTGGGTGAAAATTTATAATGTAAATTTTATCTAATGCCTATCAGTCTGCGAGTACCTATTTTCCTCTGAGTAATCAAAGAAAATTCTGAGAATTTCTTGCTGCTCTTTTCAGCCTTAGAGGAAGGCTGAGTAAGTGCTGACTCCACCCAGCCTGAGGCATAGACCAGGACAAAGGTTGCATAGAGACCTCAGGCAAGCAGCCAGAGTCCAAGAAGCTGGCGCAACCTGGCATAGCCAGCAAGCACAGAGTGCCTGTTCTGGCTTCCGCAAGTTTGGGGGTTGTTTCTCTTCTCTGATGTTTGCCCCAGGATGCCAGGACTCACCACATGCATCACAGCAGCAGCTCCAAGAGATGGTTTTATCTCTTCTTCTCTCTCTATGCCAGTATACGGCACCAAAGTCTCTCAAGATTTTTTCCTTTCTTTCAACTGTAAAAACCCTAAGATCCCTGATGCCAAGAGGTCTGGACTTGGGTTTCCAGGCAGAGGTAGGCTGTTTTATCCTCAATTTTTCACAAAGCCCTGAAGTCTTCCTCACCCACTGATCATTCCCATTCCCATTCTTCAGCCACAACCCCAGACCATATATTTTCAAAATTCCCTTATGAAAGAGAGACAATTAAGCAGTAGGGGGGTTTATTTATCCCAAATGTGAAGTCAAAAAAAAAATCTGTGAAGGGTAATAGTGATTACTATAAGCTGAGTATTGTACAAACATTTGATTCATCAGCACAGCCCTGTGTGGAATCCCCATTTCACAGTTAAACAGTGTGAGGTTTGGAACAAAGAACTCACATAGGGTTCTGTTGATGTCATTTGGTGGGGCAGGTAGAGCCCATCTACTCTTCCATAAGTGTCTTTATTTCACTCTCTTTCTCTCTCATGAATTCCCTTCCTTATTTTCTGCCTCCCTCTGTTTTTTCCTCCCTTTCATCTAACTCTCCTTTGCAAGATCAAAATTCAAAGTAATTCAAACAGTGGGTAATTTCCTCATGAATAGACATGGGGTTCACATCATTGTACTATAAGCATCTAATTTATATTTATTTTTCAGCCTGCATGGGGGCTCAGGACTGTAATCCTAGCACTCTGGGAGGCTGAGGTAGGAGACCCCTGTCTCTACTAAAAACAGAAAACTAGCCTGGTGTTGTGGCAGGTGCCTATAGTTTTAGCTACTCAGGAGGCTGAGGCAGGAGAACCTCTTGAACCCAGGAATCTGAGGTTGTTGTGAGCTATAATGATACCATGATACTCTACCCTGGACAACAGAGTGAG
>NW_003852408.1:21367828-21371282 GCF_000181295.1 Otolemur garnettii
AAAAAAAATCATTATTATTATATTTATTTGTTTCTGCCTGCCTACACAGACAAGTTCCCTAGGAACTCCCTCTCTATAACACCTGGAAGATTACCTGGCATATGGACATGTATAAGGCTCTCAATAAATATTTGTGGAATAAAGGAATGAAAAAGCAAATGAATGGAATAGAACTCTAGAAGTAAACACAAATACATAAAGGAATGCAATGATAAAATGATTGCATTTTAAATCGGTGGCGATAACGGATTATTGCACTGGACTGAATGTTTTTGTCTCCCCAATGGATGTGTGGAGAGTAAAAGGACAGCATGGCCAGCAAATCATCTACCACAAAAATCTGGCTGCAAACAATGGTGTGCTGACTCCATTATTTGCTTCTTGCTTGACCGTTTGTGGGTTAATTGGCTTTGCTAAAAGCTTATTTTGCAGAAGTGGAAAAGTATTGAACAAACAGAAAAGGTATCCACTAAACCACAATCCAACAGCCAGATAAAACCAGCAAGACAACCCTGTCTCAAGAAAAGAAAAACACTTATGTTAGCAACCCTTGTTTACACTATCCAAGGTTATAAGGACTATCCAAATCATGCCTTACACAGATCATTGAACACTATCTATGAAATAGGCTTACACTAGCCAAGGTTATAAGGACTATCCAATTGTGCATTCTATAGATCATTGAACACTATCTATGAAAAAGATAATGAATAACTTAAATTTTTTAAATTAATTGTCCAATAAAAAGTTTAGCCTAAATCATTGGACACTAGAAGGAACAGCTACCACAACTTCTTTCTGGAATGATAGCTAACTAAATCAAATTCTCTGGGTTTTATTTGTTTCACTGGCAATTAAGGCAAAGTATGGCCTCTCCTTTGAATCAGGAGAACACAGAGTAATGAGGTTACTAAGTACTGGACTCCTACTGCCAGATTGGATGCTTTACATATTTTTCTTGTTTTAGCTTCACAACACCCTTGTGAGGTAGATACTATTAATATCTCCGTTTTACAAATAAGGAAACAGAGACATGGAGAAATTAAAGAACTCGAAAAAAAGTCTCCAACCTCGATCTAGGTCTGTCAAATGCTATTATCATAAATGTCATAAAAATAAAATGGAGAAGCAAGACCCCGTCTCTACTAAAAATAGTAAAAACTGAGGCAAGAACATCACTTGAGCCCAGAAGTTGGAGGTTGCTGTGAGCTATGACACCACAGCACTCTACCCAGGGTGACAGGTTGAGACTCTGTTCAAAAATAAATAAATAAATAAATAAATAAATAAGTAAAACGGAGAATAGAAAAAAGTCAAGAAGGCTACAAGTGTCAGCTTCCTACTCTGGACTGTTAACCTCACTCCTCCATTTCTTGTACTTTGTTGTGTATTTTAAATCACCTTATGCCAGTCTTATTTTCACAACCATACTTTAAGCTCTTCAAAAGCAGCTATTTTATCCTGTACAGCACAGTACTCTTATATTTAGAAAACAAATATTTATCGAATAAGAGAATGAATAAATACATTTTGTTCTCCTCAGCCCTGGGCACTTTTTATCTCCTACCACATCAAATCTAATTTTCTTGGTTTGATACTCAGTAACAATAAAAATACTGACCCAAAGTAATTAAATAGTTGCAATGCAGGAAACTCCTGTCTCACACCAATGCTCTTAATCCCACAGTGACAATAGCTAATTGGTAAGGAGCTGAGTCAGGAATCAAACACAGGTCATCTCATACCTAGATCTGCACACTAAATCCTGTTCTATGCTCCCTCCCAGCAATTACCTATCTATTGAAACTGATCTCCCACGTCTTCCCAATAAGCTCATTCCAACAGTTTCCTCAGGTTAAACTGTTTTTCTTGCAGTCCTTCCTCTCTCCTTTCCTGCCCATCCCCCTTCCTATAATCCTTTCCTAATTTTGTTCCACCCTCAAGTCTTGGTTTCAATATTTTCTGTTTATTCCTAAAACTCCTAGTTCAAATACATTCACTGATTGATTACTCTGACTCTCACTGACATTTCAATTAATAAAAGCAAGATTGTAGAACTTTCACGTAAAAGCTGTGGCATATTTCTGCGCTTAGGTACAGATGGCCGTAAGTGTCATGAAAACCTGGGCGATTTGCCAAAACTATCTGGGTAGTTTGTTTAACCTATACAGCTAACTCTGGATTCAGAAACATACTTGTTCTTATTTCACAAAAGGAAACATAGTACCTGAGAGAGATTGTCCTCTGTTCTTGAAGTTTAGAGACAAAGAATTGAAACCAAAGCAGCAAAGCCAAGTGACAAGTTTATTAAGTGTACTGTGGACTGCCAAGAGAGATTTAGCGAACAATAGCACACTGCACAAGGGGGGTAGGGATGGGCACACATCCCAGTAGACAGTGTCACTTTGTATCCTCCAGACATTGGTTCCAGCACCTCCCGTGGATACCACAATCCATGAATGCCAAGTCCCTTATATTAAGCATGATATTTGCATATAACCTACACGCATCTTCCTATATACTTTAAATCACCTCTAGATTATTGATAATACACACAATGTAAATACTATGTATATAGTTGTTATTGGGGGGGGCTTTGGGTGATCGTTTTGTTTCTTTTTCTTTTTGATAGGACTAGAGTACAGTAGCGAGTAGTTCACTGCACTCTCAAACTCCTGGGCTGGAGCAATCCTCCTGCCTCTGCCTCCTGAATAGGTGAGACTACAGGTGCTTGCCACTACATCTGGATAATTTTTCTATTTTTATAGAAGTGAGATCTCGCTCTCGCTCAGGCTGGATTCAAACTCCTGAGCTCAAGTAACTCTTTTGCCTTAACCTCCCAAAGTGCTAGATTACAGGCATGAGCTACTGCCTTTGGCCTGTTGTTTTTTATTTACTGTATACTACAATATTTTTCATTGGGTTATTTTCAATATTTTTGATAGAAGTTGGTTGAATTCTCAGATGCAGATCCTGCGAATTCAGTGGGCTGACTGTATTTCCTCTGAAATTAGAAGACTTGGAGTCTCTAACACTAATGTATTTCCTAAGGATACTGACAGTAATTCCTAAAGTCCGTGGCCAAGTCTTGCCTCCGTCATGTTCGTGAGCATGCCTGATCCTACTCACAGACTAGAGACACACGGCCACCCACATGACTTCGCTTGAGGAGCATCACAAAGGCCAGTGAGTTCCAAATATCTCCTCCACAGTTCCATGTCAGTACCATCTTACTTACTCAGAAATATCATATTAGAACCAATTATTTGAATGAGAAAAGTTTTTTGTCTAATTGATTACAAAGGCCATTGTTTAAGTGACCAACATCTTCTCTACATCTTACACTGTAGAGAAGGCTTATGAGTATGTAACTAGAGGAGAATACAAACAGTTAACACTTTCTGAGTATAGGTGCCAAACCTTATGCTTTGCACCTTACATGAAATATCTCGTT
>NW_003852408.1:21371767-21374448 GCF_000181295.1 Otolemur garnettii
TTTTTTTTTTTTTTTTTTTTTTGAGACAGGGTCTTACTCTATCACCTTGGGTAGAGTGCCGTAGCATCATAGCTCACAGCAAACTGAAACTCCTGTGTTCGAGGGATCCTCTTCCCTCAGCCTCCCAAGTAGCTGGGACTACAGGGTCCTGCCACAATACTAGCTAGTCTTTCTATTTTTAGTAGAGACGGAGTCTTGCTATTGCTTAGCCTGGTATCCAAACCCTGAGCTCAGGCAATCCACCAGCTTTGGCTTCCCAGAGTTAGGATTACAGGCATGAGCCACCATGCTCAGCCTGAAGTATCTTTATTATTATCCTCATTTCTCAGATGTTTAGCAGAACCATTTAGGAGAAGGGTTCTATGGCATAATAGGAAATATATTTATTTGATCTTTGTGCTTGGCTCCTGTCACAGAGTTCCCAAGAATTCTGGAAGTTTCTGAAGAATAGGATTGTCTTTAGTTATCCATAATGAGCCCTGTCATAACACCTGAGTTCATGATAACAAGGAAACTCAAGCTAGGGCCTCTAGATAGCCCAGAATGGGGCTTGTACCAGAAAAACCTTGCAGAAGGTTGGAACTTTCAGCTCCACTCATCAACCTCCAGGACAGGTGAAAGGTGGTCCAGTTGAGAGTAAGCTCTATAAAAACAAGATTTGATGAGCTACAGGTTGCTGAGCATGTGGAGGTGTTGGGAAGATGGTGGGCTAGAGAAGGAATGGAAGCTTTGCAGCCCTTCCCCTAAGACACGGCTCTATGCATCTCTTCCATCCTGTTGCTCCTGGATTATATATCCTTTGTAATATTGATCAACTGGTAAACCTAAATAAGGTGTGTCTCTGAGTTCTATGAGCCATCCTACAAATTATGAAACCCATCAAGGGGGATCCTTGGAACACCGATTTATAGTTGATTGGATAAAACTATGATTCACAATCTGGGACTTGCCATTGTCTGCTGAAGTGGGAGCCGTCTTGTGGGATTGAGCCCTATTTGTTCAATCTGTGGGATCTGATCCTATACACATGTCAATCACATCAGAATTGAATTGAATTATTGGACACACAGTGTCTACTGTAAACTTACAAGGTATATGGAGAACCCGCATATTTTGGTGATCAGAAGTGAAGGAGAGTGTGTCAAGTAGCAGAAGAGAGAAAAAGGAAATTTTTGTCTTTTCCTTTACAGGGCCCTTATTGCCAAATGGTAGGTCACTTGGTGAGCTAATTATCACTTCCAAAGACCAAGAGTTTGGTCCTAGGAAACTAACACAGATGTAGAGAGGTAGGCGTGGCAGAAGGGCAGGTCCAGAATTCCAGCAAGACTGATGGAGTTCTGTGTTCCCTCTGTCAATTAAAAATATTCTCATTCTTCTAATCATTTATAATTAAAACTTTCTAAAACCTTTCCTTATCTCCTACCTTCAGTTAGTTGTTGATTTCTAATATGAAACGTCTCCTTTTCACTTTCAACATATAAGGGCCATGGTAGCTGTTAGAATGGTCTTCATGTGCTGCTTAAACTCCTCAGAAATCCACCGTGCACATTCTTCAGAGCTCAAAAACCTTCAGGTATTCTCTATTACAAAAAAAAAAATCGTCAATCTCAAAAGCTCAGACTTCACTGAAATGAAACGCCTGATGACTTGAGTAAAAAGGAAACGGCAAGATACTAATTCAAAAGTCAAGTGCTATTGGAGAACGATAATGCGTTTTTAATGTGCATATTAAATATATTTTACATTTTCATAACTAGCCACTAAAATTTTCAAGAACAAATAATACGGCATAATTCTTTCAATACAGTATTTATTGAAAGTATTTCAATATTCGGTATTTATTTGTCTATGTGACATAAGCCAATTTCTAACTTTACAAAATAAAATTGATGTAAGTTTTTGTGGTTATGTATTTAAGAACATTTGGGGGCTCCATAGCTCTCGTCTGTGACTCAAAGCGGTTCAGGACCCTAAAAAAGTTAATAACTGCTTAGATAAACAAGAATGCTGCAGGCAAAGGCAACAGTTTCTGTTTTAGTATCTTACGACTCTTACAAGTCTGGAGAGGGGCGTGTCACTTAGGCTACACTTGGCCCTCAGGGCAGCTGGGACTGCGGTCTCCGGAAGCGCTCACAGCGCGTGTTTATCGCGGCCTTTTGGGAGACGCTTTTCGGGAGGACTGCAGGGTAGGACGCTCCAAAGACAGTCCCGCCCCGCGCCCGGCCCCGAGACGCAGAGGAGCCGCGGGATCGTGTCGGTTGTCCCTGCCGCCTCTACTAGACACTGCCATGGCCGCTCGTTTTCTCCGCGGGTCCCTGCGCCTGCTGAGCGGCCGCTGTGCATCGCGCCCCGCCGCGAGGTGAGTGCCCTCCGGGATCAGGCAGTCGGGCCTGGGAGGCTGCAGGGCAGGGGCGACACCGCGTTTCAGAGGGGTTGGAGCTGAGGGGGCCCCACCCTCAGGTTCGAGGGTAGGGCTGAGCCTCGTCCCCCGGCTCCCAGAACCTGGGTGCCACCAGTTTCTGCGCGGAGAACGGGTGTGGGTTCTCCCAGCCCCAGAACCTACAACGCCACCACCGCAGGGAAAGACTCGTCAGATGCTCACCCCGGGGTCCAGTCCAGGCTGCCTGTTCAACAGCCTGCAGTGTGACCCGGGAACTGCATTTTTTTTTTTTTTTTTTTTT
>NW_003852408.1:21374637-21384782 GCF_000181295.1 Otolemur garnettii
GGGTCCGGGCTGGGGATTCGAACCCGCCACCTTAGGTGTACGTGGCTGGCGCCTTAGCCGGTTGAGCTATAGGCGCCGAGCCGGGAACTGCATTTTGAAGAGTCTCCATTCGTGTGTCGCGGTGGGAGTCACCCACCGGGCGCGGCTGCCAGGGCTGGGACGCGACCTTTGGCCTAGTTAGTACTGTGGGGCGAGAGCCGCTGCGTTTTAGACCCGCAGACCGACGGTGAACTTGAGAGTTGTTGGACTGTTACACCACAGCAGCTAGGAGGTGTCCAAGACAAATAATCCTGGACAGAAATGACTTGGCTACGGTTCCATCTGACAAAGAAGTTAACTTTAGATTTACTAACGAATCTTTTAACTAAAAGAAAAGGCGTCAAGTTTCAAATACCTAATAAAGTATAAAACCCATCCATCGAGCAAGGAAACTGGAAGGAGGAAGGGTTCATTATTTAGTAACGGCTCATCACCCCGTTGTTGTAAAGCACTGAAAGATGGTGTAAGAGTGTGAACCAAAATGCTACTCTTCTTCCTGGAGAGGGTTGGGAAGGCTTCACCTAGGAGCTGACGTTCCTTAAGGGGACACATTTTTTTTTTTTTTTTTTTTTTGGTAGAGACAGAGTCGCACTTTATCACCCTTGGTAGAGTGCTGTGGCGTCACAGCTCACAGCAACCTCCAGCTCTTGGGCTTAGGTGATTCTCTTGCCTCAGCCTCTCGAGTAGCTGGGACTACAGGCACCTGCCCAAACGCCCGGCTATTTTTTTGTTGCAGTTTGGCCAGGACTGGGTTTGAACCCGCCACCCTCGTTATACAGGGCCGGTGCCCTACTCACTGAGCCACAGGCGCCGCCCAAGGGTGCACATACTTTAACAAACTTTTTTCTGGAACATCAGTAGACAGTAATCCTCACACTTTTTGATGATTGGACTCCTTTGTGCTATTAAAGTTAGAGAACCCCGAAGATCTTTTGTTTTTGTAGGTTCTAGGTATCAAAAGTTATCTTACAAAACTGAGAAATTTTACAAACATTTAGAGTTCATTGAAAATAATAATAAGACCATTCCATGTTAATATAACTAATGTTTTTATGAAACATAACTTTTCCTCAACATACAGGAAAAAAGTGAAAAGAATTACATTATTTTACATTTTTCAAATTCCTTAATGTCTGGCTTAATAGAAGACAGCCAGATTTTCATGTCTGCTTCTGTATTGGGTTATGGTAAGTTATTTTGGTTGAAGTATGGAAAGAAAATCTACCCTTAGATAGAAAATATTGGGCTCTGCGCCTGTGGCTCAAGCAGCTAAGGCACCAGCCACATACACCTAAGGTGGTGGGTTCGAATCCAGCCCAGGCCACCAAACAACAATAATGGTTGCAACTAAAAAATAGCTGGGCGTTGTGGTGGGCGCCTGTGGTCCCAGCTACTTGGGAGGCTGAGACAGGAGACTGGCTTGAGCCCAGGAGTTGGAGGTTGCTGTGAGCAGTGAAGCCATGACACTCTACCCAGGGAGACAGCTTGAGGCTCTGTCTCAAAAAAAAAAAAGAAAGAAAATATTGGAAAAGGGAAGATGTGAGCACCCCTGTGAATGGGCCAGGGGTTGTGGTTTATTCTAACAGGCTCCTTGAACTTTAATATATATATTAGGGATCTTGTTACAAATAGATTCTGATTCCGTAGGTCTGGGGTGAGGCCTGAGATTGTGTATTTCTAACCGACTTCCAGGTGTCTTGCAAGGTCCTGGTGGAGATTGTTCCCTTTTAGAATGTAAATGAGAAAAAAAAATAAAATGTAAATGATGCTATAAAAAATATATCGCCTTGCTAGTAACACTGGTAGCAGTTTTACTTTGCTTCCTTGGGAGGGACGAGACCTATTTTTTCAGTACCAGTGTCTTATCTTTCTACTAAGGAATACATGTTCCAGCAAATCTGCCAATCCTTGGATTTTCTTTTCTTTTTTTTTTTTTTAGAGATAGTCTTACTTTGTCACCCTCAGTAGAGTGCTATGACGTCACAACTCACTCCAGCTCTTGGACTTAGGTGATTCTCTTGCCTCAACCTCCCGAGTAGCCTCCTGGCTATTTTTTTGTTGCAGTTTGGCTGGGGCTGGGTTTGAACCCGCCACCCTTGGTAGATGGGGCTGGCACCCTACTCACTGAGCCACAGGTACTGCCCGAGTCCTTGGATTTTCTCCCCACAGCATATTCTCTCTTGAACACCTTTGACTGACCTGAAAGTCTATTCTTTGGGTATTTCTTATTCTTTCCTATGACTGAGTATTCTTTAAGTAGAAATAGTCCAAATATTTCCTTAACACAATATGAGCTATAACATTTTAAGATCCAGGCAGAATCTTAAATTACAGAATAATAAAAATGTACAGAGTCAATTACAGAATAATAAAAATTCTATTATTTATTCATTATGTTGACAAGTGATTCAGTGTCACAGAGCCCCAGTTTCCCAGTCTCAGCTTCTTTTTTCCCTAGGAAAAATCTCAAGTATGGAAAAATCTGTGTGAACAATATATGCTTTGTAGTTTTATTTCTACTAGCAGGAAATTGGAACCTAAGATTTCAATCATAAGGATAAGGGAATAATTTTAGTTTATTGGATGTAACATGACAGTGATGGGCAAGGCCCCGAGTGTCTTTAGTCCCTGTTGTCTCTGCCTCGCCTGCTCCTCTCTCCCTTGACTCCTTGCTCTTTTTATTGCACGTTGGACATTTGTCCAGATTCACAGCTTTGGCTTCTTTCATCCTAAGAGCCTTTTGTTCTAGAAATGTGCTTGGCTCTTTCACCTTCAAGGGCTTGCTCTGACTGCACTATTTCATAACTGAAACCCCTGTCCCTAACTCACCCCAGACACATACTCTTGGTCCCTTCTCTATTTCTCTTTTTTCATGTTAATTATCACCTTCTAGGATATTATATAGTTTAGTTGTTTACTGTGTTGATCCTTTATTATTATTCAGTCTCCCCTTGTTAGAATGTAAGCTTGAAAGCAAGATACTAGTCCTAATGTTATTCCTTGTTAACTATTGTAACCTAAGTTACTAGATAGAACAGTGCACAGGATAGGTTCTTGGTATTTAACTAAATGAATGAATAAGCATTAAAATGATGATTTGGATAACAAAGTAATAATGGGAAAATGTTTATGAAGACAAAAGGTGACTATACAAATTGTATTAAATATGCACAAAGGTTACCACTTAAAAGGCATCTCAGATTATGTTAACAAATAAAACTCAATTAAAAGTTACATATAAAAGGCCTAAGGCGAAATGACACTAAATAACAGCTTTGGTTAACAGCTTTGGCAGCTCTGGCTGCCATAACAGACTACCATAGACTAAGTCACTTAAAACCACAGAAATTTATTTCTCACAGTTCTAGAGGCTGGGAAGTTCAAGACCAAGGTGCCAGCTGATTCAGTTCCTGGTGAGGGTTCTCTTCCTGTCTTCCAAACTGCTCACCTTGTCTTCAAATGGTCTTTCTTTGGGCATGAAGTGGGTGGGTGAGGAGGAGACAAAGGGAGAAGAGAGAGAGACTGAGACGTCTTCTTCTCACAAGTCACCAATCCTATCAGATTAAGACCCCTCTCTTCTTACCTCATTTGACCTTAATTGTCTCCTAAAAGGCTGACTGTAAATTCAGTCACTTTAGGGGGTCAGGGTTTCAACATGACTTTTAAGGGGACACAATTCAGTCCATAGCATTAAGCAAAGATAAATAAATCAAACTAGAGCAAAATAACCCATTTTAAAGGGAAAAATTGAAATAAGCTATATGTCAATAAATAAGATTTCTTAAGTGATAATAGTATATTAACTGAATTTACTGTAACCTTAAAAAATGCTAATTAGGAGCCAGGCAAATAGGCTTCCACCTGTGATCCTAGTACTTTGTAAGGCCGAGGGAGGAGGATCCCTCCTTGAGCTCAGGAGTGTGAGACCAGCCTGAGCAAGAGCAAGACCCTGTCTTATTGAAAATAAAAAAATTACCCAGGGATCATGGCAAGATAGTCTCTAAAAAATAATAATAATTAGATCTTAGAACTATTTTTGTAATGTCTACTTCAAAGTTATGCGGGGGAACCCTCTTATTCTACTTTGATTAATTACATGGAATAGGTCTTTTCTGTGCAACAACTAAAGGAAAAGAAAAGAAAAGAAAAAAAGAAGTAGGGGGCGGCGCCTGTGGCTCAGTGGGTAGGGCACCGGCCCCATATACTGAGGGTGGTGGGTTCAAACCCGGCCCTGGCCAAGCTGCAACAAAAAAATTGTGGGAGGTGCCTGTAGTCCCAGCTACTTGGGAGGCTAAGGCAAGACAATCACCTAAGCCCAGGAGTGGGCTGTGATGCCACAGGGCACTCTACCAAGGGTGGTAAGGTGAGAATGTCTTTTAAAAAAAAGAAGTAGGATTCAACTAAGAACAAGAGAAACTGAAGTCATAATTTGTTGCAAAGCAGAAGAATATCTTTTGGCAATATTAGAATATGTGATAAAAAAAGGTTTGAGATGTGAGCTTGAAAATGTAGAAAGTGGTGCAAAGGATTTTCAAAATTCCTTTCAGGAGTATCTCAAAGGGAAAAAAACTATGAAGACACTTAGACTAAAGGATCTACAGAGTAATTTCATGTTAAGCTTGGTGTGTACGGGTGGGTCTTGAATAGTTTCATAGGAATCTTACAGAGATTGGTGGGTATTTTAGTTCGCACCCTTCTAATGTGGCAATAACATCAATGTAGTTTACATCTTAAGCACTTGCCATTTGCAATTGTGTGATTTTGGATACAATACTAATTTGGAGGGCTTGCATTATTTTAAACACTGTATATGACATGAAAATTTATCAGTATTATTCTATTGTGCTGTTTGAGTCTTACATAATGTAAACCATGTATCATGTGACACCACTATTTCACCTCAACTCAGACCTGTGGTTAGTTCTAGACATTGTTTTCTTTATGGATTTGGAGGTGGAGACTGAGATGAACTACTTCCTAATCCCAGCTAGGTAAGGTAGATCCTACCGAAAGTAGTAATGTTCAAATTTGAACCTAGGCTTGTCATATTTCAAACTCCTGCTGCTTGCCTCTAAAATGTTTCTGGAAAAAATAATCAGGATTTCATGCTGTTCAGTGTCAATTATTTTAGTATAAAGAGTAATTCACTTCATTGACTTACCTCACTTTTTTAAAGATGTTCTCATTCTGGAGGGGAAGAACGTCTAGAAACTCCTTCTGCTAAAAAATTAACAGATATAGGAATTAGAAGAATCTTTTCTTCAGAGCATGACATTTTCCGGGAAAGTGTAAGGAAGTTTTTTCAAGAAGAAGTGATTCCTCACCACGCAGAGTAAGTGGAACATTTTTCTTTAATGTAATGTGTACTAGGAGTGCAATAGAACCATTTATTTCCTAGAAGACCTTGTGTTGTACAAAAAAAAAAATGTTATGTTCAGTGCTTTAGTAACATTTTTACTGCTCTTCATTGTAAGATCTCGGGATTCTTAAGGTAGTTCAGAGTTTTCTAAATGAAATTTAAAATGTACAATACAAAAATAAGAAAATTTAAAATTTTTCAACTTAATCTGAGTAGTATTTTGGAAAACTATGGTTAAACAGGAACAAAATCCTAGTCAACTTCATAGTCTTTCTGCTTCATGAATTGATTATAATACATAAACACTTAAAAGGCTAAGATATGCAAATTTTGATCAGCAATTGGCTACCTCCGTATTTTTACTACTGAGTATTTTTTGATTAACTAATTAATGATTATTGACCCCAAACCTGTCATTTCTTTTATTGTTTTTTTTTTTCTATTTATTTCTGGGATTACATATGAAAAATGTCATTTCTATTAAAACAAGATTTTGCTGTTTGCAGAATTCATTCATAGTTTGTTTGTTTGTCTTTGCAGTTTTTGGCTGGGGCTGGGTTTGCAGCCACCTCCAGCATATGGGGCTGGTGCCTTACCCCTTTGAGCCACAGGCACCGCCAATTCATTCATTGCTAATACAGATGCTCTTTGACTTAGGATGGGGTTACATCCTGATAAACCATCCTAAGTTGAAAATATTGTGAACTGAAAATGCATGACTATTATTTATGTTAACACTGTTTTATGTTATTATTTTAAAAACATAAAGATTCTCAGCACTGAGAAAGGAAGAGAGAAAACATTCAGGAACATCATAGGTTTGTGAGGTCTAATGCACCCAACCTACTGAACATCATACCTTAGCCTGCCCTACTACCTGTGTTGTCCTTAGGGTGTTGCAGTTAGGGTCTCACGGAAAAGCCATGCCGCGAAGAATAAGCACGCTTATTGAAACTGTGTTTTAAATAAAGGTGACCATCTGCTCACTCAGGCAAAATGGCCAGCTTTCTTTATTCACTGTTGGTTATCAATCTTGTGCATGCGCACTATACAGCAGTGACCTCATTAACATTCATTACAATCCCTCTGCACATGCGCATTGGACATCAATGACTTCATTAATCCATTTAAACATCTTATGACCACCTGCCCTGTAAGTAGTTCCTCCCTGGTAATCTGATAATCCACCCAACATACACCTTTAAGCATAACCCTTCATCATAACCCGGTTTAACATAACTTAGTGAAGAACATGTTATCAATTATTACTTTCTTCTTTCTTATCTGATGAAGCCTGAGGCTATGGAGGAAAGAGACAGTTTGAAAGTCTGTTCTATTGACCTTGCTATTTGGAGGCAGTTACTTCAATCTTTGAAACAAGGCATAATTGAGAAACTTCTAGGGCATCGAGAAATTTGTGTGCAGACTTCTGCTCCCATGTGGGCCTTAAGTCAGGGGGTTTTTACGCCCACAACTGATCAGGCCGACCTTAGGTCGGGGGGGTTTAGGCCCACTACCAACCTGGCCATATGGGATGCTGCCTCCATTTCTCACAAGTATGCCTGCACAAAGTCTTTTCGCTGCTTTCTCTCAAACAACTTTTTTGGCCAGAGGCATATAGGCATATAGGCCTTTTGCCTATATACCTGAAATGTGCAAATATGCTGAAAACACTCAACATTGGCTTATAGCTGGACAAGGTCATCTATCACAAACCCTGTTAAATAATGAAGTATTGAATATCTCATGTAATGTATTAAATGCTATGCTGAAGTAAAAAATGAAAAGCCTACAGGGGTAGTAAAGTATGGTTTCCACTGAATACATACCACTTTCACACCACTGTAAGCTGAAAAGTTGATAAATTGAACCATCTTAAATCAGGGATTTTCAATACTTTACAATATTTAGAATCATTTTCAATATTATTTTAAAATAGCTTTCATTAGTTTGTACTAATACTTTTTTTTTTTTATATAGTCTCACTCTGTCCCCCTGGGTTGAGTGTGATGCCATTATAACTCCCAGCAACCTCAAACTCTTGGGCTTAAGCCATCCTCTTGCCTCAACATCCTAAGTAACTGGGACTGCATGCACCAGCCACAATGCCCAGCTAATTTTTTGGTTTTTAGTATAATGAGGCCTCACTCTTCCTCATGCTGGTTTTGAACTTTAGAACTCAAGGGATCTGCCTGCCTCAGTCTCCCAGAGTGCTAGGATTATAGGAGTGAGCCACTTTGCTTGGCCTATTAATGCTTTCTTGGTAAGAAGGACCAAAATTAGCTAAACTTAGCTAAAAATTAGCTAAGCTGTTTGGTGAAAAGCCACTATCTTCTAAAGACAAGAGAGGCATACTTTTCTCTTGGAGAATCTCTTTGTTTTTTCATTGCTTTTAAATTTTGTACCAGGGCTGGGCATGGTGGCTTGCCCCTATAATCCTACCACTTTCCAAGGCTGAGGCAGGGGAATGCTTATAAGGCCAGGAATTCAAGGCCAGCCTAAGGAAGAGGGAGCTCTCATCTCTACAAAAAATATAATACTTAGCCTGTATGGTATTGCATGCATGTAGTTACTCTTAGCTACTCTGGAGCTTGAGGCAGGAGGATTGCCTTTAGCCTAGGAATTTGAGCTATGATAGCGCCACTATACTCTAATCTAGGCAACAGAATGAGACCCTGTCTCAAGGGGAAAAATAATAATTTTTTGTTCTCCAAAAAGTTATTGAGAGGATCTCAAAGTAAAAATAATAAAAGTTGACAAATTTGGGGTCAATAATAAAAATATTTCATTGTTACTTGAATCAGCAACTATATTAAAACACATGATAATCAAACCCTTTTAAACTTTCTTGTGGTGTTTGTATGTACCTTCATTCAGTGTTTTTAAATACCTCATATCAGAATAACTGATCTACCAGATCAGTAGATCTACAGATCTATCAGAATATCTACCATTAAAAAAACATAAATTCTTTCATTGTTTCCAACTAACCATCTGTTTCCTCATAATCTTTTTTTTTTTTTAAAGAATTCTTTATATATCCCAGATAGTCCCTTACTAATAAGGGATGGATTTGCAGATATTTTCTGCCATTCCATGGGTTGCCTTTTTTTTTCTTTGAGACAGAGCCTTAAGCTGTCACCCTGGGTAGAGTGCTGTAGCGTCACAGCTCACAGCAACCTCCAACTCCTGGGCTCAAGCGATTCGGGCCCGGGCTGGATTCAAACCCGCCAGCTCAGGTGTATATGGCTGGCACCATAGCTGTTTGAGCCACAGGCACTGAGCCAGGATGCCTTTTTTTTTTTTAAGAGACTGGGTCTTGCTCTTTTGTTGAGGCTGGAGTGCAGTGGTCAGATTAATCATTGCAGCCTCGACCATGCCTGATTAACTTTTTTCAATTTAAAAAATTTTTAGTTTTGCTAAGATGGGGTCTCACTATGTTGCCCTGGCTAGTCTCGAATACCTGGCCTCAAACCATCCTTCCACCTCAGTCCCCCAAAGTTCTGAGAGTACAGTCATAAGCCATTGTGCTTGGCTTGTGATTCTCATTTTTAAAGGAGAAAAGCCAGTGGTTACCAAATATCTTACCCAAATATCTAGTGCAGTGATTTTCAACCAGTGTGCTGTGACAATTTTTATAGATCAATAATTAAATTATTTTCAAAAGAAGTTCAGAGCACAATAAGTATATTCTTTTTTTTAACTTTTTTTTTTTTTTGCTCAGCATGATTTAAGTGTGTGGCGTAAGTTTAGCCATAAGGTCAAGTGTGCCATGAGTTTAAAAAAAAGGTTGAAAAACACTGATCTAATGTTTGTGGAAGTTCCTTGGACAGAGGTATCCTGCAAGGAGCTTCTGTTCTCCTGTTGTTTTCTCTTAAACTGTAATGAGATTGCCTATTTTGTCAGCTTTCATACACTTGTCCCAGAAGCTCAGCACTTTAAGGAAAGATGCTGAGGAGAACTGCCTTCAGGATAGGTTGGACAGATTCCAATGACTACATGGCACAAGTAAGTTTGTACCCTCAGAGCACCCGCTGAACAAAATGACATCAGTGATCACGAGTGGGTATAATTTTCAAGTCCAATAAATAGTCAAGGTGGGGGGAGAAGTGACAGATACAAAGAAGTAAAGAGGAGAAGAAGAAGTGATAGAAGAGTCAGATGCAAATTGAAGAATATTCACAAGGTCAACAGTTAATTCAAATGAAGAGGACATACTTGCACAAAATCATTCATAAATTTATAGTTGTGGCCATGAAGATAATACAAAAACATTGATTTTAAAATATTTGTTATTTGCAGATGGGAGAAAGCTGGAGAAGTGAGTAGGGAGCTTTGGGAAAAAGCTGGAAAACAAGGACTACTTGGTGTCAACATTGCAGAGCGTCACGGTGGGATTGGTGGAGACTTGTACTCCGCAGCTGTTGTTTGGGAGGAGCAGTAAGTATGGAGACATTTGAGGCTGAATCTTGTTTTTAAACACCCTGCTCACTTTCTAAGAAGATTTTTAAAAAATGTTTTCTAATCTACATGGATGATTGAAAATTTGGTGTAAAATGTAAAAGATTATACTGGGCTGGGCATGGTGGCTCCGCCTGTAATCCTAGCACTCTGGGAGGCTTAGGCGGGTGGATTGCCGGAGTTCAGGAGTTTAAGACAAGCCTGAAGGCTGGGCGAGGTGGCTCACGCCTGTAATCCTAGCACTCTGGGAGGCTGAGGTGGGTAGATTTCTTGAGCTCACCAGTTT
>NW_003852408.1:21385231-21411353 GCF_000181295.1 Otolemur garnettii
AAATCTGCTTTTAAGTTGTTAAAAATGATACCATTAAAAATTAAAGAGATAGTTTCATTTCTGTCAACCTGTATGCTTATTTTTCTGCTTTTATAAAGATATTTGAAAGAGAACAGAAAAATAGAAAAGTATGCCCATCAAATATACCAGAAATTTAATATATGAGCGCAAACAATGATTTTAGTTGAAGAAGGGGCAAAAGATTTGAAACAATTCACCAGAAAGTAGTGCAACAAAAAGTAGTGCAAACAGGTTGTTTCAATGAGAAAAATTTATCCTTACTACCAATCAAAATGTAAATTAAATTGATCTGGAGGTATTATATTGAATATCTTTAAAGTCTGTAAAAATGAAAAACTCTAATAGCCAGTGTTGACATACTCCTATCCTATTGGTGGCATTATAAATGAGAGTAATAAGTGTTTTAGGGATTGAAAAGATGACTATATATATATATAAATGAAAATATTCCTGCTGTTTGATCTAGAATGCTACTTTAGAGAATTTGTCTATGTTCAGTAATCATTGTCATGCTAGATCATAATCTCCCAAATTTTGAAGCAATCTAAATGTCCAGCAGTGAGAAAATAAATAAGCAAATTATGCTGCATAAACAATTTAGAATATTTTATAGCTATTTAAGATATATAATTGTCACATAATTTAAGGATATTAATGTCATATAATTATACAAACTACATAAGAAAGATTTTTATGTGTCATATAATTTTAGAAGAAAACAGCAAAGTACAAAATGCACAACATGACTGCATCCATTCCAGAATATGTCCTTACAGCAAAGATAATTTGCCATCACAGAAATAGCTCCTATGTTGGGGTGTACAGTTATAGGTGGTTGCTATTTTAAAATATTTTATCTCTTAATTCATTAAGTAAGTGTTCATTAAGCTTTGTTAGAACACTGTTATTATGACAGAACCAGAAATTGAAAGATCAGTAAAAATGAAAGAGAAGAAACATTCAAGAATGTCATAGGTTTTGTGAGCAGACAGGCTATTACCACACAGAATGATAAAAACTTTAATACTTTGTTGTATTGGTCATTTTTAATTGACAAAAAAACTAGAAACAATAAAATAACTATTTTGAGGTTTAAATTTTCTTCCTTTTTTTTTTTCTAAGAGCATATTCAAATTGTACAGGCCCCGGTTTTAGTCTTCATTCAGATATTGTCATGCCCTATATTGCAAACTATGGCTCAGAAGAACAGATTAAGCACTTCATCCCCCAGATGACTGCAGGCAAATGTATTGGTGCCATAGCAATGACAGAGCCTGGGGCTGGAAGGTAAGTTATAATTTAGTTGGCTTTGAATTCTTGGCAGCAGTGACCTTACGTGTTCTTAGTACTTGGTTTATACAAGACTCTTGACTGTGTACCAAGAGAAATTTAAAGATGAACACAGCATGAATCATGACCTCAAGGAATTTCAAAGTCCAGTAGGAAATTAACAATAAAGCAGATTGTAGTGTATACTCCGTTTGAGATGCTAGCATAGTTTTATGGAAATAAAATGGTAGGGTATGAGTTGAATTTTTAGCCTGATGAATTGTAGATGTGGGGTGAGAGTCACATGTAAATATTAAGCAAGTTGTCAAAAATTGTATTTGGAGCTCTAGAGATAGGGGGTAGCAGCAACACGTTTTAGAAGTCTTTCATTGGTTGGGCATGGCAGGTCACACTTGTAATCCTACCACTCTGGGAAACTGGGGCTGAAGGATCACTTGAGGCCAGGTGTTCAAGACCAGCATGAGCAATATAGGAATATCTGTCTCTACAAAACATTAAAAAAAAATTATCTGAGTGTGGTGGTGCTTACCTGTAGTCCTAGTTGCTCAGGAGGCTGAGCCGGGTAGATCACTTGAGCCTACAGTATGAAGTTTCAGTAAGCTACGACCATGCCACTTTGCTGAAGCATGGGTGACAGAGTGAGACCTTGTCTCAAAAAATTGAAAAGTAAATAAGAATCTTTCCTAAGTAAGCAAGAATTGGTGCAGTGGGAATGAATAAAATCTTATATTTAGGGTGGTGCCTGTGGTTCAGTGAGTAGGGCGCTGGCCCCATATAGCTGGGCAGTGTGGCAGGCACCTGTAGTTCCAGCTACTCTGGAGGCTGAGGCAAGAGAATCTCCTAAGCCCAAAGACCTGGAGGTTTCTGTGAGCTGTGTCATCCTAGCAGAGGGTGATAAAGTGAGACTCTGACTTTAAACAAAAAAAATCATGTATTTAGTCATTTTCTAGTTGTTTAATAAGTGCCTTTAATGTGCCTGGTTTACAGTGGTGAGCAAAATGGATATGGTCTCTCTGTACTTGTTGAGGAGAATGACAAAAACAAGCCAACAAAAATAATTTTAATCATACATTGTGATAAGCATTGTGAAGGAAACAACACTGTGCTATAGGCTAATGGTATATTTGTGTTGGTGAGAGAGGGAAAAACAATTTAGATGTAAATACTAAGAAAGGCCTGTGACAAGTGGTTGTGTTCAAACTGAGACCTGACTAATGAGAAAGACCCAGTTATATAAGAATGGGGAGGGAGAGCTTCTGCACAGTGCACTGATCCTCAAGAGGAAAAGTGGAAGGACAAAAAAGGCACCAAGGAGTAAACTGTGGGTATTAGGTTTCAATTTGGAACTGTACAAAAGATGGAGCAACAGAGACAGACGGACTGAGAGTTAGAAAGAAATGTGGGCATATGCTCTGTCTGTCATGAGAAGGGGAGTCAGGTGGAAAGGCAGGAGGCTGGGGAGGAGGAGTGAGAAACACAGTGAGAGGAGGTTATGGCAGGCCACTGATGGTCTATTCATTGTGATTTCAGTAGCCCAGAGCGCAGAAAATTTTGAAAGAGAGTGTGTTGGTTATTGAGAAATCGAGGCAGAGAATAGAAAGTCATCTTTTGCAGAGATAGGTGGTAAAAGGCAATGTGGAGAGGAGGCAGTACTTTTCCCGGCTAGCACAGTATGGGAGATGATTTACGTTAAGGAGAGTAGCTACTTATGGGCCAACAGGATGAGTAGTGCAAAAGAGCGTAAAGATGTAGCAGAAGCAATAAGAAAAAATCCAAGACTTGTTTTTGCAAAGACCAGGCTCTACTGATTTAAGATGATAACTTTTCTTTTTTGACAATATTATTTATTTTTACATTTTTTTACATTGTTTTTTGTATGGACCTGTAGTTGTTGATCTAGTAGTTTCTTTTTTTTTTTTTTTTGAGACAGACCCTCAAGCTGTCCCCCTAGGTAGAGTGCTATGGCATCACAGCTCACAGCAACCTCCAACTCTTGGGCTCAAGCGAGTCTCCTGCCTCCACCTCCCAAGTTGCTGGGACCACAGGCACCCGCCACAACGCCCGGGTATTTTTTTTGGTTGCAGCCGTCATTGTTGTTTGGCGGGCTTGGGCTGGATTCGAATCCACCACCTTGGGTGTACACAGCTGGCACCTTAGCCACTTGAGCCACAGGTGCCAAGCCGATCTAGTAGTTTGAACCATGGAGAAGCATTGCCAGGTATTTTTACACTTCTTAATATTCAATATTTTACTTGGCAACACAATTAAATTTTATTTATATTTTCAAGATATAAAAAGCTTGGCTGTCAGTATTCAAATTGAATTGTATTTTCTCTGAGATCAGTATGTTCAAGTTCAACCTGTTACATATTAGCTTAAAAGCAACAGAATAAATGAGATCTTGAATTATGTCCAACTTACACATGCAAACAAAGACTCATTTGATTTTTGTTTAAATTTTCTGCCTTCATCTATGGCAGAGGTTCTCAACCTATAGGTCGCAACCCCTTTGGAACAATGAAAATATATCCTGCATATCAGATATTTACATTATGATTCATAACAGTAGCAAAATTACAGTTATGAAGTAGCAACAAAAATAATTTTATGGTTGGGGTCACCACAACATAAGGAAGTGTATTAAAGGGTTGCAGCATTAGGAGGCATTAGGAAGGTTGAGAACCCCTGATCTATGGTTAGGTATAGGTAATTAAGAAAGAAGGAAAAGGGAGAAAACAGGCAGATTTTGTTGGGGCTGGGGGGCGGTCAGTGAGAGTCATGGGAGGATAGCAAATCATCAGATATTTAGAGAGATGAGTAAAGGGCCCGCGTGGGTAAGAGGAGGCAAGCAGAGAAAACAGCTACAGATGAAGAAAAGTCATAGAAGGTTGAGGAATTATGGTGGAAAAATAAGGAAAATCATGTGAGAGGAAAAGAGTAGAGAAGATGGTTCATTTTGTCTGCCAGGGATTTCGTGCTTTAATTTTCCTCCACAGGTAATGGTTGCAATTGCTAGAAAACATCTGGTGTTTCACTGCTTTCCCCTTCCATGTACATAGGAGGCTTCATTATGTATAATTATGTTATTTGTATGTTACTTCAGCATTTTATAAGTGCTTTCATGTTAATTTTCTTATTTTGGCATTATGATTATCTGGAATATACAGACATTATGATCTCTAGATAAGGGGGAGAAAGAAAATAATAAATAAAGTATTTTGACCAAGTTCATAGAGCACATTGATAGTTGTGTGATTTGGGGTAAAATCCCAGAGCGTCAAAGTCTTATCAATGAAACTGGGATTATTATGAGGATCAGAATTCTTAGCATTACTAAGTAGTACACTTTTAAACAATTTTTAATATTTTATGTTTACTATTCAAAAATTTAAGAAAAATCTACAAACTGAGCTATGTTACTACCTTTATGTTTTCTTTGATATGTCCTATATAGAATTGTTTTAATAGGCAAGTACACTGTTAATGAATGATGAAAATTGTACTTATGATGAAAATTATGGTGTTAGAATATAGAAGCTTTCAACTTTAAAATGTCCACAATCAACATCCATCCTTTTGATGAAAATCAGGGTATCCATTAGTTCACAACCCTGTATCATTTAATCTGCCTTTCATATAGTTGGCTCTACATTATGTGATCTCCTCCTGAAACTCACCTGTAATGTTTGAAGTGATTAGATGTGTAATGGATAATTGCAATTCATGTTTCTGATATTTTGGTATGTGAGAGGTCCCCAAGACCGCTCCCAGGTTCAATAATCTGCTAAGACTCATAAGATTCAGCTTATATTGTATCTGTGGCTATGATCAGTAAAGGATACAAAGCAAAATAAGTCAAAGAAGAAGTCTCTTGGGCAAAGTCCATAAAAAACAAGGAGCAGATTCGTAATTGCTAGATCATGGAAGAAGCCCAAGAGCCCATCAGTCCACAAATGGATCAATAAATTGTGGTATATGAACACCATGGAATACTATGCAGCCATTAAGAAAGATGGAGACTTTACCTCCTTCATGTTTACATGGATGGAGCTGGAAAAGATTCTTCTTAGCAAAGTATCTCAAGAATGGAAGAAAAAGTATCCAATATACTCAGCCCTGCTACAAAACTAATTTGTAGCTTTCATAGGAAAGCTATAACCCAATTTTAGCCCAGGAATATGGGGAGAGGGGAGAAAGAGGAGAGAGAGAGGGGAGGGGAGGGGGGAGGGTGGGTGGGGGGACAATGATTGGTGGGATCACGCCTATGGTTCATCCTTTAAGGGTACGTGTGAGTCTCTCTAAATGTAGAATATAAATGTCTTAACACAATAACTAAGAAAAAGAAAAAAAAACAAGGAGCAGCTTCGAAGAGTTCTTTCCCAGAGAAGATACATAGGAGGACTTGCTTAATTCCTTCAGCTGCAAGTTGTGACCTGTGTGAAATGTTATCTACCATTAGATAGCTGTAGCTCATTAGAGACTCAGTGCCAGTTGATTAATTTTTTATCTTTTCTTCCAATTATAGTGACTTGCAAGGAGTAAGGACAAATGCTAAAAAGGATGGGAGTGACTGGATCCTGAATGGAAGCAAGGTGCGTAAAGAGGGATGTGGGTGGGTCTTTTCTCCAAAGTCCTGCTTTGGATAACTATGTCACAATTACTACTCAATATTGATCCAGTTAAATCTAAGGAGTCACACAGGTTTTAATTTAGTTGTTTTGGAGACAGAAATTTATGACATTTACATTGCTTAAGATCTGTGGTAGCCTCTTCTGTGTTCCTTTTTTTTTTGGCATGGGTCCTGAGGTGGCAAAGGTTGTTTTAGCATCCAAGCAGCCCTTATCAAACCAGAGAAGGGAGATATAAGGCCTACCTTGCCCAAACATGGGGCAAACAATACTTAAACTTTATATTGATGAAATACTGGAAAAAATATAAAAAGAGATTCCTTTTCATAAATATACGAAGAGTTTCACAAGATCCTAGGAGAGAAAGATTCAGGAGCCCTTCAGTCCTTCTGAGAATCAATCAACTTACTAATAGAATTGGAGAGCCCTTCCAATTAGGGTTGTAAACAAGCTCAGGAGTAAATATATCCCTTAAAATCTGGTACCATTGAGGGCAAATAATACTGTCTACCTAAAATCACGTCTGACATATACTCAGTAAGTATTTGTTGTCAAGTGTTAAATGAAGGAAAGATGTTCATTTTCTACACTGTTCTAAGGTCTTTCTGTCATTATTTTCCAACGTCTACTGAAGGGCTAATTTTTGTTTGTATAAGCTAATGCCTTTGCAGTCACAAAATGGAGTCACTGGTGTTTTTCAAGTATTGTCTAATAAATATTAATCTAAATTATTCATCCTAAGAATAAACAAGTGCTAACTCCAGCATACAATCAGTTAACTCAGTGTATGTAGAGGGCTTGTTTTGAAAGAAGAGTGGGATATTTGGTCAAAAGTCAAATGGGAACCACATGGTCTTATGCCTCGAGCTTCCTAAGCAGGCCTAGTCTGCTCAGTTAGTCTTCTGTGGGAACCATCCAGAAAAAGTGCCACAGACTCTGTTTCAAAAACTCCATTAGAAATAGTAAAAAGTATTAAAAGCAAGTAAAAGTAAAGGAATGGGTAAGCAAATATGCTACATCTAAGCTATTAATAATATGCAGCCATTAAAATACCAATATAAAATTTTTTAACAGTATAGGACAATAATTATTATTTATTTATTTATTCATTCATTTATTTTTTAAGACAGAGCCTCAAGCTGTCGCCCTGGGTAGAGTGCTGTGGCATCACAGCTCACGGCAACCTCCAACTCCTGGGCTCAAGCGATTCTCCTGCCTCCGCCTCCCAAGTAGCTGGGACTAACAGGCACCTGCCACAATACCTGGCTATTTTTGGTTGCAGCCATCATTGATGTTTGGCAGACCTGGGCTGGATTTGAACTGTCCAGCTCAGGTGTATGTGGCTGGTGCCTTAGCTGGTAGAGCCACAGGCGCCGAGCCAGGAAAATAATTATTTATGAATGTTAAATGAAAAAACAGGATGTAGAATATAAATATATATATATATATATAGAATAATTTTAACAATCTTAAAAGAAAAAGATGAGAGAGTCACAATGATGTTTGTATTATATACTCATGTATGATTATTTGTTTCTTTTTCTTTGTAACTTTACATCCTATCTATAGAATATCTACTATGAGGATCTGTCATTTTATTTTTTTTATTTTTATTAAATCATAGCTGTGTACATTAATGCAGTCATGGGGTACAATGTGCTGCTTTTATATACAATTTGAAATATTTTCATCAAACTGGTTAACATAGGATCTGTCATTTTATAAGCATATAGTACTCCCCCCCAAAAAATTGGCCCTTGTTAGGGATAACGTTAGCCCTATTCAAATTGTTGACTATGATAGTTAGGAAATACGCTGAGAAAATTCACTTATAAGGAAAATTCTTTTATAACTTTATTAGAAAAGGGGATCCATCATGGTGGAAGCACTCATATCAGGTCTAGTTAGTGTAGAAATGGTTCAGAATTTCTAAATCCTTTTCTGTAATTACCTCCAAGAAGGAATTTTGGAGGACTCCACTTGATTTTACCAAATTGAGATCAGAGTATTAAAGTGGATAATTTTTGCCCTATGGACTGTTATTCTCTTCCTTTCCTTTCCATCATTTATCTAGTATCTATAGTTAACACATATCTGAGACCAGGGATTTTAGAGCATACAGGTGCTGATTCCTGGATATGGTATGATTCAAAACAAGCAAATAAAAAGGCACTCTTTCAGCTTCTAATAAAGTTATAAAAGAATTTTCCTTATAAGTGAATTTCCTCAGCTTATTTCCTAAATATCATAGTCAACAATTTGAGTAGGACTAACGTTATCAGTTATCAGTTCAGCTGTGGCAACTGCACAAGTGATCACTATTACTTTAGAAAGGTAAGAAGTAGGGAGACTTGCAAAGTCTTTGAGCAGAGGGTAATGTAATGAAGCAGTTCTGTCAAAATAATATTTTTGCCATAATGTATAGAATTTTTTTGAGAAATATATTTTTCAAACTACATGTTTAAAACATCCCTTGAAGGCCTCCTGTATGCTAAAGACTATTCCAAGCATTGAGGATAGATATATGGACAGGAAATGGCTAAGAGGAAGGATGTTGAGAGTCTTTATCATTGTGTCACCCGTACCCACACTGCCACCGTTGCTTCACTTGCTGTCATATAGCTGGCACTAGCACCTTTCACCCATTCATTATTTATATGTGTCAGCACTGTGCATTTTACTGAACAAATCATTTAGAGGGACGGATGTTAAGTAAAGAAAGTACTAGTATCATTATACCCTTACTGTTTCAAATGGCGAGATCATCTGCAGTTTGATAAATGTTAAGATCATGATAAAGTCAGGGTGCTGTGGGGGTGTTTAACCCAGCCTGGAGAATTTGGGAAGACTTTTTGGACAATGTGATATCTGAACTTAGTCCAGGGTGAGTAAGATTTATCACAGCCAAGTTGGCAAAGGGCCTCCCAAGTGAAGAAATAAGATTTTCAAAGACCTGTAGGTCAAGAAGACCTTGTAATATGGAGGTCAGCAGATAATTTGAAAGCAAGTAAAAGTAAAGGAATGGGGGTGGTGCCTGTGGCTCAAAGGAGTAGGGTGCCGGCCCCATATACCAGAGGTGGTGGGTTCAAACCCAGCCCCAGCCAAAAACTGCAAAAAAAAAGTAAAGGAATGGGTAAGCAAATATACATCTGAGCTACTAATAATATACAGCCATTAAAATACCAACATAAAATTTTTAACAGTATAGGAAAATAATTATTTATGAATATTAAGTGAAAAAAACAGGATATAGACTATAAATATATATGTATATGTATAATAATTTTAACAATCTTAAAAGGAAAAGATGAGAAAGGAGAGTGACAGCAGAGTAGAGCTGGCCTGAGAGCAGGGAATGAGGAAGAGTGGAACGAACAATAAGGCAGGAGAAGTAAGCGAGTGCCAGGTTTTTATGAGTTTTGTATATACCACTGAGGATTTAGAATTTATTCTGAAGCCTAGTAGGAGCTATTAAAAATGTCTGGAGAGGGCGGCACCAGTGGCTCAAGGAGTAGGGCGCATGCCCCATATACCGGGGGTGGTGTGTTCAAGCCCAGCCCCAGCCAAAATTGAAAAAAAAAAAAGTCTGGAGGTGGTATGATCGGGTTGTATTTTAGAAAGATCTCTGTGACATCATGCTGGATGATATGGCTGTAAGAGAGATCAGTTGTGGGGACTTAAGCAAGAAATCATGAGGACTGGAAATAAGATAATGACAAGTGAAGTAAAAGAGTGAATAGATTAAAAAAATAAAACGTATTGAAATGGATTAGAAAGAACTAGATGCCAAATCGGATATGAAGCAGAATGATAGCATGATTCATTGAAGTATTCACTGAGATAGGGAAATAGTTTGATCTGCAGGATTGGGTAAGAGTAGGAGTGGAGGGCGGTACCTGTGGCTCAGTGGGTAGGGCACCAGCCCCATATTCCGAGGGTGGTGGGTTCAAACCCGGCCCAGCCAAACTGCAACAACACAAAAAAAATATAGCCAGGCGTCATGGCAGGCACCTGTAGTCCTAGCTACTCAGGAGGCTGAGGCAAGAGAATCGCCTAAGCTCAGGAGTTAGAGGTTGGTATGAGCTGTGATACCACAGCACTCTACCTAGGGCAGTAAAGTGAGACTCTGTCTCTAAAAACAAACAAGCAAAAAAAGAGTAGGGGTGGAAATGAATATAATCTGCCCACGAGTCATCAGGTGGAACTGTCCAGAAGCAAGCAGGTGTACAGATCTAGATTCTAGCAAGAAACGTGGCTTCGATAAAGCCTTGGAGTAATGAGAATGTAGAGGGCAACTAAAACCATGAACGTGGTTTACGTGACCCAGGAAAGACCCAGGAGGAAAAGTTAATTGTTAATATGTGCCCTGGGCATATTTCATTCTTCTTAATCAATATCATCTGATAATTTCTATC
Organism: Otolemur garnettii; assembly: GCF_000181295.1. Lineage (NCBI taxonomy): Eukaryota > Metazoa > Chordata > Mammalia > Primates > Galagidae > Otolemur > Otolemur garnettii. Next base: position 21,395,586 of record NW_003852408.1, read on the forward strand.
ATTTAGTTATTTTTTCCTCCTTAACCATAGTCTCTCATTTAGGCCATTTTAAAAGCAGGCCATCCATTATAAAAAAGAAAACAGGGAATTTTCAAAAACTGAGAAATAAGCATATTAATACAAATACTTTAATAATAGTGCCATTCAAAGCTGATTCCTTTTTCTTGTCAGTAGCTTCTAAAATACAATTTATCATTTTAATATAATAGATAATTTGGTTTTATTTTTTAAAGGAATATAATCTGTTAATATTATTTAAAATAGGAATAAGAAGAAAGGCTTCATTCTTTGAGAGATGGGTAATTTTTCCTTGATTCTTTATAAGTTCATGTATAAATAATCAACCCTGCTGATAACTGGATAGGGTACAGAGAAAGAGATAAAGCATGTCGAGTCTGTTTCAGCCTGCACGTGGATCTGAATGACTATGGCTTGTTACAGTGCACTTGGGCTTTTGCAGGTATTCATCACTAACGGGTGGTTAAGTGATGTGGTGATTGTGGTTGCTGTCACGAATCGTGAAGCTCGCTCTCCAGCCCACGGCATCAGCCTTTTTCTGGTGGAAAATGGAATGAAAGGATTTATCAAGGGACGTAAGCTACATAAAATGGGATTAAAAGCACAGGTAAGTTGTATGTAGATACTATTCAGATAATAATTGAGTTTACTATTAATGAGCTATAAGACTGATATAGAGAATACATGTGGCACAATCATGTAATTCCTATGCTGAATCCCTAAAATATGCTTTTCAGAAATAGTAAAGGAGATTTATTCTCATTTATGCCACTGTATCTCTTTCTGGGGGTCACCAATGAAAATGAGTCAGAGTATTTTGAATATCTGCTGTAGAAAGGGCAAAATTAACTCCATGGTAATAAGTCATCTATTTATAAAATGTATTGAAAAAAACTGTAAAGAACAGAAAATGTTTTTTCTATGCCTTAATAAAACACATGTTTTATTTAGTATTTATTAGAAATCCTTGGTACCCCTTACCTAGAGAGCGGACAATATTAGCAATAGAATGGCAGTGTATTGCAATGGAAACGCTACAAGTTTTAGAACCAATTGACCTGGATTTGAATTCCTGCTTTACCTCTTACTAGTTGTATTTATTAACCAGTCCAACTTGGTTTCCAATTTGTTGGGTTTTTTGCTTTTTTTCTTAAATAGAATATACAGTCACCTCGTTAGGTTATTGGGAGATTTAAATGAGAACATTCTATATGTCACTGGTTTCATAGGACACTGCAGAACTGTTCTTTGAAGATGTGCGGTTGCCAGCTAGTGCCCTACTTGGAGAAGAGAATAAAGGCTTCTATTACCTCATGCAAGAGCTCCCACAGGTCAGAAGTGTTTAAGATTCTATCTTTTGATTAGGTAATTAACTGAAATAGGATAACACAGAACTCTATAAATCTATGCATGGAAAACTTGTGAAATAGCCAATCACTTGAGTGTCAAAGTTGTCATAAAAGTGTGAGTTTTATAGCCTAGATAAGTAAATAGCTGAACTCAGGAATACTCACAATTGAAGCTTATAATGTGAGTAGGAACATCAGCTATTTCAATTCCTTGATTCTGTTCTTGGAATGATTTTACCTTTTTAACTATAAGTCAAAATCTTTTAGCTCTTTGTAAGGGAATGCCACCAAAGCATTTGACAAAATACTGTAAATCACAAAGAAAAGGTGTTAATTTCAGACTGAAAAGTTGTAGCTGGGTAAGGTCAGTTCCCAAAGAAGCTTTTGGAAGGTGGCTGACAAGTGATCACTGAACCTCGGATGCCAGTGTAAGTGGGTACACTTGCCTGATGGCTGCCTTGACATGGGCTAAACATTGAGAGCAAGGGCTAGGAATACTGGCACTTAAGCAGAATATGAAAGCCACCAGTATGGTGGACGTAAATTGACTAAGGCTACTTTTACACTAATAGATAAAATTTAACCTGTGCACTTTAAAAATGTTCATTTCAACAGGTGCATTAAGTTATATTGGTGCACAGAAATAAATAAAAACAACTGTGGAATTTATATACTCATAGATGAGTAAAGAGAAGAGAAAATTAAATGAATTGCATATAATTAACACAAGTATTCGTAAAAATAAAGGATTTGCTTTAGAGAGTTATCCTTACAGATATGTGAAAAGAATCTGTGGGAGCCTTCACTTACAAAGATTTAAGAAATAAATTAATCTTTAGCAGTTTATTATTATAAAGATTGGAGGATCTTTTTATAAATGAAATTGAGGCTCGGCACCTGTGGCTCAAGTGGCTAAGGCGCCAGCCACATGCACCTAAGGTGGCAGGTTTGAATCCAGTCCGGGCCACCAAACAACAATGATGGCTGCAACCAAAAAAAATAGCCAGGCATTGTGGCGGGCGCCTGTGGTCCCAGCTACTTGGGAGGCTGAGGCAGGAGACTCGTTTGAGCCCAGGAGTTGGAGGTTGCTGTGAGCTGTGATGCCACAGCACTCTGCCCAGGGGGATAGCTTGAGGCTTTGTCTCAAAAAAAAAAAAAAAAAAAGAAATTGAGTGAAAAATCACTTATATAGAGTATTATTTAAGACCTAATTTTTATATCATAGGAAAGGCTGTTAATTGCTGAGTTGGCAGTTTCAGCCAGCGAATTCATGTTTGAAGAAACCAGGAATTATGTTAAAGAAAGAAAAGCTTTTGGGAAAACAGTTGCCCATATACAGGTAAGCTTGTTGCATAGTTTTAGTATTATCATAGTTTAGTATTAATCATCTGAAATGGGTCTAGTGTAAACAAATCTGGGGTAATTTTTATAAAAAGTAAAATCATTAAAAGTGAGAAAGTAGAGAGTAAGATAAGAGGTCCTAGGACACAGTCCTTGAGGAAAAACTGCAAGATATAAAGGTGGAATAGGGAAGGAAGACTACAAAGATGAGTGAGAATGAACAGTTAGAAAGCATATCAGAGGGTGCTGTCACAGAAGCCAAGGAGGAAAGAAGATTTCATAGAGGAGGGAATGGGACCAAATGGTGGTTTGAAGAAAAATGGGATGAAGAGTATGTTTTGGATGTAATGATGTGGAAATTATTCAGTAAGAGCCATTAATGGTGGTGGGGTTGCAGGGTGATTGGCCGGAGTGACTGGAGAAGTCGATAGCAATGAGGAGTAAACTCTGCTGAGATTAGCTGTGAATGGTGGTTGAGTGGAAGGATGGAGATGGAAGAGGGTAGAGGGAGGGAAGGATTTGGGAGTCAGGGGAGATACTTGGAGGTTATTGTTTTTTTTATTATTATTGTTAGAATGGGACTATGGGAATATGTTTTAATACCTAGAGAAAGGTTTTAGTAAAGAGGGAAAGATGATAGATGTGGAAGGGATAAGCAACTGCACGGGCTCTTTGAGAAAGGATGAGGTTGTGGGAACTGAAATGTGTGAAAAGATAGACCTTCCTATCTCCATAGATGAACTATTCCTCCATTTTAACAGGAAGAGGAAAGGACGGGTGTGGATTCAGTTAGTTACACAGCCTGTTGGTAAAAGATTACAAAAGTTCTTTTCAGAAGACCTATTTCCTTAAACAACAATAGACAAAGATAGTTCTTGAAAGAAAAGAGGGCGAAGAGGGCAGGGAGGTGTCTAAGGAGAGTAAGGAGGTTTGAAATACCCTCTTTAGAATGAGACTGAGTTTACTAGAGGAACGCAGTTAGCCTGGCAGTATTCAGGACCCAGGTGAGGTGAGTGATCATGAATTTATAGTGGTACCTTCTGTTTTTTGGTGTATCAACTTTACTATAAAGGTTTAGCTACCCAGGTACAAACACAGAGAAGGTGAATGATTATGTTTATTTAAGGATGGGTTTTGCCAGGAAATGAAGTTTAAGTAAGGTATTTGCAAAAGAACTCAATATATATGGTGTCCATGATCACCCAACATGCCAATTAAATATTGAATCATCTAGTTTTTTCTTAAATGAAGGAATAGTTCATAAGCAATGCAGTCAGAAAATTCATGAAATATCTCACCAGCAAAATACCCTGGATTTAGAATTCTGCTTAAAATGTTTTAAGTAAAATGACTTTGGCTGAAAGGCTTTGTGAAAGTAGAAATGAAATGCCTTGGTAGCTTTTCAGGACTAGCATTATAGAAATTCTGTTGAAGTGTGGCTTAAGTCCTAGCACATTTGAATTTCTGTAGTCTAGGCAAGTTGTGTTCTCTCTCACAAACATTTTCTACTTATTAATTCATGAAATATATTTGATTTATAAAACTGAATGATCGTACAGTTGTAAATCTTAAGATTTGTAAAATTTATTCACAAATAGGAATATTTTCCTATTTTCAAATAATATCAGAAACTACCTCATAGACTTGTTGTGATAATTAGATGGGATAATATACAGAAGTGCTTTGAATTTTGCCCAGTAACGTAAGCCCTCATTAAAGTTGTCTATTATCATTATTTTAACCTTACATGATGCCTTGTTTCATTTTGTTCCTGTATAAAGGACCTTTAATCAGCTTTTTCCTCTTATTCCAGAGCTGGACGTTCTCTATGTCATTTTGGGAACTATTTGGTCATTTAGTTGACTTTTCTCCATCTTAAAGAAAAGTCTTTACATCCTAACTCTCCTATTGGGATAATAGACCTAAAACAGTTGTTCTGAATCTCTAAAAATGAGGCCCACAATTAAGAACACATTTTGTAAGAACAGTATGATTTGACTTGCCTAAGTTGTGATTTCCTTAAGAGGAAGGATGTTACACTTTATATTCCTTTGCATTTATGGATTGCTGATTTACACATATCAGCGGCCATCTATGACTGACCTTTCCCTCAAACATTTAGAAATGTCAGGGATGGGGGTTGCAGAGGATGGAGGTGTAACTCATATAGTGTGTTGGGGGACAGTGTGGTTAAATATCCTGTAATTGAAAGATAGTTTGTTACTGCAACTATTGACCGTTTACTACAACTCTTACTCAAAATACCAGTAATATCCCATTGAGGAATACTGACATAAGTGATTTATGCCTTTTTGTTTCACTGAAGTATATACTAATTGGCTTGTAAGCATTATGTACTCAAATATAATTTGATAGGTATGACTCTGGAAATATACAATAGAGGCTCCTGGCAGTATGACGGGAATAATACCATTTGGTGTCACTCTGCAACTTTCTCAACTGTACCCAGAATAGAATCAGTATCATTTGCTTGTGAAATCTAAACACTACCAATTTCAGATCACAAATGTTTATTGAAACAGTCAGGCTTTCTTTTTCTGGATACTATAACAAATGAATTAGACAGACGTATTTTCTGTTTGTGAATCTACATTTCCTATGTTTATGGCCTTCTTATGAGATCATAACAGATAAATATAACATTTGCTGCTCATAGATTACCTGAATCATGCAAAAAGATTTTACATTTAAACACAAAGGAAATAGAAAATTGGTCTAGACTGTTTTATTGTGTTTTGACAACAAAAAGAAAAGAAATAGTTTTGATCCTTCCTTTTCAAAGTGTTTTATTGTTGCCTCCTTTCAGAGGTAGTTTGCTGAAATTTCAGTAGGTGGCAGTAGCGTTCTGTTTCTACAGGCACATTGCTGCTCGCTAGGGGTATTTTCTAAATATGTGTGTATGTTCTGGCTTCTCTGAGATATTTCTTCTAACCTTCCTGTTTTATCTAAATAAATATCTTTGAATAATAGGTATTTCGATATTTCAAGCTAGGAATATATTCAGAAAAGATGAATAACTGCCCATACCTATACCCCCTATTCTGTAGCTGGATATACTATGGTCTTAATTATTCAGTTGAAATAGAAGACCTTTAAATGTTACATTATACTTAGCATTTTTTTTTTTTTTTTGAGACAGAGCCTCAAGCTATCACCTTGGGTAGAGTGCCGTGGCATCAAGCAACCTCCAACTCCTGGGCTTAAGTGATTCTCTTGCCTCAGCGTCCCAAGTAGCTGGGACTACAGGCGCCCGCCACAAGGCCCAGCTGTTTTTTGGTTGTAGTTGTAATTGTTGTTTGGCAGACCTGGGCTGGATTCAAACCCACCAGCTCTGGTGCATGTGGCTGTCTGGTGCATGTGGCTGGTGCCTTAGCCGTTTGAGCTACAGGTGCCAAGCCAGGCCAAATGTCATTTTATGACTACATAACCATTCATCTTCTTTTTTCTTTGCTACCCTTGAATTTTGAACATTTTGGGCCTTTCTAACCATTTGGGATGCATGTCACAAAATTTATTTTATTTTTAGAATAAGACCTACCATACTGATTGATAGAGCAGAAGTTCTGGGATGTTTTTAAATCTGTACTCTCCAAGTTGATATCGAGTTTCATGATTTTTCCATAGACTAGACAATAAAACCATAAAATTCAGATGGTAAATAATTATGGCTGTCATTTTTGACTACACCCTATGTGCCAGACACTGTGATAAATAACTAATTTTACTTTTTCCCCACAACCCTATACAGTATAAGTATTTTAATTATCATCATTTTATAGATGAGGAAGTTAAGGCATAGAGAGGTTAAGTAAGGTGCCCCATGTTGTACCGTTATTCTAACACCGGAGCCTACACTCTTAACCCATATATTATTTTTACTGCCCAGAAGGTAATGAAGTGAAAATGGAATGTTCTTTTCTAATGAGAACTCCTGGTTAGTCATTTTCCTTTGTGGTATGTGTTCCTGATTCTAAAGGCACAAGTATTAGGGACAAGAGTAGGAGAGGAAAAAAATAGCCCTTCTTCCTTCTATGCCTCTAAAAAAGAAATATCCAGTTTTTAAGACCTGGAACGTGGGGCTAATTAACTATAAAATTAGGTAGCAAACATAATTTGTTTTACATATTTAAATAATAACATGATAATACAGCTAATAGTGTTGGTTAAATGAATACTGGGCTAGATAACCTCTCTAAGATGTCTTCTGATTCCATAATTCTAAGGTTCCAAGAATTCTGCCATTCAGAACTCTGAAGGAGACTCTATCCAGTATACTCAGTAACCTCAGACAATCTTTTTAATGCTAGCTGCAGAATTATTTATTAGCAAATATTAATCACTTAAAAATACTGCCATGAACATGTTGATCACTCACAAAAATATATGGCAAAATTATTAGTTGCCATTCACTAAGGAATGATTTCAGAAAGTATGACGTAGTGTCTGCAGTGAAGAAAGAGCAAAGACCTAATCTATTTTGTAATACCCAACTCAATACCAAGAATACATAAATACTAAACTCTTTATCCCAAGAGAGTACATTATATACTCTTACAGAAATTAATTCTTTAGACCTCCAGACCTCAGTGAATGCACTGAAGCAGGAATTTTAAATGATTTCATCCTGGTTTGAGATTTAACTTCAGCTTCTAGAAGCTCCCAGCATTTGCCTAGGCATATGTATGTATGAGAGAATCAGGCTTAGAGATTTTCATTCTCATACTGTACCTAGTGCACAAATGCTCGAATGTCGCATCACCTCAGGTCAAAAGTATCTTGAGACTTGTTAGATCCCACTTGTTTTCCAGATGGAGTGTAATAGATACAGTAGTCATTGAACTAAGTCAGGAGTAGGCTTAGAACTCAATTTCAAGGATTTTAATAGAATATATACTCATCTGTCTTCACTACAGAGAGGATTATTTTCCCACATTTTTCATTTCTTGTTTCATCTTTACATTTTCTGTGAATAAACTTGAATGTGTAGGTTGGCAATAGGGAAGTTTTTAAATTAAAGGCTAGAAATTTGGCCTAATTAAATATATAATGAATAGAAACGGAGATAAAAAATGTTTACGAGAAAGAATGAGAGGGGAAGGAAGTTTTGATATAACCCAGCATGATTGCACTTAAAGGCCCAGATACAGAGATAGAGGGAGTTTGCTGCTAGCCTTCCCACTGCTTGGTTTTAGAATGATTAGATGCCAGTTACATTCTGTGTTTCTAGAACAGTTAGTTGGGGTTTTTTGTCACAGTATATCCTGTGAGGAATCTGTCCCTCAGGTGTCCTCATCCACCTGACACACCCTGCTCTTGCTTGGTCCTGGGTTTTATTATACTCTCATTTTAGACTCTTCCAGAAATGCTAAGTACCAAAACTATCCCCACTGCCAATGACACTGAAAGATTTCAGTTTGGTGTTTTGAGAAAACCAGGCCCAGCGTCCTCAGAGAACGTAGCCCCACAATCTTCGTTTAGGAACTCAGTCATGGCTTGGACTTTGCCAGTGCATAAGTGAGTTGCATTTAACTTCTAATGTGAGTTTCACTGCACCACTTTTGTCTTTAATGTCCACGTGTATGCCTTCTATTAGCCACAGTGAAGGTCTCACTCATAAATGCCATAGTAGAATGCTCAGATCTCTGTTTCCATATGAATTTCCACAATGAAGATACAGCTGGCTGACCATATCCAGGCCTTGGACCTAAGTAATCAGCTACAGTGGGTGTACTTTTGGAGGCTACCCAAAGTAGGAAGCCAGAATCAAGTCCAAGCCAATTTCCTAAAGGAGGTTCCAGAGTCAGTGCCAAAAGAACAGATGGTAAATTCAAAGTTCAGAGTTTAGGAGCCAAAAGTCAGGAATAAAGTAAAACTTTATTTAAGTGAGAGCAGTCAGGAGTAATTGAGGATGGTCGAAATGGAATAATTTCCAAAAATATTATTGGTTGTCCATAGCTTCCAGAAGGAGGTAGTTACATAGGTATATTAACCTTGATAGTCCCAGACCATTCGGTTCCAGTTAGTCTGTGCTAGAAAAGCTATTGAGAGGAGTAGAAGGGAGCATGGGAAAGGGTGGAAGAGGTTGCAGGGTGCTTTGATCTCCTGAGTGCTCTGATTCCATTATTTCCTATTGCATTCTACAGATCTAGATTAAGTACTTTGCAATATGAAATCAAAAGATCTAATAAATATTTTTGATGTATTTATAACATATAGAACCCTCTTGTCCGTCCAGCTGTTAGAATAGGGAAATGTATATACTTGATTTTATTAATAGAAAAAAAAATCTTCAAGGATTTAGTCTCTGGAGGAAAATAAGTGTTTTCAACAGCTGTAAAAAAAAAAAAAAAAAAAAACAGGATGGAGCTGGAGAATGTTCTGAGCAAAGTGTCACAAGAATGGAGGAAAAAGTATCCAATGTACACACCCCTATTATGAAACTAATTTATACCTTTTATATGAAAGCTATAACCTAATAACAACCTAAGGATACGGGGAAGGGGGAGGGAGGGGGGAATGGGTGGAGGGAGGAGGATTCGAGGGTTCACTTCTGTGGTTCATCTTACAAGGGTACAAGTGAATCTTTCTATGAGCAGAATATGAACGTTTTAACACAATAACTAAGAAAATTACGTGAAGGCTATGTTAACCAGTTTGATGGAAGTGTTTCGGATTGTTTGTGAAAACACCACACTGTACCCCAGAAGTGCATTAATGTACACAGTTACCATTCAATAAAAAAAAAAAAAAAAAAAAGAAAAAAAAAAAAAAACTGTACCACCAGATGGTGCTCGCACATTAAAATCATGCTGTTTCTCTTAATGATTTAGAGTTTAGAATCTAAAATGAAGTATATTACTTATGTTTTTATATATTTTTTCATCTTTTTACAGTTACCCTTAACCTTGAAATATAGGGAGTTTTAAATTTAGTCTGATTTGGTAACATATACTCTTTTTATGAAGGAAAAAAACAGCAATTTCACTTTTGTTTTGCTCTGTCTTTTATTATATAATGTTTGATATGCTAGGTGAGTCAAAATTTGTACTTCTACCATGCTCATTTTTTTCTTTTATTTCCTGTAAACTTAAGACGGTGCAGCATAAATTAGCAGAATTAAAAACACACATATGCGTAACCAGAGCTTTTGTGGACAGCTGTATCCAGCTGCATGAAACGAAACGTCTGGACTCTCCCACTGCTTCCATGGCAAAATATTGGTATGCGTGCTAATGTAATTAAAATGTGGTGTTTGCTCGAACTGTTATGAAATTCTGCCAACTTTAAAACTCCTTGAGTGTCTTAAAGGAAGACTTTAAGAATGTAAATGAATGACTGATTAGTTTATTTAAGTAATGATTTAATTTTAAATTATTTAAAAAGTGGTAGTCTAATGAAGTTGAAAGAAAACAGTAAAACTTAGGAGTTTTGAGATAGAGTCCCAATGTTTTCATTACATGACTATAATTAAACTTAATTCCCCTAGGAATACTTTTCGTTATTTGTGAAATGACTAGATTGGACACCATGTTTCTATCTAAGGTGTTTTCCAGATCTAAGAAAAAATAAAATTCTTGAAGAGCTGATGGTCCCATCAAAAGTTATACAAGCTCTACAAAGTGAAAGGGGGGAAAATGTCCTATTAAGTTTAGAAAAACTTTCAACTGAATTAAATATCATTAGCAAAGGTGTTAAAAGATGAGTTAATTGAAAAAAGACCCCTATCAGGCTTTTGTGTATTTTAAGATTTAAAAATATACAACCTAAATCAGATCTGGAAGTGGATTTGGTTTCTTCTTTTTAAAAACAAACATTCTGTATAGGCCAGTAAAAGAGTTGCAGCTCTCTACTTCAAACTGAGAGAAAGAAGGTATTTGTACCTCCATGCTGCCTTTGTAACCGTCTGTCTCACCTCTTCTCATTCATGAGAGGGACCCACTTCCAACCTTCTTTGGAAGTACTCTATCTAAGCTTTCTCTTTGTTCTTAAATAAAATTTCTCTTTGTTATACTGAAAAAAAAAAAAAAAAGACATTCTCACATCTCATTAGCCCAAAACTAACCTAGAAAAAAATTCCTGTCATTATTCATTAACTTGTGTTCAGTTCAGTCATAAGTAGAAGAGGGGAAATATTTGGTGCTTTATGTAATGATTCCTTAATAATAAAATTTCCAAGTTATAAATTAATGTTGAATTATTGATTGCAATTTGGGGGAGACTTTTTATACTTTCATTTCCATTTAAAAGTTCTTTTGACTATGGCAAAAAAAATGTGGAAAAATTTTAGATATTTTTGAGAAAAGAGGAGTTCAGCTAGCTCTCTACCTCATTGTTCTTTGAAAACATGAGGTGTATAACATACTGGTATGTTTCACTGAAGCAGAGGAAGCAAATAGATATAACTCAGTAAATATTTTACGGTTGTACTTGCCAAATAACACAAAAAATTAAATTCCAAATATTATTACCACCAGAGTCTGGTAATAATTATGTTGATAACATATTTCTTAGGAACATCCTCACCTATTTAAAATTAAGTTTTAAAGGCTCAGCTCCTGTAGCTCAAGTGGCTAGGGCGCCAGCCACATACACCGGAGTTGGCAGGTTCGACTCCAGCCTAGGCTTGCCAAACAACAATGACAACTACAACCAAAAAATAGCCAGGCATTGTGGCAGGCACCTGTAGTCTCAGCTACTTGGGAGGCTGAGGCAAGAGAATCACTTACGTCCAAGAGTTGGCGGTTGCTGTTAGCTATCGCTGCAGTTACCCAGGGTGACAGCTTGAGGCTCTGTGTCAAAAAAAAAAAAAAATTAAGTTTTAATTTAAAGTTAAACATTATTTTAAATAGATAAATGTGTCTATGCTTACTGTTGGTTTATGTTTTCTACTACTGACAAGTAAGTAGAAAAGAATTTTAAACTATCATATTTTTATGTTAAGGTGAATAAAATCCAGACCAATTAGAACTGTAGTACAATCAGGAAAGAATTTCTCTCAAGTACTTTACATTTTTACACACACACACACACACACATACACACACACACATTTCAGGAGTGATTATCCCCAAATATTTTTCTAACAAGTTTCCTAAATTATGGCATGTACTTTAATATCTATCCTCTTAGCTTTTCACTTTTTCCTTCAATTTATTTCTGAAAAATCAGAACCCTAAATATAATTTTTTTAATGTTGAATTTCAAAACTGTGATTTTTAGGTGGAAAGTCACCAGAGAAAAAAGACATGTCACAAAGACAAAAGGAATTAGAGGGCCAAGTAATTTAATTCATACAGAAAATCCAAGTAACTTGGACCAAATTCGGGTCTTTACTATTTATTTTTTACGTCTAAAACAGAGGAAACCTAATAGTCAAGAGTTTTCTACCTTTTGTTTCTAGCCTTAACAGAAACCTAGCCAGAAATATCACTGATAAAGAAGATATTCTTTTTTTTTTTTCTTAGAGACTGAATCTCATTTGTCACCCTCCGTAGAGTGCTATGGCATCACAGCTCACAGCAACCTCCAGTTCTTGTGCTTAGGCAATTCTCTTGCCTCAGCCTTCCATGTAGCTGGGACTATAGGTGCCCGCCACAATGTCCAGCTATTTTTTTTGTTGCAGTTTGGTCAGCGCTGGGTTTGAACCTGCCACCCTTGGATATGGGGCTGGCCCCCTACTCACTGAGCCACAGGCACTGCCCAAAGAAGATATTCTTTATGTGAAAATTCTCTTGAAATTTGTTTCATATGTAATTTTTTCATCTTTTGTGGTTGGCTAATATGCTATTTTAATTGCCTATTAAATGTGTACATTTAAACAATTGTAGATGGTTTGTTGATTGTGAAATACCTCATGGAAGTTCATCTCAAATGTTCCTTCCCTGCTTTTTATTTTGATCATCTAGGGCATCTGAGTTACAAAACAGTGTAGCTTATGACTGTGTGCAGCTCCATGGAGGCTGGGGATATATGTGGGAGTACCCAATTGCAAAGTGAGTATGTTGGTTCTATTACACTTTTCCTACTGATGTGAAGAAAAAGGAACACTTTTTTACTTCAGTTGTAGAGGGAAAGCAGACGTGAAATCTTTGCATTTTTCAACTGACTGCAGATCGTGTTCAAGCTAAAGGAATTATCTTCATGTTATTAATTAACCACTAGGATTTTTATCATTTTTAAAGAAGATGAAGAGGCTGGGTTGCCCACTTCTACAATTCTAGCACTTTGGGGGTCCAAAGTGGAAGGATTGCTTGAGGCTAAGAGTTCCAGACCAGCCTTAGCAACATAGCGAGACCCTAGCTCTGCAAAAAATGTTATGAATTAGCTGGGTGTGGTGGTTCATGCCTGTAGTTCCAGCTACTGGGGAAGTGAGGCAGGAGGATTGCTTGAGACTAGGAGTTTGAGGTTGCAGTGAAGATAACTCCACTACACTTCAGGACAGGCAACAGAATAAGATCTTGCCTCAAAAAAAAAAAAAAAGTAAAGCCACCAATATACTAAAGCTTGATGTCTGACTTTATTTGAATCATTACATAGGACAAATAACACTTTTTTTAAGCCACAAAAAATAGCAATACAGAAAATTAATTTGGATATGAAAAGGATCTAAGTTGTCATAACTTAAATGTTTATTTATTTTGTTCTGAAAAATAAATCAAAAGTCTTCAGTTTTTCAAGTAGATTTTTATAATTTGTTTTTTTTTTTTTTTTTTTTTTTGAGACAGAGTCTTACTCTGTCACCCTGGGTAGAGTGCTGTGGCATCAGTAGCTCACAGCAACCTCAAACTCTTGGGCTCAAGTGATCCTCTTGTCTCAGCCTCCTGAGTAGCTGGGACTACAGGTGCCCACCATAACACCCAGCTTCATTTTTTTCTGTTTTTGGTAGAGATAGGGTCTAGCTCTTGCTCAGGCTGGTCTCAAACTCCTGAGCTCAAGAAATCCACCCACCTCGACCTTCCAAAGTGCTAGGATTACAGGTGTGAGCCACCATGCCCGGCTTTTGTAATTTATTTTTAATGGACTTTAAAAAGTTATATTTTAATTACTATGGGTACATAATAGTTGTATATATTTATGAGATACATGTGATATTTTGGTACAGACTATTATTTGTAATAATCTAATCAGGGCAATTGGGGTATCCATCACCTCAGGCATTTGTCCTTTCTGTATATTAAGAACATTCCTATTCTACTTTTTTAGTTAAAGTACATAGCATCTTATTGTTGACTATAGTCACTCTATTGTGTTGTCAAATAGTATTGTGCATTCTAAGTTTAGTTTTACAACCATTAACCTTCCCTGTTTTATCTGCCCCCTCCCGTTGTAGCCCTCTCAGCCTATGGTAACCATCATTCTACTCTCTTCATCCATGAAATAAATTATTTTAATTTTTAGTCCCCCATATATGAGTGAGAACATACAAAGTTTGTGTTTCTGTGGTTGGCTTATTTCACGTAACATAATTTCTCCATTTCTATCCATGTTGTTGCAAATGATAGAATTTCATTCTTTTTTTGGCTGAATGATATTCTATTGTATATATGTACCACATTTTGTTTATATTCATCCATTGAAAGACTTAGGTCTATTCACAATCTTGGCTATTATGAATAGTGCTGTAATAAGATATCTCTTTGACACACTGATTTCCTTTCTTTGGGGTATATACCTAGTAGTGAGATTGCTGGGTCATATCATAGTTGTAATTTTGATTTTTTTAGAAACCTCCATGCTATTCTCCATAGTGGCTATGCTAATTTACATCCCACCAACATTATAGGTGGGTTACCTTTCTTCACAGCCTAGTGTTTGTTCCTGCCTGTCTATTGGATACAGACAGGGAGATATCATTGTAGTTTTGACCTACGTTTCCCTGATAACTAATGATACGGAGCATTTTTTCATATACCCATTGTCCATTTCTATGTCTTCTTTTGAGAAATGTCTATTCATATCTGCTGTCCATTTTTTAATCAGATTATTTTATTTCTCCCTAATAGGTTGTTGGACCTCTTTATAGATTCTGGTTATTAATCCCTTGTCAGATATGTAGTTTGTAAATATTCTCTCCCATTCTCTGGGTTGTCTCTTTACTTTGCTGATTATTTCCTTTGCTATACAGAAGCTTTTTAGCTTCTCATTTGTCCATTTTGCTCCAGTTTCCTTGCTCCAGCCTTGTGCTTTTGAGGTATTACTCAAGAAATCATTGTCCATGTGGCTTTCTGGATCCTTGAGTGTGGCCTTTTGACTGGATCCAAACTTTACAGGACAAATCCACCAAAGTATTTTTTTCTGTAAAGTTTGGATTTAGTCGAGGGTCTGCACTTAGGGATCTGGAGGGCCACATGTAGCCTTGAAGCCACAGGTTCCTGAAATGTTTTCTTTTAGTAAGTGGTTTCATAGTTTCAGGTCTTAGATTGAAGCCTTTAATCCATTTTGATTTAATTTTTGTATATCATGAGAGCTAGGTAGGGTCTAGTTTCATTCTTCTGCATGATATCCAGTTTTCCCAGAGCCACTTATTGACAAGACTATCCTTTACCCAATAAGTTCTTAGTAGCTTTGTCGAAAATGAGTTCACTATAGACGTGTGGACTTTTTTCTGGGTTCTCTATTCTGGTCCATTATTCTGCATTTATACCAGTACCATGCTGTTTTTATCACTACAGCCTTGTTGAATTATTTAAAGTTAGCTCATGTGATTCCTTTTGTTCCTTTTGCTCAGGATGGCTCTATACAAATTTTAGGAACTTTTTTCTATTTCTGTGAAGAATTTCATTGGTATTTTGATAGGGATTACATTGAATCTGCAAATTGCTTTGGGTAGATGGACATTTTAACAATATTGATTCTTCCAATCCATGTGCATAGAATATCTTTCCATTTTTTTATGTGTCTTCCAACTTCATTTTTCAATGTTCTACAGTTTTCATTACAGAGATCTTTCACTTCCTAGGTGAAGTTTCTTCCTAGGTACTTTTGTTTATTTGTAGCTATTATAAATGGGATTACTTTCTTGGCTGTTTTTTTTTTTTTT
>NW_003852408.1:21412606-21434492 GCF_000181295.1 Otolemur garnettii
GCTGTTTCTTTGGAGTTAATTCCTTAAATCCAGTAGCAAGCAAAAATTGTATGTAGCTTGGTGGCTTATTTGAAATCCTGATTTCTGTTTGAAAGACTTATATTCCCTTTAAGAAATAAGAATTACTCTTGTTGGCCAGCTTCTTAAGATCTAAGATTATATGAATTTTATATTGCCATTTCTCTCCCCATGTAATCCTAATATCTCCAAATATCAAAAAAGCAAGTTAGACACATTAGGCAACAGGTGGATGTAATGCACAGATTCGATTTGATAGCAAAAATCATTCTCGTTGTGTTTCTTCTATCTCCTAGATTAAGCTACATGATTTGTTTATATGTCTGTTACTCACTTTCACAGACAAAAGAGGCACTTTTGTTTTGTTTTTGTCCTTTTTTTAATAACTGGTTTTCAGCATGTGGGTCTATTTTACTCAGTCTCACATAGGATTGGGCCTGTGGCAAGTGAGGCTTAAGTGTTGCCATTTGCAGATTTCTCTCCCATGCTACGAAGGGCAGTCTGAGATGTAGAGCTTCATTGCAGTGTGGTTAAACATTTCTGCTTCTGCCTTTCTCTGTTAATTTTAGTTGAAGACTAAATTTAATTAGTAACTTATAAAAGGTCTACTGATACCTGACATTACTTACTCCACTGGGACTTCTTTAATGTGAAAAAAAAAAATGCCCAACCCAGTCCAAAATTGTCTAAAAGCATTGTGATTACTGAAGTTTGTTGAAATGGTAGGTAGATCCTCAAAATGCAAGTGGGGAACTACAGAATCTGTTCAGAAAAAGATGTTTGAAAACATAAATGTCACTAGCTTTTAAAACTTTAATCAGAATGTACTGAGAGTCTGAAATAAATATCATTCCTAATACACTAAACACTAAATCAAATCTGTAAATATTTACTGAGTTCCTACTTGTTTGCAAGGAACTCTAATGAATATGGTGAATAATAAGTCCAAAATTGATCATGTTCCTGGAGACCTGGCACATTTAATTTGTCCTAAATATTAATTTTTTTTAAAACACAGATTTTATATTTGGGAAAAAAAGCTTTTGAATTTTGTCTACTAAGAAAGAAAGTCCAAAGCTCAATAGCTAGCCCTAAATGTCTGGGCCGATGAAAGTGCTAAGATACAATAAAAAAGATACTGGCCAAAGAGAATACTTCATCCTTATTCTAGTCTGCCCATTATTTGTTAGTGGCCATTAATTAGTAAATGTATTAACTTCTCTGAACCTCAGTTCCTTTACTTTCCAAATAATAGTAACACTTAGTCCTCTGATCTCAGAGCTGAAAGGGTGAGATGAGAAAAGATAAAAACAACTGTACAGTGGCATGTTTCACTATTATGGTTCTTTAAACCTGAATCCCTGGTGATTTTTGTGGAGTTTCTTTGTGGCACTGGATTTAGCAACTTAGTATTTTAACTCCACACTGGAGTGACTAATAACTATTTTCAAAAAGTATTTGTTAAGTTTCTTGGAAGTAATATTTTCTAAAGCATCAATTTATACTCTTAGTGTGTCAGAGATGGTGGAATTTAAGGTAATACAGGAAAATATGTAAATTTTTTTTTTTTTTTTTTTTTTGCAGTTTTGGCTGGGGCCGGGCTTGAACCTGCCACCCCCGGTATATGGGGCTGGCACCCTACTCCTTGAGTCACAGGTGCCGCCCAAATATGTAAATTATTTTCATTTTTGTTTTCTCTAAAACCAGTGGATTTCTACATTTTTAGATAAAATTAAAGATAATAAGAACCTTGGACATTCCATGCATCTCTAAATCTAAAACAGACTTTTAAAGAATGCTATTATATGTGCCAAATTTTACAAAATTAAATCAAATAAAACATACTTACAAATGTCAGTTTGACTTTGTGATCTCTTCAAGTAAACTAAAAGATATATATATATAATCAATATTTAATAGACTTTTTACAATTTTACCAAACTAGGTGAATGCCATACTGGAAAAATGAGTAATTTCTGAAGGACTTTTATTGTTTGGATTTTATTAAATGAATGCTTTAATCAATGGTTACCTAATGAGACAAAACTTACTATTTCTAATATTTTATGTATTTATTCAACCATTTTCTGATTTTTCCAGAGCTTATGTGGATGCCCGAGTTCAGCCAATTTATGGTGGTACCAATGAAATAATGAAGGAGCTGATTGCAAGAGAAATCGTCCGTGACAAGTAGACATCTGCCCACATCCTGGAATCCTATTACAGTTAATCTGGTTTCAAATCTACTCAAGATGAAATGTAACCTGGAATGGAGGGAAAGACTAAATATATGTTCATATGCTTTCTCTATAAAGAAAGAAATCAAATAAAATATAAATATGAGGATAGACACAGTGGAAGGAGAAACCTTTGAATCCGAAGATTCTAAAATCTTCCAACATAGGATTTAATTTTTATAGTTAAAGGTCAAAGATTTTCTGAATCCAGATGCCTTATTATTTCATGTATTTCTAAATTTCTAAAGAGAATAAATTGCTTAAATCTTTAAAATTGAGGCAGAAATAATTTTATGTTATTACACCATAAAAAATTAATGATATAGCACTTTGACTTTTAAAGGGAAAAGTATATACAACTTACAGTGTAAAGTCATGTCATCTACCTGTAGCTCCAGATTCCCTACAACAGTAGTTTTCACCACTCTATTCCAGACCCCACATTTTTAAGCAATGGAATCCTTTCTTCAAACTAAATCTTGTGCAGAACATCTCTGTGAAGCACTGATGAATGAGGGGCTGTGTGCCACTGAAGCAGGAAACCTTCCTACCCTACTGCATCAAAACCTCTAGGACTCAACTAACAATTTGTGTAACCCAGACCAGAAGATGGGGTTGGTTCTCTTTACTTCTGACATCTGGACTTCAACAGATTTCCATTCCATTTTCATGTATTAGAACACAGAATAATCTATCATTCTTTAGTTTCAAGATACTGGAGTATTTTATAGTGATAAAGCACATAAAGCAAAGTGGCTTTTATTTGGCAATAATATAGTAAATATGTGTGTTAATTTAACAAATACTTTGTGTCTTCTATAAACCAGGCTGTTAAAAATACCATGAAGGCAAGGTAAAAATATCAACTGGCAAGGTCACTGCTAATAAATAAGTGAATAAACAAATAAATAGTAATAAGTAAGGTAAGAAGTAAATGAGTAAACAAGGCAAGTTCAAATCATAAGTGCAATTAGTAAGCATCCAAAATTGGCAACTGAAGAAATGATATTTAAGACTTATTGGCCCCGTATACCAAGGGTGGTGGGTTCAAACACAGCTCGGGCCAAACTGCAACAAAAAAATAGCTGAGTGTTGTGATGGGTGCCTATAGTTCCAGCTACTCAGGAGGCTGAGGCAAGAGAATCATCTAAGCCTAGGAGTTGGAGGTTGCTGTGAGCTGTGATGCTACCACACTCTACAGAGGGAAACAAAGTGAGACTCTGTCTCAGAAAAAAAAAAAACACTAATTTAATTTGTAACTAGTATCATTTCAGTGCTTGTTTTTCTTTGCATATAGCAGTGAGACAGTAAATAAAGTACCTTTAAAATAGAAATAGATGTACTCTTGCTGAACACAGAAAACGTGAACATTTCATTTGGTATTGCTGGTATTAAACATTTTTAAAATACATTCATTAGAACTGAAGACCAGTGCAAAGGGAAAGTATTTTCATATCATCCTTTCCTAGAATTACACAGCTTTGATTTGTCCTTGGGCAGAAGATTGTATGGTTGCCAGCTTAGGTTCTTTCAAATATGCATTAAATAATTATACAAAATGGGTCAAGGTTTTGCTATTAACTCTTGCTAGATGTTATTGTATTTGTAGCTCTCATTTCCTTTCTACTACCAGAAAGTGATACCTACAACCCCCATTTTCCCCACCAGCCCCTTCTTTTCCATTCCCAATCCTGAAGGAAACTAGATTTTAGGAATAAAGCAACTGGAAGATAAACAGTAAATTAACATGGAAAGTTAATAGTTAATAGTAAGTAGGAAAAGCCTACTGTGCAGAGGTGGACAGACCTGGGTTTGAATGATGACTCTGCCATTTAGGAGCCCCTGAAGGAACCTTGGGCAAGTTGTTTAACTTCTCAGGATTCTTTAAGGTGCAAATGACAAAAGAAACCCAATTCAAACCATCCTAAGCAAAAACTTAGATGTACTGGTTTAAAAGGATTGTGGAGTAGCTCATACAGTATAAAGAATTGTAACTGGGTGGCACCTGTGGCTCAAGAAGTAGGGTGCTAGCCCCATATACTGGAGGTGGTGGGTTCAAACCTGTCCCCGGCCAAAAAAAGAAAAGAAAAAGAATTGTAATAAGTAGGGTCTCAAGGGCCTGGTTCTGGAGCTTAGAACTGTCAGCATTTATGCTATTCTCATTAATTTCTATTTTTCTTTGCAAAGTGGCCTAATGGACACTGTCAAAGAGTCCTGTAAAATTGACCTTCAGCTACTTCGGGCCCGCACCCTTTAGCACAAAGTCATTATAAGGTAGAGGAGAAATGCACTATGATTGACATTGCCATCGGGAACACGTGGACTGGGGGAAGCAGTACTGAAACAGAGCATGGTATTACCAAAAGAAAAGAACCAAAAAAGTCTACTGGGCAGAGTTTCCTCTCTCTCTCTCTCCCTTTCTCTCCCTCTCCTTTTCCCTCCCTCTCTCTCTCTCTCCATTGCCCCCCTCCCATAAAGTGATTACAGTCCTCTAGAGCTAGAAATAGATTCTAATAGTTTTTATATAGCAGAAAGGGAAATGATTTCTAAGGTAGGATATTCTTTTGCAGCGATCTCTGGGATGTATTCTGTGTCTTCTAAGCTGGAGGTTTTCTTTGTCTTAGCAATTTCAGGCTTGTTTTATGCCCCTAATATAAACAGTTTTATACCCCCTAATAGAAACATGTATTATGTCATGGGCTAAAAGCAAAAAATTCAGAGTGTGTTTCTTAACCTTTCATTTGGTTTTCATTTCTTACACAGCTAATCTTTATTTTGCTTTTGTGGCTTTGATTGTTGTCCCCTAGGGAGAAAACTTATCATCTGTATCTCACGCAGGGCTGAGGCTCAAGCAATAATAAATAATAATAATGCTCAAAAGAACAAGCTGGACCAACACAGTGAGAAAACACCACTATGTAAATATTAATGAGAATTTAAAAGCCTGAGTAATTTTGTTTTTTGGCTGAGATTTTCAGGATCATAATTACTGCTTTAAAATTACTCTTGCCCTTTATTTCTTTGATGGGATCACTGAAAATTGTTTTGATTTGCTTTTTTAAAATATAACTCTGCAAATCTTTACTAATCTAGTAATTTAAGTAGTTTATTGCTCAAAGTATAAGATTTCTAGGAGATTTTTTTTTCAAGTCAGTATTAATTTTGGCACACACAGCATTTATTTCCTTGGATTGATTGGAAAGATTTGACATTGGGATGGAGACTAACTGTAGGCCCGTGTCTACTGGTTTAAAATAAATATTGAAAAGAAATTCTACTCTATTTTTAAAAATCCCACTTTCAAGAAAAAATTATAGAAAACTTCAAACATACTAAAAGTACTGTTTAATAAACCTCCAGTTTCAACATTTACTAGTCAAGCTCTCCCACTTTTTTTCTCATGTATTAGAAAAATCTCAGGCTTAATGCTACTTCACACACAAATATATCTCAGAATCTATATGTAACTTATGAAGACTTTTTTTTTACATAGCCACAAGGTCATTGTCACACTTTGAAAACTTAAATTTAACATATAATTCCAAATTCATATTAAATTTCCCTTGATTGTAACAAAAAATGCCTTTTAAAATTAGCTTGTCCAAATCAGGATCTAAACAAGATCCACAAATTGCATTTGGTAGTATTGTCTCATGTCTTTTATTTTATAACAGTCTTCCCTTCCCTTTCTCTTTCCTTCTCTTTATACATTTTATGTTTAAAATTAATGTACATTTTTGCCCCTTTTGGTATACATACACACAGTAAAACTGCTTTAAGGTTCTCTGGATAGATTTATACAACCACCACCACAATCAGGATACAGAAGAATTCCATCATCCACAAAACTGCCTCATCGCCTTCAAAGTCAAACTGTCTCCACACCAATAACTGCTGGTACCCACTGATTTAATCTCTTGTTTTGAGACGGTCATATAAACAGAATCATATACTGTGTAAACTTTTGGGAATAGCTTCTTCTTTCAGCAAAATAAAATCTATCCATGTTGCATGAGTCAATAACTTGTTCTTTTTTTGGTACTAAGTAGTATTTTGCTGTATGAATGTACCATAATTTGTTCATTCATCTGCTTAAGGACATCTTGATTAAGGTTAAATCTTAACATCTTGCTACGGTTAAATACACAGGAAAAGAATTATTGGGTCACATGTTAAGTGTATGTTTAACTTTATTAGAAACTGCCAACCTGTTTTTTCTAGAGTGCCTATAAGATTTTGCCTTCCTATCAGCAATGTAAAAGTTCTGATTACTCTGAATCTTCTCCAGAACTTTTATTTATTTATTTATTTATTTATTTAATTGTTTTGAGACAGAATCTCACTCTGTTGCATGGGCTGGAGACCAAGGCTGGACTGTACTGGCACAATCATAGCTCATAGCAACCTCAAACTCCTGGGTTCAAGCAATTCTGCCTCAACCTCCCTACTAAAAAGAATACAGGTACCTGCCACCAGGCCCGGCTAGATTTTCTGTTTTTAGTAGAGATGGGGTCTCACTTTGCTCAGGCTGGTCTCAAACTCCTGAACTCAAACAATCTTCTCACCTTGGCCTCCCAGAGTGCTGGAATATGGGGTAAGCCACTGTGCCTGGCCAGCATTTTATTTTTGCCATTTTGATAGGTATATAGTGGTCTGTCACCATGGTTTAATTTGCAGTTCCTTAATAGCTAATGATGTAGAACAGCCTTTCAAGTACTTATTTGCCTTCTGTATATTTTCTCTAGTGCATTATCTGTTCAGGTCTTTTGTCCAGTTTTTATTTGAGTTTCTTGTTTTCTTAATGTTGAGTTTTGAAAGTTCTATATAAATTCTGAGTATTGTCAAGCACAAAGTAAAACTAGGCTGACGGATTCTGTCCCAGTCTAAAAGAAAACAACAGGCTCTTTTTGACTGAGTTTATTGCTTATATGGATAATAAAAACAAAGTAGCTAAAGCTGCCAGCTCTCTGTAGCCTTTGTGCAGGGTGACAGTGAAACAAAAGAGGTTAGATGACCACAAGAATGATGGGGTACACTATTGCTGAGGAGCCCATTCTGTGATATGATACTGCCAAACAGTTTAGGAGCTGTAGTGTGCCTTAAGGGTAGTAAGGCAGAAAGCCCTGTACCCCGTCAGAAACCTCCCAGACAATGACAAACTGGGTCATGACAGCCTCTTAGAGTACAGGGGAGCCAGTACGAATGACTTTGTAGCAGCACCTCATTATCCCTCCATACTTTCTTGTATCCTCCAAGGATTCTGCCAAGATTCTGTTTGCCATTTGAGCTTTGCCTGTGTGGTCTATGTGGAAATGTGAAGTCCTCAGGTACTGGCATGCAGCTGTCCCCCCATAGATAAGTTCATTGTTGGATATGTGGTTTGTAAATACTTCCTCAGTATCTGTAGTTTTGTCATTCTCTTAACAGCTGATTTCTCAGAGCAGAAGTTTCAAATTGTCATGAATTGTAATTTATCAGTATTTTCTTTTATGGATCATACATTTGGTATCATCTTTAACAACTTTAAAATTTATTTTTATTATTTGCAGAGATGAGGTCTCACTTTGTTGCCAAAGCTGGTCTCGCACTCTTGGCCTCACTGATCCTCTTCCTTAGCCTCTCAAAGTCTTGGGATTATAGGTTTGAGCTCCCATGCCTGGTCATGTCCAAGAAGTCTACTCAGACTTCTTATCTTTTTTCCTAAGAATTTTATATTTTACATTATGCATTTAGATATATGTTCCATTTAGTAATTTTTTTTATAAGGTGTGAGGTTTCATACCATATAGCTACCTGTTTCAATACCACTTGTTGAAAAAATTCTCTTTTTTTTCACTGATTGCCTTTGCCCCTTTGTCAAAAATCACTTAACTTTATTTGTGTGGGTCTATTTCTGAACTCTGTTCTGTTGTATTGGTCTGTGTGTCTATCCTTTTGCCACTATATAGATTATAGTAGATTTATAGGAAGTCTTAAAATCAGATAATGAAATTTCTTCAATTATATTCTGTTCTTTAAAATTGTTTTGGCTATTCCAATTCCTTTTCCATTCCATACAATTTTTTTTAAATCAACTTGTCTATATCTTCAAGAAAACTCCTGCTAGGTTTTTATTTAGAATTGCAGTAAATCTATGGATCTATTTGAAGGGTATTGCCATCTTTATGATATTGAGTTTTTCAATGCATGAACAAAGAATGTCTCAATTTATTTTGGTCAATTTTAATTTTCCTCAGCATTTTGTGGTTTTTGACACAATAGATCCTGCACGTTTTGATATACTTAACTATTTCATATTTTGCAGTTACTGTAAATTATATAGTTTCTGATTTGTAATTGTTACTAATATCATGATTATTGTTTGTTGACCTTATATCTTTTGCTTTGTTAATTAAGCTCATTTGCTAATTCTAAGAATTTCTTTATAGATTCTTTGTCTGCATAGAGAATAATGTCACCTATGAATGGTGAGGGTTTTAATTCTTCTTTGTAATCTGTATGTCTTTCTTTTCTTTTTATATTCTTTTTTTCTCTTGATTTTGGTCTTATTGTACTTACTGATTTGGACTACTATGGTGTTGAAACAAGAGTGAGAATAGACATCCTTGATTCTTTCTCATCTTTAGGAGAAAGTGTTCAGGTTTTCACATTAAGTATGTTTTTCTTAAAGTTGTTTTATTTGTAGATGCCCTTTATCAGGTTGAGTAGACTCCATTATGTTCCTTACTTTTTATTAATAGATACTGATTCTGTCAAATGCTTTTTCTATATCAATGATACATAGTTTTTCTTCTTTGGATTATTAGTATACTGAATATGTTAGTCTTTTCCTGCTATTGCAAAATACTGTAAACTGGATATTTTATAAATCATAGGAACTTATTTCTCAAAGTTATAAAGGCTGGGAAGTCCAAGATAAAGGCACTGACAGGTGGGCTTGGTGTTTGGTAAGGGCCTAATGTCTGTATTTAAGATGGCACCTTGAACATTGTGTCGTCTAGAAAGGATGAATACTGTGTCTTATGGTAGAAGGGCAGAGGGCAGTGATTATGGATTGATCAGCTCCTAAAGTCCCATTTCAATAACTTACGATTAAGTTTCACCACGAACTTTGGAGGGGACACAAATACTCCAATTGTAGCATTCATAGGCTTGTGTTGATTAGATTTTAAATGTTGAACTAAACTTGCATTTCCGGGATTAACCCCATTTGGTCATTGTATATTATTCTTTTTATATATTGCTTGGTTTGATTTAATAATAGTTTGTTGATAATTTTTTATTTATATTCATAAGGGACATTGGGTTGGTATTTTCTTGCACTATCTTTGTCTGGTTTTGTTATCAAGTTAATGTTGACGTCATAAAATGAGTTGGAGATTATTTCTCCCTTTTTCTTTAATGCAGTTAACTTGTTGGAAAAGAACTAATCATTTATTTTGCAAAATGTCCACCAGTACTGATTTGCCTGATTGATTTCTTAGTTTCTATTTATTCCTCCATTGCCCATGTTTCCTGAAAACTGATAGTTAGATCTAGAACCGTGTTTTTCAACCTTTTTTTTTTTTTTTTTTTTTTTTATCTCACAGCACACTTGAACCCATAGTTAAACTGTCATGGCAAACTTAAATTATGTTAATCAAAAAAAAAGTTTAAAAAATATATACTTACTGTACTTAAAAATTCTTTCAAAAATAATTTATGATCTTTAAGAATTTTTGCTGCACCCCTAAGATCCTCTCACAGCACACCAGTTGAAAATCACTGATTGAGAGGCTTGACTAGATTCAGACTCAGTATTTCTGCCCAGAAAGCAGTGCTGTGAGTATTCTATTGCATCACAACATGAGACACATTATATCTAGTTTTCTCACTTTTAGCGATTCTGAACTGATGAGTGGATTCTGATAATATTAGTCTGATACCTCCATAAAATTCCCTATCAACCTTTTTTACCTAATGGTTTTTTTGAGACAGAGCCTCAAGCTATCCTCCTGGGTAGAGTGCTGTAGCATCACAGCTCACAGCAACCACCGACTCCTGGGCTCAAGCAGGTCTCCTGCCTCAGCCTCCCAAGTAGCTGGGACCTCACGCGCCCACCACAACGCCCGGCTATTTTTTGGTTGCAGCCGTCATTGTTGTTTTGGCGGGCCCAGACTGGATTCAAACCGCCACCTCAGGTGTATGTGGCTGGCGCCTTAGCCACTTGAGCCACAGGCGCTGAACCTTACCTAATGGTTTTACATCCCCTGATAATTATTTACAAGATCTATTATTTCATTAGAAGTTGCAAAAATGCTTTTCTGATTTTTTTTACTCCTTTTGCATTTATTAACTGTGATACAGAAATTTTATCAACTTTTTGGTTCATCTATGAGTTGAGTCCTATAGGATTCAGAAGCTATTTTCAGTAGAGATGGGGGTCTTGCTTTTGCTCAGACTGGTCTGGAAGTCCTGAGCTCAAGCACTCCATCCACCTTGGCCTCCTAGAGTGCTAGGATTACAGGCATAAGCCATGATACCCAGTCCTAAGGACAGCCTATTAGAGGAATCACACATTGGGCAGAAATGGCCAGTCCCTGGTCACTTTACCCTGCTCAGTCACTGCACCAGGACTACGTGGAAGAGAGTGACCTCAGCTGAAAAAGATGCTGTGGATCCTATAGGTGTTAACAGTTGGAGGCTGTCAGATAAGTGTATCCCTTACAGCAAAATGGCAATTTTTTCTTGAAGACCCATGGGATTCGCATTCAGAAAACAATACTTTCATTTCCTGTTGCAAAAATCTTCAATGATTCCACCATTACCTACCAAATATGAGCTTTACATATCTTCCTTAAACTTCCATCAAAGCCTTCCATATTTTGGTCCAAACCTATTTTAAAGACTTGTGCACCATTCTTTTTTTAATTGCATTAAAGCATTCAGCATTCTTAATACAAATGAGCATAAGCAAAGAGCCTGAAAAAGGGACCGTATTACCAAAAATCTCCTTTAGCAGTTGTTTTAACTTCCCACCCAACCCAAATCTCACTACATCTAGCTGACACATTTTAGACATTTTAATTTGGAAACTGGTGGAAACTATTGCCTAAGCAAAATCTATTCTCCCCTTCAAATCCATATATTTTTAGAGATGACAATGTATTCAGCTTTGGTTGTATTTTCTAAGTATCCCTTGTAACTAGATATATCCACATGAAAAAATTGTAGAATTGTTGAGAGGGATGTCAGGAGAGGTAACTTAGAGGCCTGTCTGCCTTTTGCCCTTCTTTCTGCTTGCTGCCTAGGAAGTGGATAATGATGCTTGCAGTTCCCATACCCATCTGGGACCATGGGATTACTTTGAGAATGGAAGCCATGGCTGAGAATGGCAAAAGAGAATAACAGGAAGGAATAGGTGTCCTGGGTGACTCTGTGCAGCAATTATATCGGTTTTGGGGTACCTACCTATAGACTGCTTTGACTACATTTCATTGATTCTTTCTTTTTTGATCCCCATGTCTTTTTTTTATTGTTTGGGATTCATTGAGGGTACAAAGAATTAGGATACACTGATTGCATTTATTAGATAAAGTCTCTCTTATAATTGTGTCCTGTCCCCAAGAGGTGTGCCATATACGATGACCCCCATCCTCCTCCCCTCTCCATGCTCCCTCATTCTCCTACCCTATCCCTTGATTTAGTTCTTCTACTGCCTTCATATTAGAATTGAGGACATTGGATTCTTGATGTTTTACTAAGAAGAATGTGTTTCATCTCCACCCAGGTTAATACAAAAGATGTAAAGTCTCCATCTTTTTTAATGGCTGAATAGTATTCCATGGTATGCATATACCACAGCTTATTAATCCATTTCTGGGTTGGTGGGCATTTAGGTTATTCCCCCATTTTGGTGATTGTAAATTAAGCTATAATAAACAGTCTAGTGCAAGTGTCTATATCATTAAAGGATTTTTTCTTCTAAATTTTTTAGAGATGAGGTCTTGCTTGTCACTAAGACCGGAGTGCAGTGGTGCTATCATAGCTCAACATCATGACTCGAACTCCTGGGCTTATCATTGATTTCTAAGATGCACCATTTATGTATCATTCATAAAAAACAGAACAAAACTGCCAAACTCATACACTAATTTCCTACTGCAAGAAATGTGAAGTCATTCTGAATTCAGAAATGTTAAACTATGGGGAAAAGGTTATCTTAGCATCAATTACACATGTCTGATGATTAAGTCATGTTTTTAAACTATTGTTTTACTTTTTCTGATATATTACACACAGCCCATCTTCCTCTTATTTTTTTTCTGTATGTCTATATTTTAGACTGAAAACTCCTTGAGGTTTTAGAGTCCACCTTCATCAGGGAGTTCTTACTTTATTTTTTATTATTTTTGAGACAGAGCCTCAAACTGTCCCCCTGGGTAGAGTGTTGTCGCATCACAGTTCACAGCACCCTCCAACTTCTGGGCTCAAGCAAGTGTCCTGTCTCAGTCTCCCAAGTAGCTGGGACCATAGGCACCTGCCACAACACCTGGCTATTTTTTGGTTGCAGTTGTCATTGTTTGGTGGGCCTGGGCTGGATTCGAACCCGCCACCTTAGGTGTATGTGGCTGGTGCCTTAGCCACTTGAGCCACAGGCGCCGAGCCAGAAGTTCTTATTTTAAAAATCGACTTTATTAAAGTATAATTCATATATAACATATATTCATTATAATTATGTTTTGATAAGTTTTGACAAATGCATGATCAAGATACAAAACATTTTTATCATCCTTTATACCTATCCCTGTCAATTCTCCCCACTCAGGGCCTAGCAATCACTGATCTGCTTTTTGTCCTTATAGGTTAGATTTGTCTTTCTAGAGCTTTATATAAATGGAATCATACAATGTTTATCTACTCTTTTGTGTCTGGTTTCTTTTACTTAGCATTCTGTTTGAGACTCATCTACTGTTTTATATAGCACTAGTTTGTTTAATTTTATTTCTGAGTCTCATTACATTATATAGATGTACCATAATTTATTTGTTCTCTCACAGGTGATGGACCTCAGGATCTTGTTGCTGTTGTGAATAAAGGTGCTGTGGATAGTCATATGCACAGAGAATCATTTTTGATGCCCCTGTAGTCATGGGCCAATTCTGTCCTCTCAAGTTCCTACCCCAGGTGCTAAGAATTTTCTGTCTCTTGCTATCTACCACTACCCTCTGCCTGTTCATAGAAACCAGTTAATTATAGCTAAATCTATCCTGAGTAGGAATTATTACCTTTAGCCCTGCTGCTTCTCCTACATATATTTCAGTTTCCAAAACTGATCAAAAAAAGAAAAAGTTAAATATACTATGACAGTAGAGAACAGTTCCACAAGGCACAGAAATATAGAAAAATAAATAGTGCTTGTCTCTTTTATGAGAAGTAGCAGGGAAAGAGCTCGGGTTTTGGAGCCAATCAGGTCTGGCCTTCAAATCTAAGATTGGCCATTCCTTAGTGGTAAGAATCTGAGTATATTAACCTTGCTGAGGTTAATTTATTTTTTCACTTGGAGATTTAACATAATATTTTGGCAGGATGTAAAATTAAAGAATTCATCCACTCAATAAATATGTGTTGAGAATTTATATGTGCCAGGACCTGTCCAAGGCTCTGGGGATACAGCAGTGAGCAAAATAGTAAAATAGTGCCTTACCTCATGGAGCTTAGTATCCTAACCTAGAAAGGCAGACAACAAAAATAAAAGAATAAAAATCTAGTTTTCCCAGTACTATTTATTGTGATGACCTGGAAGAAACTGGAAACCATTCTTCTACGTGAAACATCACAAGAATGGAGAAACAAACACATATACTCAACATCAAATTGAGATGAGTCAATCAATACTTAAATGCACACATCAAAGGAAATCTCAGTGAAAATCAAGCTGGGGGAGAAAGGGTAAATTCACACCTATGTGATACAGTGCATAGTAACTTGGTGAAGGGCACACTTAGAACTTTGATTCAATCAGTATAAAAACAAAGTATGTAAACAAAACGTATGTATCCCTTAATATTCTAAAATTTAAAAAAGAATAAAAATCTATGTTACGTGGAAATAAGTGCTATGGAGCAAATAAGAGCAGGAAAGTGGGATAGAAAAGGCTGTATTTGTAACCCCTTTGTGGCTGTGAGTTCTTTGAAACTAGGTATTGATCTTTCTCCTGTATCTCTAGAATTTATCACAGTGTCAGCTGTATATTAAATGCTGCATAAATGTTTCCTGAATGAAATAAATGACTGTGTAAAGACGAGTTTTGAAGAGAGGAGTTTATCTCATGAAATCACTATAATACTGCTTACCTGGACACTTTTGCATGCTTCCCGACAGGTAATAATTATGTCAGCAAGAATGGTGCCCTTTCCTTCTCCTTGTTCTTGCTGATCTTTGAGTGTTCTATTCTTACCACAGGTATCTATTTTTTTTTTCTTGGAAATCACAATGCTTTCAATGTACCTTCAGAAAAAAATATATCCTTGATTTAAAAAAAAAAAAAAACATGCATTTTCAGCCTTTTGCTGAATGAGTAATGCAGAAAACAATTTGACAAACGGTTCAGTATGTTAATTTTTGTAATAAGGAGCTTTGGTATTCTATGGTTATTTGGAAAATTGGCATGTAGACTACAAATATGTACAAAATTAAGGAATAGTGCTTTTCTACATATTTTACACCAAACCCATATTTTTTTAAATCATGTCCCCCCATTCTTATTATTTTTAGAGTGTCATAAACTGGATATAAAAGAAAGGATAAATTTATATGTGTGATAGTATGATAGATCAAAATATTTAAGGTCTATAAAATGTGGCACACTACATGGCTGACTACAAGATAAAAATACAAAATTAACCTGGAGTACTGAAAACTTTCTACCTCCTATAGTTGTCTGATGAACAAATTAGATATTAATACTGCTTTATGAATTATTACTTATGCTATTATGAAGCTTAATGCATATGTCATTCACTATAAACTTTGTGAACAGGCACTTTGTTTACTGCTGTATCTCCATTGCTCATCATAAAATATGTGTTCAATAAACATTTAGTAAATACATGGATATTTTATTTGGTAATTATTAGTTATTTCACAGCAGAACGCTGTATCATCAAGTGATTTGATGGCTCTACAATTCTCTCAGGTTAAAATTCGAACTCCTGTCATTCCAAATGTATTTAATCTAGATGACAATGTGCTTTTCTACCCCAATAATATGATACACACAACCTCAATTCGAGCCACTTAAAGATACTATGTTCTGAAGTATCTCTTGCTGCCTAAGGTCTCTTAAAACGTCTAGATTAAATCTAAAATTTTCCTTCTACTATCCGAATACATGAGTCTTTGACTCCTTAGACTACTAATTTTTTAAATAACTTTTAAAATACTTTATTCATTTTTGCATTTCTGTTCCCAAGGAGGAAGACAGCCTTTTGAATATGGCAAATAAATAGCGAATAAATATTTGTCGATTTAATTGTTTTCACAATACACCGTTAGCTTACAATTTTTATGACAGATGCAATTTGTCATAAAAATTATTTCAGCAATGTCACGATCTACTAGAAGGACCAGGAACAAGTAGTTCATTTCCCAATTCCAGTCATCTGTGTAATGGATTATGCTTTGTTATGACTCCAATTCCTTGCCCCCCCCCCACTGCCCGTGATATTATCCAAGTAACAAGGTTGAAGTAATGGCAACTGTCATTTTGGATCTAAAATCTTAGTGCATTTCACCCCCTAAATGATTTCATGTGTAATTATGTGTTTAGGGAAGCCTGTAATCTACCATTTAAGAAATTGTATTTAGAATTCAGTTTAAAAGAAAAAAATGAGTAACTGGGGAAATGCCAGGTTGTTGTTCAGTGATGAGTGGCGCTGTGGGCCAGGTGCGAGACTCTCAGAAATGTTTTGTGTGTCCCGGGTCAACTATCTCCATGTGAAACCCCGTTTGTTTGACAGCGCTACTGCAGAGTGGAGTTAAAGCCAACGCTACTCAAGCCAATTCCGTAGCTCCTGACTTTTTATCATAGAACCACTCATCTGGATCCAAGGCAAATGTGTCACTTACCCAAGGCCCCTCGGAGGTGGAACAGACTTAGGAGGGCAGATTTGAGCGCACGGTCCAAATGCAAATATACGGAGACGTACAGACTTTACAACTAACAAAGCTCTGTTAAAACCTGCCCCTCGAGTGGCGGGGCGGAAGGGTCGGGGCGCCAGGAGCCCTCGAGGGCCCGGGGAGGGTCGGAAGGCGGGAAGCAGCCTGACTCTCCCCAGCGCTTTGTTTTTCCTGTCATAGTGATACAAAAATAGCAAGGCAGGAGCGGGGAGTCGCCCAGCCGTGTTTTAGTTATTCCCCACCCACCCACCAACCCAGGTTGGCACACGGGAAAGGAGAAGGAGAAAGAGGGAGCAGCTCAGAACCCACCCCGAGGGAGCCGCGGCGCCGTGGCAGCAGAGTTCGGGCGTCACGCTCCGGCCACTTCCAGAATGCTTGTAAG
This sequence comes from Otolemur garnettii, assembly GCF_000181295.1. Taxonomy (NCBI): domain Eukaryota; kingdom Metazoa; phylum Chordata; class Mammalia; order Primates; family Galagidae; genus Otolemur; species Otolemur garnettii. The sequence goes on from NW_003852408.1 coordinate 21,429,404, forward strand.
CGCTTCTGTAGGCCCCGCCCCCTGCCGGGGTTTCCCCGCCACCCGCTCTCATTTGCATGGCGCTGCCCCTCCCCCGTTGCCATTGGCCAGCGCCCTTCCCCGCCCACTGCCCCCATCCCCCGCCTCGGCAGGGTTCCATCCCCCGAGCCGCCTAGAGCTGCGGGCAGCGGGCAGACTGTTAAACCGCGGCAGCGGCGGCCGGGGCGGGAGCGGGGCGCGCTCTGGAGACAAGTCAGCAGCGCCCCAGGTGGGGGGGAGGCGGGCGGGCAGCTAGAGATCACCTCAGCAGCCCCCACCACGGCCGGACCCAAGGTGCGGCGGCGGAGGGGAGCCAGGGCGCCCCAGCAGGCGAGTGGCCGGCGTCAAAGCGGCGGGCTGAGGGGGGTGGGTCTCCTCTGTCGGGGACGGCGGCAGCGCGGGGAGGGAGAGCGGAGAGGACCGCCGGGTGGACTGGCGGGGCAGGCGACCGACCGGCAGCCCCCTCGCTCACCGAATCCTCTGGGCTGGTGGACTCTGGGTCCCCGCATAAGATCGCGCACTAGGACAGGGGTCGGACTGCAGCCAAATTTAAACGGCTAAACCTAACAGCCTTGGCAGAGAGGAGGGGAGGGGAGTGAAGGGGTGGAGGGAGGGCTGAGGGCGGACTTAGACGCGGGTCACGTGGGGGGAGGGGCTTGGCATTCCTCCCTTTTGTTTTGGCCGGCGCGTGCGCAGAAGGCGGAACACGTGGTCTCTCGGACCCGCCCCTGGTCTCGGCCGCTGTACCTCACACGGGTGTGGTGACCGCTAGCGTAGGGGATGTCTGAGGCGGAGTTGGCCTCCGTTAGATGCGACCCTTACTGTATTTACTTACTTCATTCTTTATTTCGGACCAGCGTTGGTTTGGCGTTTAGAATTTGGTGGGATGGAGGAATCTAGGGGATAATTGAGGGGTGGCGTTTCCAAATTTGTGTCCCTTCTGCGTGCGCTGAGGAAGGGACCGGTCTTGCTGGAAAAACTGAGAATGCGTGGGGCTTGGTAGCAAGAAACCGCAGAAAGGAAGAGGCTGGCTTTGCAGCCAAGGGAGCAGGCACTGGATGGAGGTGCTTGTAGTGTTTTCTTACTCCGGGAGAATTAGCGTTTGGTTAGTTCCCTGCGCGCTCTGCCCTGTCGGATCGTGGAGTAGGGGGAGGTTTTGGTTTTTATATATCTATCTCACATATATATTTAAGCTTTGGGAAACATTCCAGCTTTTATTTTCTACACTTCAGTACAGTCACGTACTGGCGAAATTTAAAGAGAGTAACTTCTTTCGCCTTTTCCTTAGCTTAACTTCGTACTGAAGTTTAGGTCAGTAGAAGTGTTTTTTGAATACTGACTGGATGAGGCAGATTTGTCAGCGGCAAAGCCTAAGTGAAATGTTTGTGACTACTGCAGACAAAACTGGTTGTGTTTTCAACTAGGAAAAAGTGGCTCTAAAAAATAATTCAATATTGAAGGAAGCCCCGGTGTTTTGGAATGCAGATTGCCTGAGAAGGAGGCTGTGCATTTAGCGAGTGGGTCTGCGCCTTTCCAGGTCTCGCTGACCAGCCCTTTCCTTGGACAAGTCACAACCTCGCTTCTCGGATTTCTGTTTCCTCTTGTGAATAGTTTCGTAATATAGTCCCTGCCTTAAAAGATTGTTGTGAAGATCAAATGCCGTCTGTTAGTAAAGTGATTTGTAATCGACAGATAACAGAAATTTCCAAGTAACATGGTTTCCTAACAAATGTAAACAATGAATGAATCATGAAATAGGATATATTTGATTGTTTTCAAAATCTGTTTTAGCTATTATCTGATTCTCCCTCAGTTTCTGCTTATTCAGATTAGTGTCCAGGTCTGCCACCATTTTTAGTTTTAATGGTTAACCTACGTGGTGTAATCTGTTATGACTTCCCTTTGCCAACCTTTCTGGAGGAAGTTTTTACATGAAACTCTTCTTAATCCAAATTCTATCCCATTGACTTTTAAGTTTACGTTTTAATTTTGTTTTGTGGTATGTGCCTTTTTCAGGTAATAATGGCTCATTTTGTTAAATCTTATTATAAAATCGTTTGGAAAATAGAAAAAAGTATAAAAAAGAAAATAAAAGTATTTTGCATTTCTTTTTAAAAATTTCTCTATGTATTTATGTATGTTTTTCCCAAAACTGGGATCTTAATATGGTATTTTCATTTAACTTTAACTCAGAAACATTTCCATACCATTAAATAGTCTTTGAAAGAAGTATATTTAATAACTGCCAAACATTTCATCATGTTACTATCATATTTTAAGTTTTTCCTATTGGGAAGATGTTTGGAGTATTTCTATTGTTTTGTTAGAATAAATTTTACTACAGAAAATACCCTTTTACATGAATTTTTGCGATTTTTTTTCCATTTTAGGTTTTGTGGAAGAGGAATTACTGGGTCAGAGTCTGCTTTTTGTCTTTTTTCTAAGGCTCTCGTATTGTCACCAAATTCCTTTTCAGAGCATTGTCTTGATTATTTTCACTGATCTAGTGTTATTGAGCATGTTTCCCATTACATCTGTTCATCAGCCAGTATTAGGCTTTGAAATGAAAAACTTTGTTTCAACTTGCATTTAAATTTTAATTTCTTTAACTTTTATCTGTGATATATCTTTCTTATTCCTTCTAACTTAAATGCTTAAGAGAAAGAAATAAGGTTCATATCATGTTGCAAATCACATAGTGGATGCTCAATAAACACTTGCCAGCTGGCTGGTAATATTGACCTTTTTTATCTGTGGAAGGTCAGGAAATTGTGTCTTTTGCTTTTAGTCTAGTAGTCTAATAATAGACTATTATTATTTAATTCATTGCTTATCCTTCAGTGAATCCTCCCTGATGTTATCACATTTGTTTACTGAAAGGTCCAGTAATTTCCCCTTGTCCACTTGCTGTTATTGCCCAAGAACTTCATCCAGTTTTGATGCCATTTATCATGATAACTTAAAGACTATTTCATTTCCTTCATTCATTCGTCTGTCTCTATAGAATTGAAGATTTCACTTTGATTACTTTTACTTTCCTGACAATAAGATGCATAGGGTCTAAAGTTTATTATTCACATTGTTCTTCGTAGTGCAGCTTTTATTGTCTATAGCATCCTTTACTGCTGTTTAACCTACCGCATAACTCTTACATGTGATACGTAATTCTTGTTTTCATGATGTTTTTCATGTATTCATTCAGTTATTACTTCCTATCTTACATTTGTTTATATAGTATTCGAAAGTAGTTTAAGGGGATAGAAAGTTGCTTCCTTCAGGTTTGGAATTATGTTTAGGGTTGTTTACCCATTGAGTTCCACAAGATGTAAATGCAAGAAATGGGGTTGCTTGCAACAGAACTGACATTTCAGGGGTAATTAGCAACAGACTTACTGACTTTAAAGCATATCATTGCTTATATTTCTATTCTTAAAGTTGTTACTGTTTTACAGTGCTATAATGGAATGTTGTACATAATGATGACCCAAGTCATAAATACAATCTTGTATTAATTACCTTTAGTATATTCAATTTAGAAAGGCAAGGAAAGTATATCATTTACAAGAGATTTCTACCTTTTTTTTCTTTTCAATGTTCTTGTGTAGGGATTTTTCACTAAGCTGTTTATTCCCTAATCATGTGGAATAAATAAACATTCAGCAAATGTTAATAAAAATGATAATATACTTGCCAGTAGACTGTGATAAAAATCTGAAGACAGTGCATAATGGAAAATTTTAGTACTTCATGTTATTTTTAGGTTCTTAGAAGCATTTCTACATTGATGTGAAAATCCATTTATAATACTGAGGCTTTGTTAATATTTTTTAAATGTTAATGATACTTTTATTCATTCATTTGTAATGAAGCTTTTTTCCCAGTACTATGAGACAAAGACTTCTCAAGTATGTTATTTTTAATAATTTAATTTATTTGGTAGTAGGTCACTAATCAGGGTTTCACCATATGAAGTTAAATTGAAGCCAAAATGTATAGACTGAGCAAATGTGATAGTGCACTCTCAATGTAAATTTTTGGATCTAAGTTGAGGTATACACACAAAAAGACTTTTCATTTATATCCTATGAGTCATACACTTAGAACTGAAAAGTAATAATTCTGCTTGAAGTATGATCTGTTTGATGTGTTATGTGGCCACCCAAGTGGCTTTATCTTTAATTAAATTCCTTTAGTCTTCAAAGAGAATTCCTTTTTAGGCATAGTTTTCAAAGTGGAAGTTCTTGCTTATGAACATCACTGAATACTAAGTACTGAGTTAAAGTATCCCGGTCATGCCAATTTCTCTGTTTTCTGATATAAATTGAGAATTCCATAAAGTGGCATAAAGAAATCTCAAAGAGAGAATATTTTGTATTCCTTTGAAGTCAGAATTTTTGAGTCCCTTTCTTTACATTTTACTAACTGTTTAAAAGGGCTTCTTATATTTTGCTAAAAGAATTTGTCTTCCTACTTTTCTTTCTATTAGTGTGGGTCAGCTATCTGAAACACATGTAAGTTATAAGTGGAAATAAGTTAATATTTGACCCTATTTCAGAGTTTCCTCTCTTTCAAAATACTGTTAGTATTCTTCACTTTAGGATAAATTTGCCTTATTTCTGATACTTTTATTATGTTTTTTCTTTTTTATTGCTCTGCATTTATGAGAAGTAGGATTATCCGATTTCAATTAAAGCAGCTAGTCTAATGTTCAGGGATAGATTTAGACTGTTTCACATGGACACTATATGGAATATTTGTATGCATTCTAGAATATAAATCATAATCAAAATCTGCAGCAGTATTTTAGGGCACAGCAATTCAGATTTGGATTTTAATTATTAACGTACATTCTTGGAAGAAAGGGTATTTTTTACCTAGATTATCAATTTTAACACTGAAGGTAGACTAGATTAACAGATTATTTATTTTTCTTTAGGAAGTTTGTAATTATTTGGAACATATTACCTATATATTAATTTGAAAAGCCCTGATTATGAACTGTCTGGACCAAGTCAGTAATGTTTGACTTGGTAATTATCTCACTATATACATGCAGTTTTTTGTTTTTTTT
>NW_003852408.1:21434726-21437415 GCF_000181295.1 Otolemur garnettii
GAACCCGCCACCTTAGGTGTATGTGGCTGGCGCCTTAGCTGCTTGAGCCACAGGCGCCGAGCCTATACATGCAGTTTTTAAGGGATGACATCTTGTTCATGATATCCCAAGGGATCAGATTATATTTAATTAATGTTAAGTTCACACATAAAAACAACTTATAAATACTAAAAATACAGATTAGGCCATTAATGAAAACATTCTGAAGATAACAGGGTAAAGCCTTCTATTTGTAGTACAGTACAGGCCCCTTATCCTTGAGGGATATATTCCTGGACCCCCAGTGTATACCTGAAAGCACAGATACTACCAAGCCCTATATATGTTTTTTTCTAGACATACATACCTAAGGTAACATTTAATTTATAAGGTAGGCATAGAAAAATTAATAACCAATAATAAAATAGAATAATTCTAACAGTATACATAAAAGTATGTGAATGTATGTACATTCTTGCCTGTTTTCTTTCTGAAAATATGTTATGGTACTGTACCCCTGTATTTTCAGACTTTGATTCAGACTGCGAGTAACTGAAGCCATAGAAAGTGAAACTATGGATGGGAGGAGACCTATTGCAGTACAATTCAGAACAACTATTACTTTCCTTAATTCATAGTGATGTTCTTTGGATTAAATTATAGACCACAAATTAGAATTTATAGTGTAAACTTAACTTTACAGTCTCCCCATTGTTTTTACTGGATTAATTTGCTTTTATTGATAGTAATAAAATTTAGTATAACTAAAAAGAAAGAAAAAAATTGATTATTTAAAGTCATAAACTGTTCCTTATCTTACTGAAATTCTCTCTCAGATCAGTATTTCTTTATGAGACTTCTTAGGAAAATGGACATCTGTTGCGATCTGAATTGTTTACTGTAGAATTGTTTACTTGGTGGATTATCTATAACAATTTTATAAGTCTTTGCTTTTTTTGTTTTTTGCCACCCATAAAATTTCTGGCTGTTCATGTGCGAAGGCGTTTTTTTTTTTAGTTGAACGGGAATGTAAGTTGAAAATTTGATTATAAAATATAAAAAGGAAATTTCTACCCAAGAAATACAATTGGTCTTTAAATTAATCTAGAACTATTGCTTATTGACAGAGAATCAAGATTATCTAGTTGCTTTCTTTGAAAGAGAACTGATACAGTTTTGCTTCCTAACTCCTGTTAGCTTGATATTTTAGTTTCTGTATGACAAAAACAAGTTTAAATTTTTCCCAGTTTCTCCCTGCCAGGTTCTTTAAAGTCATTTGCCATTAGACTAAACTCTTGAGAAAAGTGACTTCTTATGCCTGAGAATCATAGGTATGTGGGAAATAATCATTAAAGATGATGATGTCTGGAGTAATACAGTGTAGTTATTTCAGCAGCTGGAAAGACAATTTAGGTTTAGCTAGGATCCAAATACTCCCCTCTCCCACTTATGTATATAATTAGAAACCTGAATAATTAGAAATTAAATATTAATAGGAAGATCAAGATGCTTTTCAGAAAGCTGAGGATTTGCCTTTCCCACGTTCTTTATGTACAGCATAGAATACTATAGATGCCTAAAAATATTACACAATAGATTTGGCTGAAAAATTGAGTGACTGAAATACTATAGTTGACGTTTTATTCCTAGTTTCTTAGGGGGTCATATACTTTCTTATGCTTTATACTGGCCAGTATAGTAGTCTCTAACCACATGTGACTATTGAGCCCTTGAAATATGGCTATTCCAACATTGAGATTGTGCTAAATGTAAAAATAAACACTGGATTTGAAGACTTGACATACATATGGAAGAACATAAAATATTTCAAGATATTTATTTTTGGTTACATGTTAACATTTTAATATTTTGTATATACTGGGCTAAATGAAATTAAAATTAATTTTCCCCTTTTTACATTTTAAAATACATCTAGTAGCAAGTTTAAAATTACATATTTCTATTGGACAGTAACATTCTGTACTAATATTTCCTGTTTTGTCTTTACACTCTTCTTTCATAATAAAATATAGCTCATGAACTTCCTTTCTTGAAATTTTAAAATGATTTTATCATTTTTGAATAGTATTTAAGAAATATTTATTAAGAGTCTGCTATGTGCCCCCAAATACTCTAGGATGCAGCAATGAAGAAAACAAATAAAACTAACCTACCTTCATACAGCTTTTTATTCTGTTAGAAAAGATAGGTGATAAAATAAGTAATTTTTAGTAAAAATTTTTAAATGAACTATTTCTGTGTAATTATTGTATGTAATTTCGTATATAATAGTCTTCATTTATCAAGTGATAGTTTGTCATTATTGTTTTAAATATTTCTTCTGTTCCTTCTCTTCTACTGGTATTCCTGTTACCCATGTTACACATTTGTAGTTGTCTGACAGTTCTTAGGTATTTTCTGGTTTTATTTCCTTCAGTTGTTGTTCTCTTTCCTTTTCAGTTTTGGAAGTTTCCGTTGATAACGTACTCAAGCTCAGAGCTTCTCTCCTCAGCCACACCCAGTCTACAAATAAGCCCATCAAACGAATTATTCTAGAAGAATGAAGAATGCTAGAGTGTTTTTGCTATCTAGCATTTCTTTTTGATACTTTCTTAGAATAAAAAAACACACATTGGCTATTTTTTCCTATTAGATCCCTTAGCATGTTAATCATAGTTGTTTAAAATTCTAGTCTGATAATTCCAACATT
>NW_003852408.1:21437696-21440681 GCF_000181295.1 Otolemur garnettii
TAACTTTTAAAAAGCAAGAATTTTCAACAGATTTCTTAAAAAGATGTGATTAGTTTTTTATTCTGATCATACTTGATCTCTGTAGTGTTTGATAGAAGTATTTATGCTTTTCGTACACTTTTTAAACACTTTGGTATCTTGATTTTATATACTTCCAGATTTCCTTCTATCTCACTGATAACCATTCAAATGTCCTGTAGGGCCCATCCTCTTTTGTAGCTCCTGTTCTTGCTCCAATAGAGGAACCGCTAATTTTGGTCCTAGATTCCTTTCTTTTCTTTGCTTCTACTGTCTCCCAATAAACTCATCTATTTCCTGGGTTTTAAATAAAATTTATATGTCACTGACTCCTCTTACTGAAAACTCTGGACTTGTTTGTGTAGCTAACTTTATTTAGATGGCTAATGGACGTTTCAAAAGTCATATATCCCAGATAGAATTTCTGATTTTTTTCTCCTTCAAACTCTGTCTCCCCAAGTCTGCCTCATATCAGAAAATAGCCCTCCCCACCATGCAGTGGCTCAAGCCAGAAACCTAGGAGTCATCTTTGATTCCTTTCTTTCCCTTATGCCCTATAAAATGATGTTCATTGAAAGTGTTGTTGACTCTACCTTGAAACATGTTCTAAATTAACTCAATTTTTTTATTTTATGACCTCACTAGTCCAAGCAACCACTACCATCTCTCATTTGGATTACTTCAGTAGCTTCCTAACTTGTCTGCCTGCTTCCATTCTTCCTCCATTACAAATCTTTTGTTATAAAACAGCCAGAGTAATTTTTAACAAATAAAAATGTCAATGAAGTTCTCACCTAAATTTGTAGTGGATTTTCTTTGATTTATATAGTCCATGGTTTGGCCCTTATCCACTGTTCTAATCTTTATTATTCTCTCTCTGGCTCATTATGTTCTAGTCATATTTGCCATTTTTGTTCACATAAACACACCAAATATATTCTTGTCTTAAAGTTTTCTGTTATCTTTTTTGCTTGGAAGGCACATGCCCCACATTCTTGGTTAGTTTGTTACTGTCATTTCAGATCTCAGAGCAGATGTCACCAACAGAGAGGCCTTGTCTCATCTATAAATCTAAATTTACTCCTAGCCCAATGTAGTCATATTCTATTCTCTTGTTTAATTTTCATAAAAATTAACTTTAAGGAACACATTTTTACCTAATATTTTCTGATTTATTCTGTAGCTACTGTTTGCTAGAATGTAAGCTCTGTGAGGGTAGAAACCACATTTGTCATACTCAGTGCCCTCTTTGTAGTACCTAGTATGGTTATCCATCACATGTTGTTGACAAATATGTATGAACTGAATTGTTAAATGTTCGGTTTTAGATTGAATATATACTAAGTGGAGATTAAAAATCTAGCTGCTTCTAAAAATAGATAAATTATTTTTATGACTTAATTTTGACTATTTCTTCATTTTCTGGTTTAAAAAAAAGTTAACTGGCTTTTACCATACTTTTTGAATTTTTATTTTGCTTGTGAAAGATGAAAAAGTTTTTCAGCTGTCATTCACAAACATTTCTCTATAAATAATATCTTGTGGTATGGATAGTCTTTATGCCCCAAATGAAAACCAGATAGTGTTACTTGTAGCTAGATACTCTCACTGTCTTGTTTTTAAATTGGCCTTTGAGAACTAGAGACACATTTAAGCACTACTAAAAAATTGTGATTATAGGGTGTACAGTTTATGAAAATAATGGAGACCAGACCATCTTGAGGTGAATTTATACATTATTATTTATTATTTTATGCTTTTAAAGTTAGTTTTCTATCTTTTAACTCTGACTATAACCAATTGTCCCCTGTATATGTTTTAAAACTGTACAGTGGTCAAAGCCATTATTGATCATTAACCTGAATGACAGATAAACTCAGTGACTTTACTATGCACATCTAATTTCTACTAATCATTGAGCACATACCTTCTGAATATACTACATATATATCAGAAGCTCCCAAACTGTTCTGTTTTAAATAATGTTTAAAAGTTTATCTTATTTAATACTTATTTCAATTTTTAGGAAATCTAATTTTTCCATCTTTTGAGTAATGAATGCTTTTGGTGTCAGAGCTAAAAAAATCTTTGCTTAACTTGGTGTCACACAGATTTTTTTTTTTTTGAGAAGTTTTATAGTTTTAGGTTTTACATTAAGTTTCATGATTCTTTCCAAAAGATCTGACCCTTTTCATACAAAGTAGTAAGTATGTATTAAGGTTCGTTTATTTTTTATTTGCATGTGTTTGTCCAATTATTCCAGAACATTTGTTTAAAAAGAAACTAATCTTTCCACACTTAATTGCCTTTGTATCTTTGTAAAAAAATAAAATCAGTTGGCTGAATGAGTGCAGGTCTTATTTCTGAGCTTACTATCTTTCCGTTGATTTATGTGTTCATCCTTTTGTCAATGCTATACTGTCTTTGCTATTATAAATTGATAGGTAACATGAGTCCTTCAGTTTTGTTCTTTTCCAAATTATTTTGGCCATTCTGATTTGTCTGACTTTCCATATAAAAGAGTCAGCTGTCAGGATCAGCAAAAATTTTGTGAAGATTTTATGTTTAAAATTATGTATCAGTTTGAGGAGAATTAATAGCATAATGATAAGTGATAATCTAATCCATGAACACATTGGATTGCACTGTTTATTTAGGTATCTTTGATTTTTTTCATTGATTTATATTTTTCAGTATCTAGATTATGCACATATTATTAGATTTACATCTATTTTTGAAGATATTAGAATTATTTCTGTTTTGAAAATTTCTATTTCCAGTTCTTTATTTCTAGTATTTAGAAATATAAATATACTGACCTTGTGTTTTTGGTTTGAGGAGTTTTGTGTGTGTGTGTGTGTGTGTGTGTGTGTGGCTTCTGTATGATTTTCTGTGTAGAAGACCATGTCATCCATCTGTGAATAGAGACAGTTTAGTTAACTTTCTAATTATGCCTTTTCTTTCTTT
>NW_003852408.1:21440701-21487185 GCF_000181295.1 Otolemur garnettii
GTCGATTGATCGGCTGACTATATTGACAAGATACTGATTGGTTACATGTTGAAGAATACAATACAAAATACAGAAAAAGTTGGTTCCATTCCCTCCCACTCCCCCCATCCCCCCCACCCCCCATACTCATCATCGTGATTTGGTCAGAACAGAGCTCAGAGCCAGAAGTCAGGGCGACCGAGGGTGGAGGGATTGTGAGCAAGTTTGTGGCTGTCACAATAATGCTGTGGAAATGCTGTGGCTTCTCTCCCAGCTAGGAGTCCAGGGGCTGGGAGGGGGTGGCAGCCTGATGCCAGCAGCTGAGGGGAGAGCTGCCTATCCCTCCCCCAGCTGCAAGGCCTGCCCCACTGCCCCAAACCAAGACCACTCCAAACTAGGTGAGGATGCAGAGTCTTCCTCAGCAAGAGGGAAAAGGGTAATTGCTCCATCCCCTGCCCCCATATATAAGGGTGGGGGGAATAGGAGCAGGTGGCTACTACCAGCAAAGGAAAAGTGGGGGAGCAGTAGAAGGGGGAGGAAGTAGGAAGAGCAGAAGATCATATATATTAAAAAAGTGACTTAAGACTTAAAATTGAATTAGTATTTGTACAGAAAGGTGCAGGTGGAATAACTCACTCCGGCCTATGATCAAAATTATATGGAGAAATCATGGTGGACCCCTCCCCCTGCCCCCCTAGTGGTGGCCTGTTAAGTGCGATTGGTTAGAGTGGATTCCAGTCGGTTCATTCCTTCAGGCAGCGGAGGAGGCAGAGGCGGGGGCAGTGGGCAGGCAGTGGGTTCAGTTGCTGCAGCACTGGCTCCGGCTGGCTGGGTTATTCTCCTGGAGGTCCACACCTTGGTTTCGGCCTGGAGCACCAGCTGCATTCTGGGGCTCATTCTTGGGAAGCTTCTTAGCTATTGCCATGAAAATTTCATTCACATTCATTGCAGTCTTTGCCGATGTCTCCATGAACAGCAAACTGTTGTCTGCATAGGCTTGTGCTTCCTGGAATTCCACGGCTCTCTTGCTGGCCAGATCCGCCTTGTTACCCGCAAGTGCAATGACGATGTTGGGGCTGGCCTGCCTTTGTAACTTCTTCACCCAGTTCTTGGCCCGTGCAAATGTATCTGTATTGGTGATGTCATAGACCACGATGGCAGCTTGGGCCCCCCGATAGTACATGGGGGCCAGGCTGTGATACCGCTCCTGTCCAGCTGTGTCCCAGATCTCAAACTTGACCGTTGTGTCGTCCAAGCAGACAGTCTGTGTGAGGAAGGCCGCTCCAATTGTGCTTTCCTGGTACTCGTGGAATTGTACCTTGACAAAGCGGAGGACGAGGCTGGACTTGCCCACTGCAGACTCCCCCAGCAGAACCAGCTTAAACTGACAGATCTTGTTCCCAGCAGCTGGCCCATTGGGTCGTGCTGTGCCTCCCCGACCCACCATTGCCTGTCCAGCTGTAGAGGTACCAGAGAGTGTGGGGGTGGGGCTGGTGCTATGCAAAGAGGCACTTAATGGGGAGGGGGGCCTCCAAGGCGGCTCTGGGGCGGCGGCGTTACTTGGGGCCGGGTCTTGGACTGGCTCCGCTTTTCTTCCCCCCGGCCGCGTCCCAGGCTCCGGCCTCCACTTCCTAGTTAACTTTCTAATTATGCCTTTTCTTTCTTTCTTTCTTGCCCTGCTGAACTAATTAGGACTTCTATTAATAGTATGACATTGAATATGAGTGGTGAGAATAGATACCTTGCCTCATTCCCAGTCTTAGGGCAAAACCATTCAATCTTTCACCAGTATAATGCGAGCTATTGGCTTTTATCTAGATAATTTTTATCAGGTTAAGGAATTTCCCTCTTCTGCCTAATTTGCTTAAGTTTTTTTTTCCTTATCATGAATGGATGTTGAATTTTGTCAAGTACTTTTTCTGCATTTATTGAGATCATACAGTTTTTCTTTAGTTTTTTGATATGGCAAATTTTAGTGATTAAAGTAGGTGTTGTGGCTCCGTGTCTGTGGCTCAAGTGGCTAAGGCTCCAGCCACATACACCTAAGGTGGCGGGTTCAAATTCAGCCCGGGCCCACCAAACAACAATGACGACTGCAACCAAAAAATAGCCAGGCGTTGTGGCGGGCACCTGTGGTCCCAGCTGCTTGGAAGGCTGAGGCAGGACACCCGCTTGAGCCCAGGAGTTGGAGGTTGCTGTGAGCTGTGATGCCACAACACTCTACCCAGGGGGACAGCTTGAGGCTCTGTCTCCAAATAAATAAATAAATAAAGTAGGTGTTGTTACTACTTAAAAGTACTGAAATCCTAAAATGGCTGTAACAATCATTACTTGTTTATTAAAAATCACTGGTTTGTTTATTGATATAGTCAACATATATGTGACAGTTACTGTGTGCTGTGCATTATTATAGTGTTGGAGATCAGAATTTTTGCCTATAAACTATATTTTTTCCTAGACTATAATGTAAAGGCAAGTGGTAATATTGCCAGGAAGAACAACAAAGCAGTGTAGAGGAATGGAGAGTCATGAAGCGAGGAGCTGATATGTTGGGCAGGAAAGGACTCTATAATGAGGCGACCTCCTAGCAGAAACATGAATGAAGTGAGGAAACCAGTCATCTTATTTGCAGAAATTGTTTCAGGCTAAAGAGATAACAAGTACAGTCACTGAGTTAGGGATTTGCTTGTTTTTTTTTAAAGATTGGCACAGAGCCGAGTGTTTATGGAGTGTAATAATTCATAGTTATACAACAAGAATTTTATAAGATGAAGTAGTCAATGTAAGTCTTTGTAGGCCATGGAAAGAACAACTTTCGATTTTATTCTAAGTTAAAGTGACAACCACTCATTTATACCAGATATTTACTGAGTAACTGCTATATATGTTATATACTTTTTCCTGTTGGGGAGAGAGTAATTAACAAAATTGTCAAAAATCTAAGCCTTCATAGAAGTGCTATATAAGTGTAGTTATTTATGTAATAATGGAGGTAGTCAGAAGTATTTTAGAATATTCAATTGGAAAACATTGTTATACTCAGTGATTACATATCCAATTTAAATAATTAGAATATATATGTTATGTTAAAACTATACAGAAAGTAATTTATTCTTTTTTATTTACAGGAGACATATCTATTTTCATGAGTTTCTTTGGTTCCAAAGTGGAGAGACTTTTCAGGCTAGGATATATATATTTTTTCTTTTCATTGCAGTTTGACTAGGGCTGGGTTCAAACCCACCACCCTCCGTATATGGGGCCGGTGCCCTACTCACTGAGCCATAGGCGCAACCCCAGGCTAGGATATTTTTATAAGGATATATTTGAGGATAGAGTACAGAAGAACTTAAGAGAAATTCTAAAATATTGGCTGTGATGTGTCTGGGCCTTTCAGAGACTAGAGCTTAAAAGACTTCATATCCAAGACTTATTTTCCTTTCCTTTCCTCTTCCCCCTCTTCCCCCCTTCCCCTGATAGAGTCTCACTCTGTTGTCCTGGGTAGATTATCATGGTGTCGTCCATCATAGTTCATAGCAACCTGAAACTCTTGGGATCAAGTGATCCTCTTATCTCAGCTTCCTGAGTAGCTAGGACTACAAGACTACAACTGTGCACTACCACACCTGGCTAGTTTTTCTAATTTTAGTAGAGACTGGAGGGGGTGGGGATTCTTACTCTTGTTCAGACTGGTCTTGAACTCCTGAGCTCAAGCAATCTACTCACCAGAGTGCTAGGATTACAGGCAGGAACCACCATGCCTGGCCCATATCCAAGTTAGTTAATTATTTCTATGTAACAAATTACCCCAAAACATTTGTTATTTCATAATTTCTGTGGTTCAAGAATCTAGGTATGGCTTAACTGGGTACCTTTGGTTCAAGGTCTCTCATAAGACTGTAACTGAGGTGTTGGCTGGAGTAGCAGTCATCTCAAGGCATGATGGGAAGGATCTGCTTCTCAGATCACTTACACGGCGACTGGGAGGCCTTACATCCTTGCTTTATATTAGCTGGAGACATCATTGTTTTGCCATGTGGATTTGTTTAGCTCACAACATGGCAGTTGGCTTCCCTGAGTGAGAGAGGATGACCAGATGGAAGCCACAGTCTCTTTAATCTCAGAAACAGCATCCTGTCAACCTCTGCTGCATTGTCTTCTCTAGAAGTGAGTCACGAATATGTATTCATACTCAAGAAGAGAGGATTACACAAAAGCTTAAATACCATGAGGGTGGGGGTTATTAGGGTCGTTTTGGAATCTGCCTGTGATACCAATTAAACCTTACAGTTCTCACTGGAGTTTCTTGTGTATGTTTTATTCCAGTTCTGTAGCATAAATGGACTTTAGCTATTCTCAATCTTTACACTACTTTCCCTTCTCTTTGAGAAACCTGTGAACTATATTTTTTAACTACTATTTTTAGTTTTCCTTTATCTTTATATAGGACCCAAGATAAACTCTCCTGCCTCATGATATTTCAACTTCTGCCTCTGGGAGCCACTTGGATTATATCCATAGCATACAGTTCATATTTTTGAGAAGGAGAAAGTGGATGGGATGGGAGGTAGTTTCTTTTGAATATTACTACTCCATCAGCAAGAATTGTGATTAAGATCACCTTTCCTTCAGAGAACAATGTAGATACTATTTAGATACTAAATACTATTGTGGATGTTTGAAGATTAGAAGATATAGGTCATTGAGTTGATCAAGTAACAACTTGAACCTTGGGAAAATTTTCCTAATGCCAGCTTACTTTATAATTATTATTTTTTTATTTCCATAAAAGTAAAGTACGGTATACAAACACACAAAAAAATTGCTTATTTTTGTTTGCTTTTTTTTTTTTTTTTTTTAGGATAAGTGGAAAGCTACTATATATAAGATTTACTCCTTTTTTTTTTTTTTTTTTCTTTTTGGGACAGAGTCTCAAAGCTGTTGCCCTGGGTAGAATGATGTGGAAACCTCCAACTCTTGGGCTCATGCAATTCTCTTGCCTCAGTTTTTCTATTTTAATAGAGAGGGTCTCACTTTTGCTCAGGCTGGTCTCAAACTTGTTAGCTCAAGCAATCCACCATTCTTGGCCTCCTAGAGTTCTAGGATTATAGGCAGAGCCATTGGCCCGGGCCTTTACTACATATTTTTAAGACATCATATGAATGTATATAAATCTTGAGACACACAGAATTTAGGGTAAGAGTATATGGAAATCTGTATATTGTTTTGAGACATTATGTAGTAAAGTAGATATATAAAAAGGCAAACATCTAGAATTTTATCACCCAGAATTAACAACCATTAACATTTATTCATTTTGCATTTATTTTTCTCCGAAATTATAAAATTTTGTAGTTAAAATACAAATTCTCTTAAACCAGCACTCTTATTTCTGTTTCATGGAATTTACTTGATGCAACTACTATTGCAAGGTTAGCAGTATTTTTCTGGTTTACTTTCTGTAAACACATATACATATGTATATTATATATGATACTGAGACAGGCAAGACTGTTCGGTTTCTTGTTATGATTTGGTCCAGAGGAGAGGAGCTGAAGCCCGGTGCTGTAGCTGAGGCTTGCCTAAAGCCCCTTATTCAAGCTGTGGCTTGCTGAATTTCTAGCCAATTAGAAGTAAGAGACCAAAACTGTTAACCACAAGTTACTGCTTTAGAGGGCTAGGGACTTTCCCAGAGTCCCAACAGGTGCAGTTAAACTCCAACTTTCAGTAGCCTTTTTTTCATTTTAATAGTAAAAATCACATCCCTGGGTAGAGATTAAAAACACTAATGATACATCCATGCATGAAAAAGTATGCAAAGCTTGGGCGGAGCCTGTGGTTCAAAGGAAGAGGACACCAGCCCCATATACCAGAGGTGGTGGGTTCAAACCCAGCACCGGCCAAAAACTGCAAAAAAAAAAGAAAAGAAAAGAGAAAGTATGCAAAGCTTCTGTGCAGGGGCTGGAAAAACCCCTCCTACATATGCTTTGATGTAATCCTTCCCTTAGAAAAGCCCTATAAAACAGATTGCCATGCTATCCTCCACAAATAGCCCAAACCTTTCCTTTCTCTGTGTTAGCCCCTTACACACAAGCTCAGTAAGCTTTTTATCTTTGTTGCTATGTCTGCTGATCTCTCCTGACTTCTATCCTGGGAGACTGACTACAAGAACACAGGGGTGTCAGTAACAGTACTACTTTATATTTGTATTGTATTTACATGGTACTATACTATATGTGTATATAATGTGCACTGTTTGTTTGGTTTTTAATCTAATACTATTTTTGAGGTTTCTCTTGGTACTCTAAGTTATTCCTTTTTAACTGTCATATGTTAGAAGACATGTAGGTTGTTTTTGAAGGAATGTTTTGCTGTTACAAGCATTGCTCTCTTGGACCTGTGACAGACATTTTCTACATTATGGTCAAATTACTGAACCAATTTGTGGTACCAAGAGATGTGAGAAATCTTGTTTTTTTTTGGGGGGGGGGAGAAAAGGTATTGAAATTTTATTCATGTAAACCTTGAAGTCATTAGCCCAGATGTGAGAAATTTTATTAACCACATCCTCTGAATAAGTGATATTTTCAGACTTAAAACATTTTTGTCTGTTTGGTGGTTAGAGAACTGGGCCCTTGCTTTGTTAATATACTATGTACCCCTGATTACTCATATGATTATGTGTTTAATGATCATTAGATACCTTTCTCTGTAGAAAGCCTGATTGCTCTATCCTGTCCCCATTTGTAGGCATTCTTTATATATTCTAGATACTAATATTTGTCTGTTAAATATGTTGCAGATATCTTCTCCTAGTCTATCATTTGTAATTATCTGGGGTTTTTTTTTGAGACAGAGTTTCACTATGTCGCCCTCGGTAAAGTGCTGTGGTGTCACAGCTCACAGCAACCTCCAACTCTTGGGCTTAAGCGATTCTCTTGCCTCAGCCTTGTGAGCAGCTGGGACTACAGGTGCTCACCACAATGCCCGGCCATTTTGGTTGCAGTTGTCATTGTTGTTTGGCAGGCCCGGGCTGGGCTCAAAACCACTAGCCTTGGTGTATGTGGCAATACCCTACTCACTGAGCTATGGACGTATTTATTTTTATTACATAGAAATTGTTGTTTCTATTTTTCCTTCTTGGTCATTCTTGCTAGTCTTTGCAAAGAATCAGCTTTTGGTTTTAGTTTCTAAATGGGACTGCAAAAAGTAGAGCTATGGATAGCATCCGGGGATGAACACTGTGATATTTTTCCCATTTAAATGACTGTCAGTATCATGTGTTGAAATAAAAGTTGTGGAGTGTTGTAGTTACAAATTATTAGCTGTCTTATAATTGTAAACGATGTAAAAATTTTTTACTGACTGTTCAGGCTTCATAATTTTAATAGTACTGGATTACCTTTTTCCATGCATCCAAATATATGGTTTATACTTTTGATAAAATATAATTAAATTTGTTTAATTTAATTAATTTAATAATTAATTTGTTTCCAGGTAGGAGTAATGCCTTCTGTAATGATAACTGACGAGTACCCATTTAGGAAAAAGGAAAAATTGCAGACTTATTTTCATGAAAAAATTATAAACATTGCAGAGAAGGCAAGCTTTTAATATCATGTTGTTTTTAACAGCTATGAAGTTATTTATATATTTTTGTAGTTTATTTCACAAAGGTCTTCTTACAGATTATTTAGTATGTATACATGTTCTTGTTATTAATACTGTTCAAGTTGTGAATATTAAATTAAGAATTGGATGTTTAGAGGAATTCATTGTATTTTAAAAAGATAAGTTGATTCGGCCCCCATAGCACAGTAGTTACAGCTCCACATACACTGAAGTTGGCGGGTTCAAACCCAGCCTGGGCCAGCTAACCAACAATGACAACTGCAACAGAAAAACAGCTGGCGTTATGGCAGGTGCCTGTAGTCCCAGCTACTTGGGAGGCTGAGGCAAGAGAATCGCTTGAGCCCAGGAGTTTGAGGTTGCTGTGAACTGTGAGACCACAGCACTCTACCGAGAGTGACATAGTAAGACTGTCTAAAAAAAAGAAAAGATAAGTAATTCTTATTTGGGGCCAAAAGTATAGGATTAAGTCACATTTTTAAGTATGATTATGAGGTTCTAGGTTGGAATTTTTTTCTTTTGACTTTTACTCTCGCTCAACATTGTCTAAACAATGGAACAATGTCAAAATGGAATTCTGAGATGTAATTACATTCACAAATACTTAAGTAACACTGTGCTAGGCAATACATAGCTTCAGTTGGAGTTTTGGATGTTAGATCCAAAGTTAGAATGAAGAATATCTTAGTCCTTGTTGAGCTAATGTTGGGAATTAGGTGATGAAGGAAAAGTTTAGTTCCTTTAATGTTTTAATCAGAAACATTATAATGTTGCCTTTGGAAAAAAGTAGACACATACAACTTTTTTCTAGATATTTGATCATTTATTTTTACATTTTTTTAGGTTTCCAGTAATTATCTGCAGAAATCGCCATGACCCCAGCTCTGAGGGAGGGAACAGCAAAGGGTATCTGCTTTTCATCTTTGCCAAGTACCATGGAGTCTGACAAGATGCTATGCATGGAAAGTCCGAGAACTATGGATGAAAAGCTAAAAGGAGACACTTTCTCTCAAGTGCTGGGATTTTCAACTCCCGAGCCTACTCTTGATACTAATTTTCTGAATTTAAAACATTTTGGCTCTCCTCAGTCTTCAAAACACTATCAGACAGTTCTTTTAATGAGTTCTAATTCTACATTACATAAATACAATGACAATTATAAGCAAAAAAATTTAGGAGAGCCCAATTGCAATAAGCTGAAAAGCATATTGTGTAATGGTAGCAACATTCAGCTCAGTAAAATCTGTCATTCTCATTCTGAAGAGGTCATCAAAAAGGAGCCTTTATCAGATAATACAAGCCAGTACATGAAAGATGTACAAATTATTTTGGATTCAAATGTAACCAGAGACACTAATATAGATAAAGTACAACTGCAAAACTGTAAATGGTACCAAAAGAATGCATTTATGGATAAAGTTACTGATGCTGAGATTAACAAGGGTTTTTTGCACTGTGCTCAAAAGAAAATTGGACCTGGCCACTCAAATGTGCCTATTAGTTCTTCAACTGCTGAAAAAGAGGAGGAAGTGAATGCTCGTTTACTTCATTGTGTAAGTAAACAGAAAATTTTACTTAGCCAGGCTAGAAGAACTCAGAAACATTTGCAGATGCTCCTGGCAAAACATGTTGTTAAGCATTATGGTCAGCAAATGAAATTTTCTATGAAGCATCAACTCCCCAAAATGAAGATCTTTCATGAACCTACCACAAATATGGGTAACAGTTTACCTAAATGCACTGATAGTAAGCCAGAAGTCCACATATTGACTGCAGAGAATAAATTATGGGATGATACAAAAAATGGCTTTGCACGGTGTACAGCTGCAGAAATCCAAAGATTTGCATTGTCTGCTACAGGGCTGTTGTCTCATGTTGAAGAGGGTCTGGATTCTGATGCAACTGATAGCAGCTCTGATGACGATTTGGATGAATATACCATTAGAAAAAATGTGGCAGTGTAAGTGCAAAATTATTATTAGAACTTTTTCTGTTTCAAATCTAACAGCAGTTGTCTTTAAGATAACATGAAAGGAAATAGATTTTCTGAAATCTTAATGGCATAATCTTTAAGTTATAAAACTTGAGTGAGTTTTTAAAATGTTTCTTTAAACTATTGTGTGTGAATATATATGTATGTATGTACACATAGACATACATTTATATATATTGTTTTAAAATAAATTATTCAACTGTCATATCTAGGAAAAATCCATACAGAATAATAAAATTACTTAGCTATAAGTAAGCCTTTTCCCTATTCTTGTGTAGCATAGTTCTCTATGGACAAGGCCTAAATATTTGCTTGATAGATGAATCAAAAAATTTAAAATCTGAACATAGGGAGCCCTCATTGACCTTGGGGGTTTATTAGTTTATGTACATAAACCTTATTTTTTTTTCTTAACTATATACTTATTGCATTTATAACTTTCAACTTTGGCCTTTACCAACTTAGTCAATTTTTGCTGAATTAACACAACTAAAACAAAAGTGTAATGTCTGCTACAGGATATCTACTGAATGTTTATTATGATCTAGACACTAGATTCAGTCACTATTTACAACCTCTGCTCTTTTGGGCATTTACTTCGAGAAAGAAGCATCTTAATATTAAAAAAAAAAAAAAAGAGAGAGAGAGAGAGAGACGGCTCAGTGCCAGCCACATACACCAGAGGTGGCAGGTTCGAGCCCAGCCCAGGCCTGCCAAACACCAATAACCCCTACAGCCAAAAAAAGCTGGGCGTTGTGGTGGGCACTTGTAGTCCCAGCTACTTGGGAGGCTGAGGCAGGAGAATCGTTTAAGCCCCCTCAAAAAGAGTTTGAGGTTGCTGTGAGCTGTGATGCCACTGTACTCTACAGAGGGTGACATAGTGAGACTCTGTCTCAAATAAAATAAAAAGAGAAAAAATAATTTTATGTTTTATACCATGATAATACTCCAGAACAGCTCTGTCCAATAGAAACATTTAAGATGCTAGAAGTGTAATAAATCTGTGCTGTCCAGTTGGCAGTAGACTCGTGGTTGTTGAGCATTTGAAAGTTGGCCAGATACTGGCCAATATATGATACTGAGAAACTGAATTTTTTTTTATCCCTTTTTTGCAGTTTTTGGCTGGGGCCAGGTTTGAACCTGCCACTTCTGGTATATGGGGCTGGTGCCCTACTCCTTGAGCCACAGGTGCCACCCAAGAAACTGAATTTTTAATTTTATTTAATTTTGCTTATAATTTAAATAGCTAGAAAGACCATAGTTTTAATCTGGCTTTCAGGGAATCTGTTATTGTCCCCAAATTGTGAATACACAATTACTAGGTGTATTCATGGCATTTTATGGAGAAGAAGTCTTATCACTTTTTCAACTTCTAAAAAAAGAATGAGAATTATTATAGAATTAGAAGCCAAACATTAATGTTTACTAATAAATACAATATCAATATATTAATTTTATTGAGAGGAATAAAATGTAAAGCTAAGCATGTTTGGTAATTGAAGACTATAATTGAAGTTCATTTGAATATGGGAGCTGTAAGAGTTATTGAGCACAGAATATTTTTTTGGGTTCATTGTGCTTTACATGTGATATCTCATTAATTATTTCAGTAAATGGTAGTTGTTGTAATTCTTATTTCACTTAAGAAGAAACAGACCTAGCATGTTTATGATCAAAAAGCCAAATCAATGGGGAAGCCAGGATTTAGCCCATATACATGTGATTTTAAACCCCTGGTGGTTCTCTTATAACATGCTACTTTCTCAACATTGTATCATTGATGCCTATAGCTACAAGATTTATTAGGTACAAGTGTTCTGAAAAAGCAGAAACTTACTAATTTTTATTTTTACAATACTTTTAAGGTATTTCAATTTAATAACTTTCATTTTTTTTTTTTGATAAAAGCTAATGGGCAGGTTTGTCTCTTTTACGCTATAACTAGAAATAAAGAAAATTTTGTTTTCCCATACTACTTTGACCAGTAATGCTATTTTCATTTGTATCTTTTTTATTGATTTCCTATAACTCTTAGTCTGCCATATCATTTGTAATTAAATCATAGTTTGCCCTGAACAATTTGTTAATGTATCTATTAGTCTTAATCATGTCTTAAGTGTAGAAACCACATTTTATACTTTTGGTTACTCTCTTATTAGAGACTGAGCACATAATTATGGATTGGTCAGAACATTTGGTTTTAAGATTTGTATTTACTCTTTGAGTTTAGTGAGAGAACATTAAGTTCAGACATTAGTATAAAACATACACAAATGGGGAAATCCAAACTATAAAAAATTTTTTTTATAAAACACGATTCCTTCCATTTCTTTCTTGTCAACTCTGCTAGTTTATTGAGGTAAACTGAAGTAATGTAGCCTGAAAAAAATCAGATTTTAGTTTGGAAAGTTTATTTCTCACACTATTTTTATTTTTCCCATAATCAACTAGAGGGGCAATAGGGACTCTAGACATATATTTTAGGAACATAATGGATCTAAGAAATTTAGTATCAGTTCTTTAAGATATTCTTTGAGCCTCTTGCATTATTGACCATTTATGATTATGATGCTTTATTATTAAAGCCCATATCTATATTTATAGAGGTCAAACTCTTATGATCTCTGTGTATAAATCAATAATACTGAATTTGTGTAGTAACTTTGAAATCTTTAATTCACTGAATTGATAATTGTTCTGGTTAGTTTGGTTTGGGGGTTTTTAATTGCTACTTAAAATCTGTTCAGCATTTCTTAATTTTACTTATCTTCCCATATATTAGATATTAAATTTTGTTTTGAATATTTTTTTACTAATATAATTCCTTATAGGAAAGATTGTACCTCAATATTTTATTTGGAAGTTGACTGAATCCCAAGAGCAAATAACACAACTTTAATTATTTGTATCTTTTGGGTGGAGTATGGTGGCTCACACCTGTAATCCTAGCACTCTGGGAGGCTAAAGCAGGTGGATTGCCTGAGGTCAGGAGTTTGAGACTAGCTTGAGCTAGAGCAAGACCTCATCTCTAAAAATAACCAGGCGTTAATGGCAGGTGCCTATAGTTCCAGCTACTAGGGAGACTGAGGCAAGAGAATTACTTGAGCTCAAGAGTTTGAGGTTGCTGTGAGCTATGACACTACGGTACTCTACCAAGGGTGATAAAGTAAGAAAAAAAATTATTTGTGTCTTTTGTTGTGCATATAAAAATGATTTCTGGTTTTATAGTTGGAATTAATCAGTTCTGTTTTAGGTTGTTAAATTCACTTTTAAACTTAAAACATTTATCTTGGTAAGTTTATTTCCTTTTAAGTTTATTTTTATTATTTTCTTCTCTGTGGAAATTATGGACTCTAAATGAATATTTTTGATGTACAAATATAAATTTAAGAATTAAACCTTAGACCTAAAATAAAATGTAAAAAGATACATTTTGTAGATCTAAATTTTTAGATGACAGTGCCAACACAATTAAATTTTCTTATTGAATATGAAGAGTTCTCAACTTAAAAGATCCAAAGCAGCAAATACTGAAGTTGTCTTTAACCTAATTTTAAGCAACAGGAGGCAAGTATACTATATCTTTGTATACTTACAGCATAGCATTGTCTTCTGTTTAATGATTGCTTGGTATTCGAGTGAATGAATGATTATTTCTGTATTTATATGTGTAGTATAAAGATAAAAACTCTGGGGTTGACAATCTGTGAAATTTCTATATATATGATATTTTATTATTTCATTCTGGAGTTGCTTTATCTTTATTTGATGTTTTCTTTCCCTTCTTTTTTTGTTTCTAATGCCAAACTGGCTATAAGATATATCTTGTACATCTTAGACCCTGTATGAATGTGTGTTAACTGAACAAAATATACCAAAATATGGAGATTTAAAAGTAATGATTTTATTGTAATATTTAAGATAATTTTTTAAATTGGCAAGTAAAATATATTTACCTTTAAAATCTTAGATTCTGTTACTCTGTGCCTTCTATTTTTCTTAATATTATAGCTCTGATGAGAAAAATAATCTCATTTTGATTAGGAAATCAACTGTGAAGGAACAAAATTGTAAGGTGCTTATATTTGCCATGACTATTTCCATTGCTATTTTAAATATATATTTGAGTAATTCCCATCTGTTATTGGTTGAAAGCTGCTACCAGTAGTAGGTGGCAAAGTAGGCACCAGCAACAAGAAGAATCCCTCATCAAAGAAATAAAGGTACTGGCAGTTGGAAGTCAGGCTTCTATGCATGGAACTGGTTAAATGTGAGGGGATGGAGTGGATCACTGCAGGAATCTGCTTCAAATATGTGGTAATAAAGCCTGAGAATTCTAGCAGTTCTTTTCTTATTTCCTAGGGAATAATGTTCAATTATTTTTTTCCAGGATGACATGTTGGAGAAACTCTCAGATTTTGACACAAGCATGTTTTAATTTTCCAAGGTTACATAGAAGGATGAAACATAGTTTCTTATTCCAGGAAGCCTACAGTATCTTCCAAATAACACAGTTGTTTCAAATGTTGGGAGACAAAAAATCCCACCTGTTCTCCAGATCAGTCTCTGTATGTGCAAATTTTCTTTTAGTTTTTAGTTAAAATATAAAAATAGGCAAGCTTGATAAGGAAATTCTTTTCAACAGATTTAGTCATTCACTACGCAATAAGGGAGAATTGTTGCCTTTTAGTTAGATCAGTTGGATGAATTTTTCCAGGCTGAAAAACAGAAAAGAGCAAAAGTCATTGTTTGCACATGCACAGATAAAAAAATACGTCTAGTTTTGTTCTTGCTTTCTGGTTCTGCTGCTGGAAAGGAAAAGAATTGAGGAGCCAGGTGTACTAGTATTTCCTTTTGAGAAATTGAATAAATGAAGGTAGGAACTCAGTGTGACATTGAAAGGGTAAAGAGACTGATAACATTCCATCAATAAATTGCAAAGAGGATTAACTATTTGTATGATAACAAGTTTACTGATTGTTTTTGCATTTATTATCTTTTTCCCCCACACTTCTGACATATCTGGGAACAGTTTGATTTTATTTATTTTATTTTACTTGTAAAGAAAACATACAAAAAATTGAATGAAAAACCATTCTAGAGAATTTGTGAATGATATTTGAGTGAAGCACTTTTCTGTTAGGAGAAGCAGAAAAGAAGTAAAAGGCAGCAATTCAAAAGTATAGTTGTGAAGTGGATTAGGAGCTAAAAAATAGTAAAGAAATACTTCATAGTGTAGCATGTGGACATATTTGAAGAAGGTAATACTTAAGTCAAAGTAAGTTCATTCATTTTTTAAAAAGGCATTTTTCTCAAGTAATGTGACTTTAAAAGACAATATGTTTATTACATTTTCTCAAAGTTATAAAGTTTAATTTATAGCAGAGGTGGGATTTTTAGCTAACTCCAAGTTAGCTATTTGGAGTACTACTGTATCTAAAGACTTTAGCTGGCTTAGGCAAAAGTAAGTTGACTGAGGCATTTTCAATGATCAAGTCATCAAAAGAAAGCAGTTTATTTTAACTGCAAAAGGAAAATTAAGGTATTACTATAAAGTTGAAGTTTTTGTGAGACCATCATCACAATTGCTGGTATATGTATATATTTTTTAAATTTTGCTCTAAATCAGTGGATCACAATCCTTTCTTCTTTACTCCAACACATCTGGGGATGACCAAGTTAAATAATTGTTTTTATTGCCTTGATTCTCATAGGATGAAGAAAGATGTAGAAATTCATTCTCTTGGACCATGTTGTTTAGAAAACACCATAGGTGATTATAATATAACTAATTTTCCTTGAAATTGCTGTATAATATGTATGACTTAAAAGTTATATAGACCTTCATTTTAAAATAAACCACCTTCACAGAATGGCAGTTATATACTAAATGGCAGTTATGTCCTATATAAGGAAAGCAGAGTATTAATGACCCTGCTTTGGACCCTGGAGTAGTTATGCAAGAAGTAATTTTATTTCTCAGGAAGAATTGACCCTTGTGTTTTTGGTTTTGCCAAGAAAGTACAGCTCAGGAGAATGATGTCAAGTCAGCAGTGTAGCAGATACTAGTTTTCATCCCCCCATGATAAATAAAAAATAGGCATCAACCCATGAATTAAAATCATCTTGGGAGAGCTCAAGGGTCCAAGAGCCCTACAGCAACACAGTGGAACAAAAAACAAAATGGAGAATAACTTCACAGAATGTATATATCAGGATACCTGAGACATCCAGAGAACAGGAGGTGTCAGTATCAGGCATTTGGTGGGTGCCATGATGGCAATCAGGGCCTGCTCTACCGATAATACCAACATCTTTTGCCACTGAGGTGACTAACTGCCATTACCACTGGAGACACTCCAGAGGGAGATATTGCTGTAC
This sequence comes from Otolemur garnettii, assembly GCF_000181295.1. Lineage (NCBI taxonomy): Eukaryota > Metazoa > Chordata > Mammalia > Primates > Galagidae > Otolemur > Otolemur garnettii. Next base: position 21,456,684 of record NW_003852408.1, read on the forward strand.
TACCATCAAGAAGGAGCTACTGGTCTTCCACTCTGGGAGCTGGGCCCACATCCTCTAGCTCCACTTCTACCCCCGACTCCAGAGTTTCAACTTCTGTGGATGTCTATATATCAGACCCTGGCTTCAAGGCTGCTCTGTGTGTGTCCATGTGATCTGGCCCTGTGGTTGTACCATGTACATTCTCACTCAGACACCAAAGTCATCACTGCTCTAGGCTAGCCTTTCCTAAAGCCTAGGAGCCTGCAGTGTTCTGCCTGCACTTGTGCTGTAGGGATTGGCTGTGTTGAATTCTTTGAGCACTTGTGGTTCTGACATCTGAGCTACCTACAGTGTACCTCAGCACACTAGCCCACATCTTGGAACCTGGAATCTCTCTAGCCCCTGTGTACCTATACCTCAGAAACCTGAACCACTGCTGCTATGGGATACTGTACCCCAGGCCCTAGAACTGTGGTTTTGCTGTATGTCTATACTCCCAGTACTGCCTCTTCTGCCACAGTGAGTGAGCCTGTGCATCAGACCCTGGAACTACTATACTGCTGTTTACACTGGTTCTTTGGACTTTAGCTTCCTGGCTGCTCCACAAGCAATAAAATCCTGTGCAGTTACCAGTGTGGCATCAGGGGCACCTGCACTTCACACATGGGTGCCACCTAAGCCCCAGGTCCTGGAGCAGTGGTCTCTTCATGCATACCAGTGCTCCAGATCCCAGGTCACTGGCCACCTCACAGATCTCATACATGAGATGTCATCACCACCAACACTGCAAGTGTGCTTATAAGCCAGACCCAGGACCAAGAGAGATTCCCTTGGCTTCAGCTTCTCTGGTGGAAGAGAAAGATCAGGAGTATCCTATAAGACTTCATGATTAAAACACCCCATAGTCTTTGCTGCCTGTATGGACACAGACTGCTGAGGATCCCTACAATGTTTGCCAATGCCACTATCAGCTGACAGAGCTGCATAGAGATCCGATTGCTGTGCCTTTACTGGTGCCAGAACAGTGACACATCAACCAGCTTGTTTCCTTGCACCCATCTATTGGTGAAGCACTTTCCTCACTAAAACCAATCCATAAAGTGTGAAAGAGGTGAAGGTTCCATCAAATATGTAGACATTAATACAAAACAGTAAAAAACATGAAAAGCTAGGGAAACATAACAGCAGCAAAGGAAACAATAATTTTCTAGTAATAACTTCAAAGAAATAGATATATGAAATGCCTGACAAAGAATTCAAAATAATACTTTTAAGGAGGCTCAACGAACTATAAGGGAACACAGAAATGTAACTCCATAAAATCAGAAAAACACTACTTGAACAAAGTAAGAGTTTAACAGAGAGATTAAAATTAACCAAGTAGAAATTCTGGCACTCAAAATGTAGAAAATGACAAATACAATAGGGAGTATCAATAGCAAAGTTGATTAAGCAGAAGAAAGAAACTGAAATCAAATGTTACTTGAATTATCTAGCTAGAAAAGAAAAAAGAATGAAAGAAGCCTGTGATTTATGGGACCACTCTCAAGAGAGCCACCATTTGCATTATAGCAATTAAAGAAGGAGTAGAGAAGAGGGAGTAAAAAGTTTTAATGTTTTAAAACTGAAAATCTGTAAAAGATATTTACATCCTGGTAATGAAGTTTAGAGGTCTCCAATCATATTCAGATCAAAGATTATGCCTTTTGAAAGGCTCAAAAATCAAATAGAGACCTTTGAAAGTAGTAAGAGAGAAAAAGATCAGTACATAAAAGGGAACCCTCAGATAAGACTTCATAAGACAAATAAAACTTGAAGGACTTTATCACCTGCCTTATAGGACATGAAAGGAAATTATTCAAGCTGAAGAAATAAATTAGTAGTATTACATGAAAGTATAAAATTTACTGGTTAATGGCAGTGCCTGTGGCTCAAAGGAGTGGGGTGCCAGCCCCATATGCCGGAGGTGGCGGGTTCAAACCCAGTCCTGGCCAAAAACTACAAAGAAATAAAAATTCACTGGTTAAAGTAAGTAAATAGTCAATTCAGAATACCCAAACACTGTAATGATGGTGTGTAAATCACTTATATTTTTAATATAAAGGTTAAAAGACAAAGCTGTCAAACATTATAGCTATAAATAATTTGTTATAAAATACACAGTATAAGAAGATGTAAATTGTGACATCAAAAACAGAAAAGTGAGGAAAAGTATTGGTTTTGTATATGACCGAAGTTATCATCAGCTTAAAAACGAGTCTTATAATGACAAAATTGTTTCTCGTGAGCCTTGTGATAACCACAAGGCAAAAGATGAAGAGAAAGAAATCCAAGCATATCACTACAGATAATTATCAAATTACACAGGAAAACAGCAAGAGAGGAAGAAAATAACAAAGGGTCTACATTAAAAAATAGAAAATAATGAATCACAGGTAATAAATGCTTATGTATCAATAATTACTTTAAATGTAATTGGATTAAATTCTTCAACCTGAAGACTCTGTCACTGAATAGATAATAAAGACCCAACTATATGCTCTTTATAAGAGACTCCTTCAGCTATAAGGACACACATAAACTGAAAGTAAAGGAATTAAGGAAGAAAAAATTATTCTATGCAAATGGAAACCAAAAGAGAAGGAGTAACTGCCCTCTCTATATATATATATAAAAAAAGGCCTTTAAGTCAAAACTATGAAAAGAGACCAAAAAGTCATGAATATTCACTGACAATGGAGCCAGTTGGCCTAGGTATAAAATTCTAAATAATATATATTTAGGCAATATCAGAGTACCTAAATATATAAAATAAATATTAATAGATCTTAAGGGAAAAAGATACTGCAGTATAATATTAGTAGGGGACTTTAGTATCCCACTTTCAGCAATGGATAAGTCATCCAGACAGAAAATCAGATCAAAAGGAAACATTGGACTTGAATGATACTTCAGATCAAATGGATCTAACAGACTTATATTGAATATTCCATCAACAGCAAAATACCCATTGTTTTCAAATGCAGGTGAAGCATTCTTTAGGATAGATGATAAGTTAGGCCACAAAACAGATCTTAATTAACTTAATATTTAAATCATGTCAAACATCTTTTCTACCCAAGATGGTATAAAATTAGAAACAGTTAATAGGAGAAATTTTAGAAAATTTACAGATATGTGGAAATTAAATGATATGTTTCTGAAAAACCAATAGATCAATGAATAAAGGGAAATTTTAAAATATTTTGAGAAAGGAAAATGGAAGCAAAATGCGCCAAAACTTATGGGATGCAGCAAAAGCAGTTCTAAGTACCATTAAGTGCCTACATTAAAAAGAGACAAATGGAGCCAGACATAGTGGCTCACACCTGTAATCCCAGCACTCTCGGAGGCCAAGACGGGTAGATTGCTTGAGCTCATGAATTGGAGACCAGCCTGAGCAAGAGTGGGATCCTGTCTCTAAAAATAAATGGGCATTGTGGCTGATGCCTGTATTCCCAGCTACTTGAGAGGATGAGGCAAGAGGATTTCTTAAGCCCAGACATTTGAAGTTGCTGTGAGTTATGACTCCATGGCACTCTACCCAGAGCAAGAAAGTGAAATTCTGTCTCAAAAAGGAAAAAAAATTATCTTAAATAAATAATGTTATACTTGAAGAAAATAGAAAAGGAAGAATAAGCACAACATTACTATAAGAAAGAAAATAATACAGATCAGAAGAGAGCTGGAAAACCAATAGAAAAGAGCAGAAGAGACTGGAAAACCAATAGAAAAGATCAGTGAAACAACCAGTTGGGCTTTTTCTTAAAGATGAGCAAAATATAAAAACTTTTAGTTAGATTAAGAATGAGAGAAGACTCAAATAAAATGAGAAATGAACGAGGAGACATTACTACAACTGATACAACAGAGATCTAAAGGATCATAGATATAAAAATCTTCAACAAAATACTGGAAAACTGAATTAACAGCACATTTTAAAAGAATCATTTACCATGAACAAGTAGAATTTATCCCTGGGATGCAAGGATGCTTCAGCATATGCAAATGAATAAGTATGAGACACCATGTTAACAGAATGAAGGAGGAAAACCATATTTTTATCTCAACAGATACCACAAAAGCATTTGATGGAATTCATCTTCCTTTCATGATAAAAAAAAAAAAAAGTCAAGAAAAAAGATACACAACATAATAAAGACCAATACAATAAGCTCATAGTTAACATTTTGCTCATGGCAAAAACTTTTTACCTTTTCCTCTAAGATCAGGAGTGAGGTAAGGATGCCCTGTATGAGAGTCTGGTCTTGTTGCTGTAAGAAAAATACATTAGGCTGTGAAATTTATGAACAACAGAAAATTACTACTTACAGTCCTTTAGCTTGGGAAATCCAAGGTCCAGGTGGCACCACATTTAGTGTCTGGTTAGGGATCAGGTGCTACTTTGTGGCTGGCACCTTCTAGGTGTGTCCTCACACAGGGGCAAAACAGCTTCCCTGAGGCATTTTGTAAGGATACCAAAAGATGTTTGACATGATGAAGGTAGAGCCTAATCACCTAATCATCTCCCTCTCTTATCTGAAAATAAGATTGCAACCCCTCTTTTCTTCTGAATTCCATTTGCCTGAAAAATTGTTTCCCAACTCTTTGCTCTGAGTTTTAATTTGTCTTTTGAGGCTAGGTGTGTTTCCTGCAGACAGCAGATGGATGGATGGCTTGTGTTTTTTATATTTTTTAATCTAATCAGCCAATCTGTGCCTCTTCAGCGGGGAATTTAAGCCATTAACATTTATTGAGATAATTGATTAGTGTGATATTGTTCTATTCATCTTATTTTGTGAAAGTCCATTGCTTAGTTTTATCTTTTGCATCATTATGGAAGCTAGGTTCTGTCCTTTAATTTCTGGGTGCTTACTTTCCTGGTGGTCCATTGTGATAGTCAGTGTGTAGAAAGGTTGAAGTATTTCCTGTAGAGCTGGTCTTATGACAAATTTCCTCAATGTTTGTATATCAGTAAAAGATTTTAAAGCTTAATTTCACAGGATATAGAATTCTGGGCTGGAAATTGTTTTGTTTAAGTAGATTAAAGGTAGATGACCATTGTTTTCTGGCTTCAAAAGTTTCATTAGAGAAGTCTGCAGTCACCCTGGTGGATTTGTCCCTGAAAGTCAATTGGTGCTTACTCCTTTCTTTTCTTTTCTTTTTTTTTTTTTTTTTGTCTTGACTTTGGACAGTTTCATCACAATGTGTCTTGGAGAAGCTCTCTTATAGTTGAGGTGACCTGAAGTCCGATATCCCTCTGAAAGGAGTGTGTCAGAATCTTTGGTGATATTTGGGAAATTTTCATTTATAATATTCTGTAGTATGGCTTCCATTCCTCTGGGGCATTCTTCTTCCCCTTTTAGGATACCTATAACTCGTATGTTTGAACACTTCATAAATTCTGTCAGTAAACATTCTGTTTTCTTTATCTTCTTTTCTGCCTCTTTAACTATCTGAGTTATCTCAAGAGCTTTGTCCTCTACCTCTGAGATTCTTCTGCATGGTCTAATCTGTTGTCGATACTTTCTATTGCATCTTTGAGTTCCCTAATTGACTGCTTCAATTCCTTCAGTTCTGTTACATCTTTTCTAAATTCTTCATATCATTCATCTCTTATTTGATTCTGTTTTTGGATTTCCTTTTAGTTATTTTCCACTTTCTCAGCAATTTCCTTCATTGTTTTCATCATCTGTATTTTAAATTCTCCTTCTGTCATTTCTAACCTTTCTTTATAGGTAGAATTCTCTGCAGTAATAACTACCTCACCGACTGGTTTTTCATATTGCTTGGCTTTTTCTGCTGATTCTTCCTTATGAGTGTTTTATTTTATCTGTTTGCTTGCCTAAATTCTCCTTTCACTTCTTCTTGCTCTTTAAGTTACCGTGCCTCTGGCCTAAGGTTTCAATGAGTCCTTTTGGTCCTATACCAAAAGAAGGAAGAAGATTGAAGAACAAGAAGGGAAAAAAGATTTAAAAAAAAAGAAAAAAGAAAAAGAGGCAGTGAGTAAAAAGGAATATTGGCAAAAAGAAGAGAGGCACAGAAAGAGAGAGACAGGAGTAATAAAGATGTACAGTAGGGTACTTTGACCCACACCCTAAAAACCCCAACCTCTGGGGATGCTGGGTTGGGTGGTTTTCTTGAGGTCAACAGTTCTTTGCCAGTCTGAGCAGACACAATACCCCATCTCCACCAAATAGAGAGGAAAGTCAAAAATATTATAAATGAAACCAAAACAAACAAACAGAAAAGCTTACAGGATAAAATTGGGGGAAAACCATGTAACAGGGGTAGAAACACTAGCAAAATGAAGGCAACAATGGAAAATTATATTTAAACTAGAAAAATGAAGAAAGAAGGAAAAAATCTAGGAGGAAAATGTTGAAATTAAAAAAAAAATCAAAGCAGTATTTGTATTTGGCTGACTATTGTCTGAGTACAATAGGTGATCACAAAGAGGTGATCTTCTGGGGATCTTCTATGAGATGCTAATCACAATGCTGATACAAATGTATGAGATGGAGACTGGAGATCTCTGCTGACTTCTTTGCCCTCAAACCCTGCAGGATTGAGAGCCTGAATCTTCAGCTGGTTTAAAGACACTTTAAGCCATCAACCTTGACTAAGCAGAAGTTTTCCCAGGAAAGCACTTGTTGCTGGGATCTTTCCTGAAGTGTTTGCCCACTTTTCCAGTGTGCGAAAACCAGCTTTATTCTGTGCTCCTGAGGGGCAAGGCTGCAAGGCAGCCCTCCTACTGCCCAAAACTCTGCTCTTCCCCTGTGTCTTAGTCCTGGCCTTTGGCACTGCTCACAGTCACAAGATCACTCGCCCAAGGTCTCCCAGCCCAAGCCTCGCTCTGCAAACCTGAGGGTGGAGCCTGCAGGTTAGTTTTCCCACAGTGGCTGTGCCAGCGGCCCACAGCCCAACAGTGTTAGCTTCCTTCTGGCCCAGCGGCTCAATCCCTTGCCCTGGACAATGCTTAAAGTCACCTGCGCTCTCACTCAAGTTCTCCCAAGGTAATTCAACCGAGTGCCTAAGTCCAAAAAAACAAACCCCCCAGGGAAGGCCTTCCCTGTCTGCAGTCTCGCTGCTGTTGTGGTTACAGCTGTGGCAGCCTCAGACAGAACGCAACCACTTGCCAGTTCTCCACTGCTTTTGTCCTCCTCCTGAGGTCTGGGAGGCTCTTGCTGTTTCCCTGTGTCCCCAAAGGGGTGTTTCTTGGCAGATCCCACAAGCCAGAGATGGCTGAAGTCGTCTCTCCTCAGCCTCACCACGTCCAGTTGCAAAGAAGCTATTAAAGCTGCCCATCTTGTTCCCCCCCTTTTTTTTGAAGACTTAATGTTGTTACAATGCCCATAGTACCCAAAGTGACCTCCAGATTAAATGTAGTCCTTATTAAAATTCCAATGACATTTTCCACATAGAGAAAACCCTAAAATTTGTGTAGAACCAGGAAAGACCCAGAATAGCCAAAGCAATCTTTTACACAATGAAAAAGTTTGAGGCATTGCAGTACCTGATTTCAAAATATATCATAAAACCATAGCAATCAAACTGGATGTTACTGAAGTTAAAACACACACACACACACACACACACATATATATATATATATACACACACCTGTGGAATAGACTAGAGAACTTAAAAATAAATCCACACAATTATGGTCCATGATTATTTAACAAAACTGCAAAGAACACACAATAAGGAAAGGACAGTCTGATAGTGTTGAGAAAACTGGATGTCTACATGCAGAAGAATGAAATTAGACTCTTACCTGACTCTGTACCCATAAATAAAGTCAAAGTGAGTTATAGACTTAAACATAACCGAAACTGTAAAACTACTAGAACAGAGGGAAAATGCTTCTTGACATTGGTATTGGCAAAGATTCTTTGAATATATATTCCAAAGGATAGAGAACAAATGTAGAAATAGACAAATGGGACTGCATGAAACTAAAAAAACTTATGCAAAGCAAGTGGAACAGTCAACAGAGTGAATTGACAGTGTTTGGAAACCATACATCAGACAAAGGGTTAATATCTAAAGTATATATGGAAGGCAAATAATAGTAAAAAAACAACCTGATTAAAAATGGACAAAGGAACTGAACAGACTTTTTTTCAAAGAAGACTTATAAATGGCCCACAGGTTTATGAGAAAATGTTCAACATCACGAATCATCATGGAAGTACCAATTAAACCACAATGAAATATCATCTTAACCACCTGTTAGAATGTCTGTTATAAAAATGACAAAGGCGGAGGTGTGGTGGGTCATACCTGTAATTCTAGCACTTTGGAAGACCAAGGTGGATGGATTCCTTGAGCTCAGGAGGTTGAGACAAGCCTGAGCAAGAGTGAGACTTCATCTTTACTAGAAATAGAAAAAAATTAGCAGAACATTGTGGCTGGTCCCTGTATTCCCAGCTGCTTGGGAGGCTGAGGCAAGAGGATCACTTGAGCTCAAGAGTTTGAGGTTACTGTGAACTATGATGCCATTGCACTCTACCCAGAATGACAGGGTGAGACTCTGTCTCAAAAAACAAAACAAAAAAATGACAAAGAATAACAAGTGTTGGAGAGGATATAGAGAAAAGGGAACCCTTTTATACTGTTCATGGGAAAGTAAATTAATATAGCCATTATGAAAAGTGGTAAGGAGGATTCTCTGGAAATTAAGAAATTATGATATAATTCAGCAATCCTACTTCTGAGTAAACATCCAAAGGAAATGAAATCAGTGTGTCAAATTGATATCTGCACTCACATTTTCATTTATAATAGCCAAAATACAAAATTAACCTAAGTGTCCATGGACAGATAAATGGATAAAGAAAATGTGTGTATGTGTCTGTCACTTGCACAAGGAGTATAATTTCTGGAGATAGATCGTCAGCATAGTGATTATAGTTAATATATTGTGTACTGTTGTATAGTCACTGACTTAAAATGGTTCAATTTATGATTTTTCAAGTTTACAACAGGCTTATTGGGACATAACTCGCATTTTGACTTGTGGTATTTTCAGTGTTCTCACTTTAAAAAGTTGAATGTTCTCACCATTAAAAAATGTAAGGTGGATATCTTAATTAGTTTGATTTAGTAATTTTTTAGTGTGTCATATGAATACATCATATTGTACAGTATAAATATATATAGTTTTTATTTGCCATTTGAACTTTAATAAAGCCAAAAAAGATTTTTAAAAAACCATTAGCTTTTGGCTCGGTGCCTGCAGCTCAGAGGTTAGGGCACCAGCCACATACACCAGGGCTGGCAGGTTCGAACCCCACCCAGTCCTGCCAAACAACGACAACAACAAAAATAGCCAGGCATTGTGGTGGGAGCCTGTAGTCCCAGCTACTTGGGAGGCTGAGGCAAGAGAATCGCTTAAGCCCAAGAATTTGAGGTTGCTGTGAGCTGTGCTGTCAACAGAGCTCTGACACTCTACAGAGGGCGACATAGTGAGACTCTGTCTCAAAAGAAAAAAAAAAAACTCACGAGCTTCATAGACAAATGTACACGCTGCTAAGAGTGTTTATTTCTAAAAGTTGTTTTATAGAATTGATGCCATCATCACTGTTTTTAAAAACAAAATAAACTTTCACATCTTAAAATCACAACCGGGCCTAGTGGCAAATGTCTGTAATCCTCGCACTGTGGATGGCCGAGGCAAGTGGATTGTCTGAGCTCAGGGGAGGAGCCTGAGCAAGAGCAAGATCCCATCTCTACTAAAAATAGAAAAACTAACCTGACATTGTGGCAGGAGCCTATAGTCCTAGCTCGACTATAGGAGACTGAGGCAAGAGGATCACTGGAACCCAGGAGTTTGGGGTTGCTGTGAGCTATGACACGATGGCACTCTACCCAGGGCAATAGAGTTGAGACTCTGTTGCAAGAAAAAAAAAAAGAAGAAGAAGAACATTAAAGCATAGCTCATTAAAATTTATTTACATTTTCAATGTAATACTTATTTTGGATTCTAAAATGTATTATTTTCACATTTTAATGTTTCTAAAAGTGATATGTATCCTATGATAGATACACACTATTAATATATTATTTCACTACCCCAGGGCTGTTATTAAATTGATGTGATATCTTAAAATTGATGGCATCTTAGCCTTGAGAAAATGCCATATTTCATATTCATGCATGTAAATATCAGTATCATTTTAAGTAACATACTATATAATATCTTTAAGATTATTGAAAATGATTTTCATTTAATGCTTCCTGTTATTTTTTTTTTTTCTGTTACAGCTTTTATAAAAATGTTAATTAGGCCAGGTGAGGTGATTCACACCTGTATGCTAGCACTTTGGGAGGCTGAGGCGGGTGGATTGCTTAAGGTCAGAAGTGCAGTGAGTGGAGGGCGTAATAGTGTAGGCCTGTAGCCCCAGCTACTCCGGAGGATGAGGCAAGAGAATTTCTCAAGCCCAATAATTTGAGGTTGCTGTGATCTATGATGGTGTGGCACTCTACCCAGGGCAACAGGGTGAGACTTTGTCTCAAAAATAAAATAAATAAAAGTGTGAATTAGTAGGGTGTGTACTTAGCATGTAGAAGAATGTTGTCAATATTATGTGAAAGTTTCACACATAATGTATACATCCACAATGTGGATTGTTTTCGGACCATTTCAAACATATTAATGCTTTTCAATGGGTAGGGTCAAGCTTTTTCACAACTAGAGAGAAATCCTTAGCATTATATTAAGATGTAAAGAAAATGCTAATATAGAAGTACCCTCATTTAGCTCAATAAGTTGATGGTTTATTGGCTTCAAAAATTTCTATATATTCCTGTATTTTAAAAGATTTGAGAAAGTCACAAGTTCACTTGAATGCTTTGAAGACATTTTTCTTGTGTTAAAAATAAATTGATTAATGAAAAAAGCTATCTCTAGGAGATATTTTTAATTTTTATTAAAATGTTCTCTATGAGAACTGAATGTTTTCAAGGACCCACATCAAAGGAAGAAGCATGAGCCCAGGATATGAAGATTTAAAGGTGGATTGGTTTATGTTAGATACAAATGCCAGTGGAAAATTCAGATTTAATAAGGATCATTGAGAGGTTCTGATTTTCTAAAATGACTGCACTCCTGTCAGGGATATGAGAATTCGTTTCCCACAATCATTATTGTTTTGTTAGGGCTCAGATTTAAAAGTTGCTTAGGTTTTATGTGGTCTGGCAGTTACTTTTAACCATAAGTGTAGCTATTTTTATTTTGTAGAACATGAGATTATTTAGGAATACATATATGGTATTATTGCAGAAACACCTCTACTTCATTGTGGCTTAGTAGTAATCACCTTTTTAAGCAACTGTGGTAGTGTGAATTACCTTTTATCCTGTTTCTTTTCAGGGCCCATTACAGTGCTTGCCAGAGCCATCATTAGACTATTGGCATGCACTAGGAATAGGTTTTCTTTCCTCTGAGCAAATTTAGGTCTGTAATTGCAGGGCTTACAGTAAAGAATTCTTTTTGGATTTTAATTCTGCTTGCCCTTTCAGTTGGGCCCTTGTGCAGTGTTTATTTTGAAAACACTGCATGGTTGCCTGGCTTCCTGAACAAGAGACACATACATGCACACATAAACACACAAGGGTACTCACGATGCTTGTTGAATTGCTAGATTATTACTTGAGCAAAAATATATTTATTAGTTTCAAAATTCATTTACAATCTCTCCTTTTAAAAAATAAATCTCTAGTTATCAATGTTTGATATCATATAAGGATTTTATAAATGCATTTAAGATTATTTAACAGACCATCATCAACTTTCAAAATCCTTTTTATACAAGAGAAGAGTGGTGGTAGTATAAGATGTATAAGTATTCATCAACTTCTTCTTTTTTTTTTTTTTCTTTCTTCCTATTTTGGGGGTAGGGAGATAGCAGGAGAATAAGACTAAATTTGCCTAAATGATGTGTGAATTCTTTTAAACTAATACTGAAAATTTCAATTTGGGCAGTTGCCACAGTAGATTCTGCCAGAGTTCTAAGCAGAATTGCCTAATAGTATTTCAAGACATGTGTATTCTCTTTCTTTACACTTTCTTTTAAGAACTCTTTAAATTACAGTCTTAGACTGTCATTGGACATCCTTAATCACAGCTTTAATTTGTTTTATTTTCATGCCAAAATTCCTAGAGTTCCAAACTGTTGATAGATTTTTTGTTTCCTGAGTGAGAGTGTGTGTGTGTCTCTGTGTGTGTACAACTAGATGGCAGTATATTAAATTTATTAACTTGCATGTCAATAATGCTTAATTTTCTTAAAAACAATGAACAATTTATAAGAACTTTTTGATCCAAATGATACTACTGGCATAAAATATTTCTTTTTTGCATTTATTTTATGTTGCATGTATTCCTGTGCCATAAGTTTTTGTTTCTTCAGTTTCTTCTGGGATATCTTTTTCTTCTGTGCTACCTTTTCTTCTGGCTTGGGAACAATCTGTTCTTTTTCAGTAAGGATCATCTCAATGTGGCAGGGGAAGCTCATGTATGGGTTAATGCGACCATGGGCTCTGTAAGTTCGATGACGCATCTTGGGTGCTTTGTTCACTTGGATATGCTCAGTGACCAGAGAATCTACATCTAAACCCTTAAGTTCAGCATTACTCTCTGCATTTTTAAGCATATGCAGCAAAAATTCAGCATTCTTTTTGGGCTACCGACCCTGTATCCAGCCCCACTGTTTGGCCTGGGCACACCTACCAACTCCACCACTGTAATGTCGGAATGGTACACACTGTTTCTTTAAGGTGACATCCTTCAGATACTTGGTGGCTTTTCATATATGCATACCCTTGATGGCCTGAGCAGTTTCACGTGTGTTCTTAAAGTGAACACAAAGATTTGAGCCTCTTGACTTGCATGACTTTGTGGGGTTTTCTGGGTCAATGAATAGTGAACCATTTTCATAGATCACCTCAGGCTGCTTAGGGGAAGGGGAAGCGCATAAAATATTTTTGAGGGAGAAGTGTATGCTAAGCTGTCATAACACGAGACCTCAACATAAACATATGATATTTTTTTTCTCTCTTTTAATAGTCAAAAATTAGATAAGGTTCACAGGTTTAGCAGGGACCCATGGTATTGGCTTTGCTGTCCCCTAGGATGCTACATTTGCCTGTATTGTTGAGATTCATTGATACTTGGCATCATTTCGATACTCAGTCACTTTTAAAGGCCAGACCCAGAAGTTTCGCACACTATTTTGGTTCACATTTTCTTGTGAAGGAGTTCATCATATATAGTCAGATATAACTGTAATTAAGACTGGGAAATAAAATCACTAGCTGAGCTGTCAAGGAAACAGCTAAAACTAAAGGTATTATGCTTATTATTCCAAAAGTAGGAAAATAAGCATCTGTTCAGTTGGCCTTTCTGGTCACCCAAATATCCATGTGTTGCTTGTACATAAAAAATGCCAACTCTTCAAAGATGATAACTCAGAGTCATATTCAGTGAATAGAGTAAAGTGCTTTCTGTCAGGTCCAGATGTAGTTCTTCATGATGTGGGGACCTATCAACTAATAAGTAAGTTTTTTTTTTTAACTCGTTTTACCTTTTGTTTTTATTTAATTAATTTATTTTTTGAAATAGAGCGTCAGTCTGTGCCTTAGTTAGATTGTCATGGCATCATAGATCACAGCAACCTCAACTTTTGGGCTTAAGCAATCCCCTTGCCTCAGCCTCTCTTCTGATAAATAGACTCTTTGTTTTTTTATTTTTTATTTTAAGTTGAAATTATTTATTGGAAGAAATATAAACAAAAGTCGTAAAGAAAAGAACATGACAATACATCATAACTGAGACTCTTCATCTATTAGATCAGCCTCTCTTCTAATAGATCAGATTCTTGCTCAGTCTGATCTCCCAGTCCTCAAGCAATCCCACTCACCTTAGCCTCTCATAGTGTTAGGATTACAGTTGAGCTGCCACGTCCAGCCAACCTCTTGATTCTTGTATGTATGATGGAGTCAAGATAAGAAAACTACAATAAAAACTTCCACTGGGGAAAGAGAAGAATGAGATACCCCTGTTACTTCCTGGTCTTCACAATAAGAAGACTTGCTCTGACAGTAGAATAAGATCTCACTAGGACCCTAATTTTGCTTTCTGAAAGAAGATCCTGCATCCTTTGTCCCTGACTTTACTCTTTGGAAATTATTCTTTGTTGACTATATTTGAAGTGGCTGTTAGTGTGCCATTATTAGAGGCTCCACTGCATTTCTACCCTGCTTTTCTTGGTGCAGATTTGGCTCCCAGTATAAGTTTATGTTAGATTTTTGATAGTAGAGTTCCCTCAGAAGTGTACATTTCCATTCTGTTGTCCTCCACTTAGTTATATATGAAAATACCACAGCCACAGATCTAATTTGGTCATAGTTGTTAAACCTACAGACCTATTAATTTACTAGTTATTTTCCTTGGGCCATCCACTGTCACTTAATTTAATAACCACCTTAGTGTAATGGCTACTATAAAAAAGCTTACAAGTAAGCTGAAATTGCTGAGGTTGAACAGCAAGTAATTTAATAATCTGCCAAAACAGAAATTATCACTCTTTAAAGGAAGACCAAAAAACCCATACATTGAACAATATAATATTCCTAGTACTCATATTATATATTTATATAAACCCAACTATTAGACATTCATTTATATACATACACATCAGAAGAAAAATCAATAGAAACAGACATGTAAGTGGCAGAGAGATGAGCTTAATTGGCAAAGATGTTGAACTACTGAGCTATTGTTAATAGCTCAAGGACTCAAAAGGAAAACATGAACATAATGAGAGAAATTGAATGTCATAAAGAACTATTGAATTTTCAGAAGTGAGTAATACAGTTTCTGAAATGAAAACTGCTTTAGCTTAACAGGAGAGTACACATTCAAAAGAAGTAGTTAACAAATAATAATAAAAAACCACTGCTGACTTCTCACCAGAAGTTATATAAACCAGAAAAAATGGAATGTTATATTTATAGTGCTGAAAGCAGGGGTAGGAAGTACGGGAGGAAGTCAACTTAAAATTCTCTATTCAGTGAAATATTTTTTAAAACAAACAAAATTGCATTTCCAAATAAGGAACAGAGAAAAGTTGTCAGTATACATGTGCTAAAGAAATTTTAAAAGATGACCTTCAGGCTGAAAGAAAATCATACTGTGTGAAAACTCAGATCCACACAAAGAAGAAATGGTAAGAAACAGTAAATGTATGTGGTGAAATTTTTTGAAGTAAAACACACACATTTCCAAACTCATGGATCAAGAAGAAATCACAAGAAAAAATGTAAAATGTTTTGAACTGAATGATATTAAAATATAACACATCAAAATTTGTAGGATGCAGCTACTAAATTACTGAAGCAGTGTTATTAGGAAAATTTATGCCTATAAATGCTTCTGTTAGAAAAGAAGAATGGTGTAACATATAGATGTCTAAGTATCTCACTTTAAGGGCTTATTAAAAATACAAATAAAACCCAAAGTAGAAGGAAAGAATATTAAAGCATGGAAATCATTGAAATTATAAAGCATAAAAGCAATGGAGAAAATTATAAACTTCTTGCTAGATTGATCAGAAAGAAAATTATTAATAGCAGGAAAGAAAAAGCATCACTATAAATGTTACAGGTATTAATGGAATAATCAGGGAATACAGTTAATCTTCTGTATCTACAGATTAAACCAACTGAATCAAAATATTCGAAGAAGTTCACCCCTGTAATCCTAGCACTCTGGCAGGCCAAGGCAGGTAGGTCTCCTGTGCTCAGAAGTTTGAGACCAGCCTGAGCAAGAGTGAAACTCTTGTCTCTACTAAAAATAGAAAAAACAGCTGGGTATCGTGGCAGGTGCTTGTAACTATTCAGGAGTCTGAGGCAAGAGGTTTGCTGGAACTCAGAAGTTTGAGGTTGCTATGAGTTATGACACTAGCATAACTCTACCCAGGGTGACAGAGTGAGGCTCTGTTTCAAAAAAAAAAAAAAAAATTCAAGAAAAAACAATGAAAAATAACACAATAATATGAAATGATAGAAATAAAAAATACAGTATAACAACTATATATATGAACACTGTATTAGGCATAAGTAATCTGGAGATCATTTAAAGTCTTCAGGAGAATGTGTATAGCTTTTATTCAACTACATTTTATAAAGGGACTTGAGCATCTCCTGATTTTGGTATCCTGTGGAGGTTGGGTGGGGGGTCTGGAACCAATCCCTCATGGATACTAAGGAATGACTCTTAGGAACACCTGCATGTCAGTAAATTCATCAATTTAAACTAAGCAGGCTAATTGCTCGAAAGACACAATGAATAATACAATACCTAAAAAATCTTTATCAATTAGAAAGATTAAATTAGTAATTAAAAACCTTCCCCATACAGGCAACTCAAGGTTCAGATTGCTTCACTGATTAATTTTATTGAAACTTAAGGTATATATAATTCTAATCCTACATAAACTCCTTCAGAACATAGAAGAGGAGGGAACACTTCTCAGCTCATTTATGAGGCCAACATTAGGTTTACTCTAAAATCAGGCAACAATATTTCAAGAAAACACCAGATAGGTATCTTCTTTACTATAGATGCAAAAAAATCCTTAATGAAACAGCAAGTAGAGTCTAGCAAAATATAAAAATACATGTGACCTAGTGAATTTATATAAGGAAGCAAGGCTGGTTTAGTATTAAAAACTTAATCAGAGAAAAAAGAGAATATATGATAAATCCATAGACACCTAAAAAAAAAAAAGACAAAATTAAAACCAACTCATGATGAAAACTGACAGCAAATAGATGGAAACTTTTTCAGTCTGTGAAAGGGCATTTAGGAAAAATCTATAGCTAACTATTTAATGATAAAAGACCAATGCTTTCTTTGTACTATCAGGAAGAAGGCAAGGAAGTCCATTCACCTGACTTATAATTCCTTCCTAACAAGTACAAAAAGGTAAGAATAATAATGAAAGGCATTGAGATTATGAAGAAATAAGTCAAACTTTACTTGTAATTGACATGATAAAAAACCTACTAAAACTTATAAGTGAATTTATTAGGGTCCTAGTATATAAGGTCAAAATACAAAACTCATATTTCTATATTCTAGCATTCATAACTTATATTCATAACTACTATATGGATACATATATTTTATATATTGATTAGAAGACTCAATATTGTTAAGATGTCAACTTTCCACCAGAGATCTGTATAGATTTAATGTAATCTTTATAAAAATGATAGTATTGGGGGATAGAGATTGAAAAGCTTATTCTAAAATTTAGAATGGTGAAAACAATATTGAGAAAGAACAATAGTGAAGGATTTATACTATCGAATTTCCATAATTACTCTGAACTATAATAGTGTGGTATTTCCATAAGGCGCTGACATAAATAATGAATAGCTATCCAAAGGGCTAAGGGTTGTGTGTGTATAAAGAACAAATATAGTATTCAGTAATAGTCTTGTATCTATTATAGTGTTTTTGTATTAAAGAATAATAGGTAGAACCATTTGTTAAAGGATAATAGAATCTTTTCGAGAAATGGTCAGAAACTGGGTTTCCTATAGAAAATAATTTATCTGGACCCATACCTTACTTTATACACACAAAGTAACTTAAATTAGGTTATAGATCTAAAAACCCAAACTCTAAAACTTCCTGGGAAACACAAGAAAATCTTTATAACTTTGTGTTAGGCAAAGACTGCTTAGTATTCAGAAAGAACCATAAAAAGAAAATTTGACAAGTTTGGCTTCATCAAAATTAGAATAATTTACTTCTCAAAAGACATCATTACAAAGAGAAAGGCAAGCTATAGACTGGGACAAAATATCTAATACATCTAATCTGATGTGGGACTTGTATCAATAATAACAAAGTAATCCAATGATTAATAAGTAATGGGCAAAATATTTGAACAGGTGTATCATCAAAGAAAGTTGTAATCCTGTAGCCCACTGACCAAATCCTGGCCGCTGCCTGTTTTTGTAAACGAAGTTTTATTGGAACATAGCCACATTCATTCATTTAAATAGTCTATGGCTGCCTTTGTGCTACAGTAGCAGAGTTGAGACATTATGTCAAGTAGTTAGTACAAAGAGAAATTGCATTCAAAACCACTTAGTTTAAACAGCTTGTACAAATCCTTTACCAAGTTAAGTGGTGACTGCAAGCAAGCAAGGGGGGGATTGAAGGACTGTGCTGTCTTCCTAGGGAATTACTGTTTTCTCTCCACAGAGATGTCACCTTATGTCAGGATGTGGTGGTCTATGATCAGTTTAACACAATCCAGAGAGATGCAGGGAAGCAGTATTCTTAGTGGTCTGGCAGACCAGTTTTACCTGATATTTAGGAAGTCTGGACAATGAGTATGCCTTACAGTTTTGTGGGGCCTCAAATTCTTATGGGTTTGCTGTTACCAGCTATTTTCTCATTGGTTGGTTACACTGTAAGTTATGTAAACCATTGCATCATTAATTATATAAGTTGTTTACATAGGACATGTTTTGACTTTGGGATACAACAGACATTAATTTCCTTTGAGCAAGTTAGCTATATGTTTATCTATAACATCTTTACAACTTATTTTCAAGAAAAACATGTTTTTTTTTTTTTTTTTGAGACAGAGCCTCAAGCTGTCCCCCTGGGCAGAGTGCCATGGCATTACAGCTCACAGCAACCTCCAACTCCTGGGCTCAAGCGAGTCTCCTGCCTCCGCCTCCCAAGTAGCTGGGACCACAGGCGCCCGCCACAACGCCCGGCTATTTTTTGGTTGCAGCCATCATTGTTGTTTGGCGGGTCCGGGCTGGGGATTCGAACCCGCCACCTTAGGTGTACGTGGCTGGCGCCTTAGCCGGTTGAGCTATAGGCGCCGAGCCAAAAAACATGTTTTTAATCAAGGAAACGCTTTTGGTGGGAAAGTTTGCTTATCACTTTTAAGCATAGCAAACATATCATTTTCTGCTATTAAAATGTAGACTGTGTTAGCCCTAATAGAAAATTGATTTCACAGATCACAAAGTATGATTTAGTTTACTTAAATTTAATCTGGTATTACCATTTTTCTACAGTAATATAATTTAATGTAGTGTATAAGCATACACATGATTTGTGTAATCCTAATTTCAGTATCAGAATATTTTTATCAGAAGTACAATAATATGAGCTCTATGAAAATTTTCTTTTTTGTCTATTACATTTGAACATTAGCTAATCATCAGTTTGATAGCCAAGCCAAATTGCATATTATAGGTAAATTTTCCAACTGGAGCAAAACTTAAAGAATGTGTAAGATCATCTTTGATTTTTCTCTGCTTACTTCCACACCATATTTCTGCAAATCCTATCAGTTTAAAATGAACCTTGAATCCATCCTCTTATCTACATATCTTTATCTCCCCTCCACTTCCCAGTCTAAACCATTTTTGTATTATTTCATTTAGAATAGCCTGTGTGTTAACCTACAAATTAGTCTTCTCATCTTGGTGGTTTAATATAGCAGAGGTCTTGTGCTTTCCACAAAGTCTACTGTGGTTTGTGCTTTGCTTCTCCTCAACCTTGTAAATATACTACCCGCACTTGTGGCTTTGAAGATCCTTAGGTAGACTGAAAATGACAATGTCACTTTTCCTTACAGCCCATTGGCCATAATTAATCACATGGTTTTGAGCTAAGCACAAGTGAGGCTGAAAAATGTAGGGCAGCCCAGGAAAACTGTACCATACTCAGGTCATTATGGCTACGTTTTCATTGTTTCCCTTATTTTTTGTCATGTCCCACCATGATACTTTCTCCACTTAGTAGCCAAAGTGTTTGGAAAACATTTTTTTGTTACTGCCTTGCTAGTAGTTTGTTCTTTTTTTTTTTTTGAGACAGAGCCTCAAGCTGTCCTCCTGGGTAGAGTGCTATGGCATCACAGCTCACAGCAACCTCCAACTCCTGGGCTCAAGTGAGTGTCCTGCCTCTGCCTCCCAAGTAGCTGGGACCACAGGCACCCACCACAATGCCTGGCTATTTTTTGATTGCAGCCATCATTGTTGTTTGGCGGGCCCAGGCTGGATTCGAACCTGCCACCTTAGGTGTATGTGGCTGGCGCCTTAACCACTTGAGCCACAGGTGCCGAGCCTAGTAGTTTTGATTTGCAGAAAAATCCAAACACTTTATCCTCACCTGTGCAAATTACTGCATGCTGTAGCCCTTGCCTTCCTCTCCAATTTCATGATGGATATTTAGTGTTACTAAATATTATTTATGTTAGTGCATTTTGAATAGGAGTTCTCTTTTATTTTGTTAGCAGTTATAAAAATGTGATTTTTTTAGAAGTGTCAAATTTAGAAAATAACAATAATGACTATAAACAATATTGACACAAAAAGAAATCCTACTTTATTTGTTATCTTCAGTCACAATTTATACACCAGAGCTGGTGGGTTCAAATCCAGCCTGAGTTTGCCAAACAGCAATGACAACTACAGCCAAAAAGTAGCCAGGTGTTATGGTGGGTGCCTGTCATCCCAGCTACTTGGGAGGCTGAGGCAAGAGAATTGCTTCAGCCCAAGAGTTTGAGGTTGCTGTGAGCTGTGATGCTACGGAACTCTATCCAGGGTGACAGCTTGAGACTGTCTCAAAGAAAAAAAAATCTTTTTGGGAACATTGATATAATGTAAAATCTTGTTATTAAATATAAGAAATAAATTCTCTATAGGAAAGTTACAACAATTGCATACTGTTTATCTGATAGCAAATGGTTTCTTACAATAAATATTTCCTCTAGCTAATGATACATGAAAGATATTCCATTGTGGTTAAATGCATTTTTTAACATTTCAGATTAATATAAAGGTACTGACAATTCGGTTATATTGTTTGCATTTGTTAGGCAGAGTCCAAGTTGTACTTGTGGCCCTTACCCATGAGGTGTGCCATATACCCTTACATTGTGCCTGTTAGATCTGTTAGATAAGAGCACACCAATCCTCCTCCCTCCTCCTCTCCCATCTCCTCTCCCTATCCCCACTTGACTTTGTGTTTTCTCTTGTATGGGTGTGTATTTGTTTATCTACTGGTTTCGTGGTTAAATGAATTTTAAGGGCTGGACACCATGGCTCACACCTATAATCCTAGCACTCTGGGAGGCTGAGGCAGGTGGACTGCCTGAGCTCAAGAGTTCAAGACCAGCCTGAGCAAGAGCTAAAACCCATGTCCTAAAAATAGCCAGGTGTTGTGGGGGGCGCCTGTAGTCCCAGCTACTTGGGAGGCTGAGGCAAGAGGATAGCTTGAGCCCAAGGGTTTGAGGTGGCTATGAGCTATGATGCAGTGGCATGCTATCAAGGATGACAAAGTGAGACTTTGTCTCAAATAAATAAATAAATGTATTTTTAAAAATTAACAAGCTCATTTTTTTTTTTTAAGAGAAGTTTTAAGTTCGTAGCAAAATTCAGTGGAAAGTACAGAGTGTTAATATATACATCCTATCCTCACCGGAGGTATAACCTAACCCACTATCAGTGTCTCAGTGTCTCATACTGGAGTGGTACATATGTTACTATCGATGAACCTATGTTAATATATCATTGTCACTCAAAAGTGCATTATTTACATTATGCTCACTCTTTGTGTAGTATATTCTATAGGTTTAAATAATAAATGCATTTTTTTCTTTTTGAAGTTTTTGGCTGAGGCCAGGTTTGAACCCACCTTACTCCTTTGAGCCACAGGCGCTGCCTGATAATAAATACATTTTTAGATAAGTTTTTTATAACATTTATATGTTTTGCAATTAAGTAATTGTTCTTCAGTTATACCTTCAGTTTATATTTTCCTTTGGCAATCGTATCTCCTAATTATCACATACAAGCACCTTGCCTATAATCTCAAATAATTTTCTTTCTTTTTTTTTTTTAACATTTTTTTCTTTTTGCAGTTTTTGGCCAGAGCTGGGTTTGAATCTGCCACCTCCAGCATATGGGGCCAGTACCTTACTCCTTTGAGCCACAGGTGTCACCCTCAAATAGCTTTCTAATTAGAATGATTGAAATATTTTCATAAAGTAATTTGTAATCTCACAAACTACGTATTGGAGCAGTGCTTTGCCATACGATAGAGGAACTAGAAGGATTCAGTCTATATTCTCAAATATACATAAAAGGCTTATATAAATTATCTGGATTGTGAATCCTAGGAATCAATTTTCCAACAATCTCTTTGTCTTAGTAAACATCTCAAAATTTATATATTTGTATGCTTATTTGAAATGTAAGTTGAACATTCACTTTTTAAATAATTTTTGATAATTTTCTTAAATTGGTTTTAAGTATTTATTAGTTAATAATGATGCCTCTTTAAGCAAATGAAAATTACATATCATAAATTTGAGTACACTACAGTTTGTTTCATGGATTTATATCCAGTGTAGTTCAAATGGTTTGTTCGATACTTGATGCCTACTCACTCACATATAAAAGTCTCATGTATCAGTGTTTATTTACGTGGTGTTAGTGTTTATACTGTGTTTCCTTTTCCTTCCTGGCCCATCTCTATCCTTTAGTGTTAATAAAGTACTAAGTGGCAGAGGGATTATCCTACTACAAGATCTGTAATATTGATTAAAAACAGTATCTGTGGGGTAGAAAAGTAAAGAAATTAAATCTTTCTTTTTTTACAATAAGAAGTCAACCTGGCATTCTCTCTTTGTATAATTAATGTGTTGTAAAGGAAATTGGATTTGATGATGGGAGTCAAGGAGATTATTAAGCAGTCTGTCTGGAAACTTGATTGCCTTTGTACTTTGACTAACGGTGTTTGTCTTATTCACAGTGACTGTAGTACTGAATGGAAGTGGCTTGTAGACAGAGCAAGAGTTGGCAGCCGATGGACTTGGCTTCAAGCCCAGATTTCAGAGCTCGAATACAAAATCCAACAACTAACAGAGGTTCACAGGCAGATTCGTGCCTCCAAGGTATTGTCTGTGTTCTTCTATTTCTGATAAAAACTGCTACTGTTTTAGTTCTGTCCTTTGCATTTCATCACCTAAAATAATTGTTAGACAGTTTTATAAAAATGTACTGTTTTTGTTAAGATTTTTGATATATTAATTGCTATCAATTGATGTTATTTTTGTAATGCCTTTGTATTTAACCAAGATTATTTTATACTTTTTGTGCAATTCAGATATCCTTAATGGATTCCATTTAATAGAAATTATGTACATTTTTTTCCAATTTTTTATTGTAAAATACATATAAATACAAGATTTACCATCTTAACAATTTTTGAGTATACCGTTCAGTGTTATTAAATATATTCATAATGTTATGCAACCATCACCATCCAACTCCTGTAATTCTTTTCATCTTTTAAAACTGAAGTTCTGTATCCATTAAACAATAACTGACCATCTCCCCTTCTCCCTAACCCCTAAAAATTATGCCTGAGTCTATGGTTTTACTATTTTAAGTACCTCATATCAGTAGAATCATAACAGTATTTGTCTTTTTGTGACTTGCTAATTTCACTTAGCATGATGTCTCAAGTTTCACTCATATTGTAGTTTATACTAGAATTTCTTTCCTTTTTAAGGCTGAATAATTTCATTATATGTATGCACCACATTTTGGTTATTCATTTATCCACTGATGGACACTTGGGTTGCCTCCATGTTTTAGCCATTGTAAGTATGCTATAAATGTGGATATAAAAATATCTCTTTGAGATCTTGTTTTTAATTCTTTTGGGTATATGCCCAGAAGAAGTGGAATTGCAGGTTCACATGGGCATTCTATTTTTAAGTTTTTGTGGATCTACCTTAATATTTTTCCCAGTGGCTATACCAGTTTATATTCCTACCAATAATGAGAGAAATTTTCAATTTCTCCAAATTCTCACTGACATTTATTTTCTGGGTTTTTTTTTTAAAATGGTAGCCATCTTAATGGATATGATATAACTTACTGTAGTTTGGTTTGATTTTCCTAATAATTAGTGATACTGAGCATCTTTTTATATGCTTATTGGAGATTTGTGTACCTTCTTTGGAGGAATATCTGATCAGGTTTTTTCCCCAGTTTTTAGTTGGGTTGTTTGCTTTTTTCTTATTGAGTTTAGGAATTCTCTATATATTCCAGATATTAATCCCTTGGTAGATATACAGTTTGCCAATATTTTCTGACATTTAATGGGATTCCTTTTTATTCTACTGATGCTGTTCTTTGTTGCACAAATTTAAAAAAATTTTACGAAGTCGAATTTTTTTCTTTCATTAGCTATGCCTATGGTGTCATATCCAAGAAATCATTGCCAAATCTAATGTCATGCATGAAGCTTTTCCCCTTTATTTTCTTCTGAGAGTTTTATAATTTTAGGTTTTACACTGAGATCTCTGCTCCATTTTGAAGTAATTTTTATATGTATGTAGTGTTAGGTAAGGGTCCAGTTTCATTTGCTTGCATTTGGGTTTCAGTTTTCCCAGGATGACTAGTTGAAGGGACTATTTTTTCCCCACCAAATGAAATGATCTTGGCACTTTTGTCAAAAATCACTTGACCATATATGTGAGGGTTTATTCCTGGGTTCTCTGTTCTATTGCATTGGTCTATGTGTCTGCCTTCTCCCACCACCCTGTTTTGATTATTGTAGTTTTTTAGTAATTTTTGATGTCAAGATATATGAGTCTTCTAGCTCTTATTTTTTAAGATTGGGCTATTTGGGGTCCCATGAGAGTCCGTATGCATTTTAGGATGAGTAGTTCTATTTCTACAAGAAAAAAGTCATTGAGATTTTGATAGGGATTGCGTTGAATCTGTAGATTGCCATGAGTAGTATTGACATTTTAGCAATATGGAGTCTTCTAATCTGAAAATGTAGGATGTGTTTCCATTTATTTTTATCTTCCTTAGGTTTTTTCACAATATTTTGTAGTTTGTACTAGTCTTTCACTTTTTTGGTTAAGTATTTATGATATTTATCCTTAAATATTTTATTCTTTTTGATACTATTATGAATGGAATTTTTTTTTTTGTAACTGTCTTTTGAGATTGTTCATTGTTCTCATGCAGAAATGCAACTGACTTTTGTGTGTTGACTTTGTATCCTGATACTTTGCTGACTTCATTTATTAATTCTAACAGTTTTGGTGGAATCTTTAGGGTTTTTTATGTATCAGATTATATCATTTGTAAATAGTGATAATTTTAGTACTTCCTTCACAATTACAATGTTATTTATTTCTTTTCTTGCCTAATTGCTTTGTCTAGAATGTCTACTGTGTTGAAGAGACTTGGTGAAAGTAGGCATCCTTGCATTGTTTTAGATCTTGGAGGAGAAAAGCCCTCAGTCTTTATCCATTGAGTCTGATATGTTCAATGTGGGTTTTCATATATGGCTTTGATTCTGTTAAGGTAGTATTCTTCTATTCTTCATTTTTTGAGTGTATCATGAGCAAGTTTTGAATTTTTTCCAAATGCTTTTTCTGCATTAATTGATAGAATTCTGTGGTTGGTTTTTTTTAAATGTGATTGGTTTTTATATGTTGAACCATTTTTGCATTCCCGGAATAAGTCTCATGTGGTCTTGTTTGGTTGGTTGATTGGTTTGTTTGATTATTTATTTATTTATTTATTTGAGACAGAATCTCACTTTGTCACCTTGGGTAAAGTCCCATGGCGTCATAGCTCACAGCAACCTCAAACTCTTAGGCTGAAGCAATTCTTTTCTCTCAGCTTCCCAAGTACCTGGGACTACAGGCACTCAACACAACACCCAGCTATTTTTAGAGATGAGGCTCTCACTTTTGCTCAGCCTGGTCTCAAACTCATGAGCTTAAGCAATCCACCCACCTTGATCTCCCAGAGTGCTAAGGTTACAGGCCTGAGTCACTGCACCCGGCCAATTGGTCTTGATTTATAATTCTGTTAATATACTGCTGAGGGCCAGGTGTGGTGGCTCATGCCATAATTCTCATACTCCGCGAGACTGAGGCAGGTAGATTGCTTGAGCTCAGGAATTTGAGACTAGCCTGAGCATGAGTGAGACCCTGACTCTACTAAAATATAAAAACTAGCTGGCTGTTGTGGTGGACACTTGCAGTTCTGGCTACTTGGGAAGCTGAGACAGGAGGAACTCAAGCCTAGGAGTTTGAAGTTGTGAGCAAAGACACCATGACCCTCTACCCAGGTGACAGAGTGAGACTCTGTTTCAAAAAAAAATCCTGCTGAATTTTGCTAGCTACTTTTTGGTTGAAGATTTTTGCATCAGTGTTTATAAGGGATATTGATTTGTAGTTTGTTTTCTTTCAGTATCTTTGCCAGGCTTTGGCATCAGCACAATGCTGGCCATAGGACTGAATTAAGAAATGTTTCTTCCCCTTCATTTTTTTGAAAAATTTGAAAAAGATTGGCTATTGTTTTCACTAGATGTTTGAAAGCCAGACATAGAGACTCATGCCTGGAATCTCACTGCTTTTGGAGGCCAAGGCAGGAGGATTGCTTGTGACCAAGAATTGAAGACCAGAGAAGGCAACATAGTGAGAGCCATTCTCTACAAAATAATAATAATAATAATAATAATAATATTTAGTCTGTCATGGTGATATGCGCCTGTAGTTCTACCTACTTGGAAGGCTGAGGTAGAATTGTTTGAGCCCAGGAGTTCAAGGTTACAGTGAGGTATAATTATGCCATTGCACTCCAGCCTAGGCCACAGAGTGAGACCCTGTCTCTAAAAAAAATGTTTTTTCAATGTTTGGTAGAATTTAGCAGTGAAGCCATCAGGTCCACAGCTTTTCTTTATTAGGCAATTTTAATTGCTAATTTAATCTCCTTAATACTTATAGATCTATTCTATTTTCCTAATTCTTTGTGATTGCGATTTGATCTTGGTGGTATACTTTTTTTCATAGTACTCTTTTGTAATCATTTTTAATTTCTTAGGAATCAGCAATACCATCCCCAGTTTCATTTCTGATTTTAGTGATTTGAGTCTTCTCTGTTTTCTTAGTTCATCTAGTTAAGAAGTTTGTCAATTTTGTTGACCTTTTCAAAGAACCAAACTTTAGTTTCAGCAATTTCTTCTATTGTTTTTCTGTCTTTATTTTTATTTATTGCTACTGTAATCTTTATTATTTACTTTCTTCTACTGGATTTTGATATGATTGTCCTTTTTTTAGTTCCTTAATTCATAATATTAGAATTTTTCATTGCATTCCCTAAGTTTTGGTATGTTGTTATTTCATTTTCATCCATTTCTATGTATTTTCTAGTCTTTACAATTTCTTCTTGAATTTATCAGTTGTGAAAATGTAATTTCTATAAATCTGTGAAGTTTTTAGTTTTACTTTTGTTATTGATGTCTGAGTTCAGTCTTTTGTGATTTGAGAAAATACTTCTCATAATACTTTTTTTTTTACATTTCTTGAGATTGAGATTTAATCTGTGGCCTAATATATGGTCTTTTCTGGAAAATATTCCATGTGCACTTGAGAATTTATTTTTGGTTATTGTTGGGTAGAATGATCTGTATATGTCTGTCAGATACAGTTCATTTATTGTGTTAAATCCTCCTAACTTATCTTCCATCTAGCTGTTCTGTTCATTATTAAGAGTGGATTACAGAAGTATCCAATCACTATTGTAGAACCATTGATTTCTCTTTTCAGTTTTATCAGTTCTTGCTTCATATGTTTTGATGGTCTATTATTGGGTATGTAAATGTTTATATCTGTTATATCTTCTTGCTATATTTAACATGTTATTAATATATAATGTCCTTCTTTGTCTCTTGTAGACTCTTTTGATTTAAAGTCTCTTTTGTCTATTATTAGTATAGTCTCCTTTGTTCTCTTTTGATTCTTATTTGCATGGAATATCTTTCCATCTTTTCGTCTTTAACTTATTTGTGTCATTGTATTTAAAATGAGTCTCTTAAAAAAAGTGAATCTTGTAGACTATGTGGAATTAGATCTTATATTTTTATCCATTCTAATTTCTGTGTTTTGATTAGAAAGTATATTCTATTTACATTTAAAGTAATTGCTGAGAAGGATGGACTTCCTTCTGTCATTTTGTTATTTGTTTTATTTTGAATTTTTATTTGTCTTTATTTTCATTTTTTAACACAGAGTATCACTTTCTCATCCTTGGTAGTGTCATGGTGTCATAGCTCATAGCAACCTCAAACTCTTGGGCTCAAGCTATCCTCTTGCCTCAGCCTCCTTCATAGCTAGGACTGTTGGCTCCAGCCACAATGCCTGGCTATTTTTTAGAGATGAGGTCTCGCTCTTGATCAGGCTGGTCTGAGCTACTGAGCTCAGGCAATCCACCTGCCTTGGCCTCCCAGAATGCTAGGATTATAGGTATGAGCTACTGCATCCAATCTGTTGGTTTTTGTATATTTTATGTATGTTTTTTTGTTTTTTCTTTTCTTTTTTTCCTCAGAGCCAGAGCCTAGGATGGAGTGTGATCACTACTCACTACAACCTGGAGTACCTGGGCTCTGGTGATTCTCCTGCCTCAGCCTCCAGAGTAGCTGGTACTATAGGTGCATGCATGCCCCCACACCAGGCTGAATTTTTAAAAATAATTTATAGAGACAAGGTTTCACTATGTTGCCAGTCTGCTCTCAAACTCCTGGATTCAAGAGATCCTCCCATCTCAGTCTGTCTCCCAAAATGCTGGTTGGTGTGAGCCACTGTGTCCAACCCCTTGTAGTTTTTTTGTTACTCATTTCCTATGTCATTGTCTTTTGTGTTTAGTTTATTTTTTGATAGTGAAGTGTTTAAATTTATTTATCAATTCCTTCTGTATATATTCTGTACCTCTTTTCTTTGTGGTTATCATGGGATTACATTTAACATTATGAAGTTACAACATTCTAATTTGAATTTATACCAGCTTACCTTCAATAATATACAAAAGACTAGTTCTTTACACTTTTTCCCACCTCTTTTGGTTGTTGGTGTCACAAAATTACATCCTTATACTTTATGGATCCAAAAAGTAAAATAATAACTATTTTAAATTTATTAGTCTTTGCCAAATGTGGTGATGTTTTCCTGTAATCCCAGATGCTTGGGAGGCTTGAGGTAGGAGGATAACTTGAAGTCAGTTGTTTGAGACCAGCCTGAGCAACATAGTGAGACCCTGCCTCTACAAGTATTTTTTAAAATTAGCCAGGCATAGTAGCTCTTGGAAGTTACAGCTGCTTGGAAGGTTGTGACGGGAGGATTACCTGAGGCCAGGAGCTCCAGGCCGCAATCAGCTATGATCATGTCACTGTACTCCAGCTTGGGCAACAGAGAGAGACCCCATCTCTAAACAAATAAACAAACAAACAATACATATTAGCCTCTTAAATTATGTAGAAAAATGTGGAGTTACAAAGCAGAGTTAGGACAAGACTGGCTTTTAGACTGATAACTTTTATTAAATGCATGAGTCTCTTACATAATCTGGAAAACAAAATGTCGAGTTACAAACCATTGCTATTGCTCATGTATTTAACTTTATTTTAATTTTTCTTTCTTCATTTAGCTTCAAGTTACTATCTGGTATCCTTTCATTTCACTTTGCAGGACTTCCTTAAGCATTTCTTATAGTACAGGTCTAGTGGTAATTAACTCCATCAACTTTTGTTTATCTGAGAGTCTTGATTTCTTCCTTACTTTTTTTTTTTTTTCACATTTGAAAACAGGTAACACTTTATTCTAAAATTAAATATACACTTACCATATGATACAGCAAGGACGCACTTACTAAGAGAAACATTAATAAAAGGATCTGGACATGAATGGTCATATCTGTTTTATTCATAATAGTCAAAAACTGGGAAAAATGCTCATCAACAAATAATAAGTAAGCATATTGGAATATATGCATGCAATAGGATAATATTGCTGTATTTATCAAAACTCACTAAACCATACCCTTAAAGTGAATATATGCAGCTTAATATAGACTTATTACAATAAATTCATTTTTAATTGAGACCTGTGTTGTAATCTACTGTTGATTCCAGTTCTGAAGAAGGAATTGCCTGCCCTAAATAATGTGACATGGCTAAACAAACAATACCCAATACTAGAGACAGATGAAATTGAAAGAAGTTTATTATTCACATAAGTCACAGCTGGAAGAAAAAAGATACAGCACACTAAATGGGTCCAAATAAGGGTTAGACTCAGGAATGAAATGAACTGGCAGGGGCTACGGGAGGCAGGCTCTGTAGTGACTAAGTGGTAGATTGACCACCACAGCCCCCAACAGGAAACAAAAGGAATCCATGAGGAAAGGGGTAAAATTGATTTCCAGAGATACTACATTACAATATTTGAAATGTCAAGTTTTCAACAGTAACAAAAATTGCAAAACACACTAACAGAAAAATATCACCTATTCCAAGTAAAGAAAATATATTGACAAAAACCATCCTAAAAATAAACAA
>NW_003852408.1:21487262-21488559 GCF_000181295.1 Otolemur garnettii
TAATATAAATTATACTGCTGAAAAACACAATACGCAAAATAAAAATCTCATTAGAGGTATTGAACAGTAGACTCATAGAAAAAAAAGGCATACTTAAAGATAAGACAATTGAAATACTCAATTTGAGAAAAGGGAAGAGAAAATAATGAACAAAAATGTACGCAGCCTTAGGGGCTTGTATACCATTAAACACATACCAAAATATGCACTGTGGAGGTTCTAAAGAAAGGAGAAAGAGAAAAGAAAAAATTGAACCATTTGAGAACAATGTCCAAAAAACTCTCAAAATTGAAAATACATTAACCTACACATCCAAGAACCTCAAATACCTTCAAATAAGACAAACAGAGAGATACACACTGACACATACTGTAATTAAATTGGGGGGGGGGGAGAAAGAGAAAATCTTGAAAGCAGCAAGAAAGAAGTGATAGAAGAAAGAAATAGCTCATCACATATAAGAAATCTTCAATAAGATCAAAAGCGATTTCTCTTCACAAACAATGGAAGCCAGAAAACAGTAAGATGGTATTTTTAAATAATGGGGAGGCCAGGCATAGTGGCTCATGCCTGAAATCTAGCACTCCGGGAGGCCAAGGCTGGTGGATCTCCTAAGCTCAGAAGTTGGAGACCAGACTGAGCAAGAGCCAAGACCCTGACTCTAAAAATAGCCACATGCTGTGGTTGGTGCCTGAGGCCTAGCTACTCGGGAGGCTGAGGCAAGAGAATCAGTTGAGCCCCAAATCTGAGGTTGCTGTGAGCTACAATGCCCCAGAAACTCTACCAAAGGTGTCAAAGTGAAACTCTGTCTCAAAATAAATAAATAGTGATGGGGAAAAGTTCAATAAAAAATTCTATATTCAACAAAACTATTGTTCAAAAATGACCAAAGAATTAAGACTTTCTCAGGTAAATAAAGCTAAAGGAATCCATTTCTTATAGATCTGCCATGTAAGAAATGCTAAAAGGCAGTCTTTCAGACTTACAGGAAAAGACACTCGCTACTTGGTAACTGGAATAAAGATACAATTTGTGACAGTAACAACATAAAAGGGAGAGGACAGAGGTGGATGGGTACTGAGTTAGTATATGTTATTGAAGCTGGGGTGTTGTCAATTAAAACAGGCCATAAAACAATTATAAATGAATTTTGGAAGACTGAAATCATATAAAGTATCTTCTCCAACCATGTTGAAATTCATCTAAAAATTAATAACAAAAGAACAGAAAAATTAACAAATACTCTTCCTTACTTTTGAAGGAAGATTTTGCCATATATTCTTCACACTTTTTTTTT
>NW_003852408.1:21489228-21492160 GCF_000181295.1 Otolemur garnettii
TATTATTCAAATATTGCATCTCTATAAATTTTTCCTTTTCCCTAAAATCTCAATAAATTGGAGGCCCAAAGTTTTTGTATCTCTTTATCACTGTTTCATATTTTTTAATCTCTTTATCTTTCAATACCACAGGAATTCCTTACTATCTTTTACTTAGTTAATTCTTTCTTTTACCTTGTCCTGTTTAGACTTTGTCTTATATATTGGCTTTTGTTTATAATCATAATTTTCATTGAGAATACAGTGTCCATAAATTTCGTTGCAATTTACATTGTGAACCTATTTTAAATTGCACATGAACTTTATGGACACCCTATATTTCCTTTTTTAAAGAATTTTAGATTATATAATGGTTCAAATGATTAGGTTACAATGTTTGCATTTGTTAGGTAGAGCTCTGTTATAGTTGTGTTCTGCACCCATATATCCTTACATTGTGCCCATTAGACGGGAGCACATCAATTCCTCTCCCTTTTTCCCTCCTCTATTTCTCTCCTCCCCTCAACTTGAATTGAATTCAGTTTTTCTCTTGTGTAGGTGAGTATTAGTTCATCTAGTGGCTTCATATTAGTATTGAGTACATTGGATACCTGCTTTTCCATTCTTGTGATACTTTACTAAGAAGAATATATTTCAACTCTATCTGGGTTAATGCAAAAGATGTAAAATCTCCATCTTTTTTATGGATGAATAGTATTCCATGGCATACATATAACACAGTTTATTAATCCATTCATGGGCTGATGGGCACTTAGGTCGTTTCTACATCTTGGTGATTGTAAATTGAGCTGCAATGATAATATTTCTAATTAGGTCTTTTTCAAATCTATAAATGAAGGGAAATAGATTTTTAGAAATTCAGGACAGTATTAATGTACACAGCTATGATTTAATTTTAAAAAAGAAAATGAAATAATCTATAACCATTGTTAAAATTTGTGTAGTCTTCCAGAATGTATGTATGTGTGATGACAGAATTTGCATTACTGTGTTGCTAGGTAATAATGCTACTGAGGTTTTAGGGACCAGATTTTGATAGCCACTGGCTTACTCTCTTCTGACTAATAAAGTGATGTTTTTAAATCTTTATAAAGTGAGTCTCTTAGAAAACTTCCTTTACCCTGCTACTAATTTGTAAGTTAGATGTCCTATTTCTGTTTTGCATAGTTATCCTTTCGTTATGTATGTGTGTAAATGGATATGTATATAAAGCACAGACATTTTCCTCTGTGGTACTAAAACTTGTCTATGTGTATTTTTAAAAATCTCATGCATTTGTGAATAGCTTTCTAAGAAAAAATAATCCTATACTGGAAAAAAAAAATTCAGGGCCATACAAAATTGACCAAACTGACTCCTTCTAGATTTCGTATCATCAGAGTTAGGATTGAGAAAACTTTTGAATAATAAAGGAACAAAGTGATTCCAAGCTAAGTATCAGACTAAAGATAGCATCCTCCCAAAAACCTTTGAGCTAAATAAAATTAAGGTGAAGGCAATGGGGAAAGATTTAAAAATATAGATTTTCTGTCAGAACTCAGCAGCTTTATGAAATCCCCAAAGAAGCAGAGAAGGAGAGAAGAAAAAGGAGTAGTATATGTAGGTATAGGGATTAAGAGGAAAAAGAAAGATCTTTGAGCATGTATCAAAGAACTGTGGCTATGACTGTTACCATGTGGAACAGTTTGAAAGTAGATAGATGGGAAACCTTCTGTGGTTTTGAGTGACATTTACTGCCAAAATAACCATGAACTTGTTCTAAAAAAGAACCTTTTACTGTTTAATGCTTAAACCAATCCCTAGGACCCCAATCTTCTTTGAATAAGAAGCCTGCTAAGAGTTCTGCAGTCCCCAAAGACAGCATGTACATTTACTGATATTGCCAAGGAAGGTAATGTAAGAGGACGGAATTTCAAAGGCTGAAAAGCCATAGAGAACAGTGAACTGTAAGTACACTTTAATAGGAAGCAAGAATCAGGACCTAATGAAATTGCATTAGGGTAATGACCTGTCAAAACATTTGTCCAGGAGAATTTTAGCATTAATATAAACCAGTAATTGACATGTATTCTTCACTCTTCATCTTTCCTTGTAGGAGTATTCCGTGTGGTTATCTTGTCTCTTCTAACATTGAATATTTAGTGGGGCAGGGACAGATACATTTTTAGATTATAGATCTCCATGTCATAGTCACCTGATGGGAAGACTACTATACATCACTTAGAGTTCCTGAACTTTGAATTGAATATAGTGACTAGATGGAACTTTCATTCCAATTTCCCTTGGGATGAGTGGTTGAGTATATTCTAAAGAAGGAACAAAATAATATTTATTGACTATAAGTGCATACTGTATTAAAGAGACATTTATTTCCCACTAAATATACTCACGTTGTCCCCATATTCCCAGTCCTTTTACTGTAAGGCAGGATTAATTCTGGCCTGAGCTATAAGCAAAAGTGTTACATTCCATTTAAAAACCAATATGTGATTCTTCATGCTCTCTCTTCCACTGCTAATGGTGATCTGATAACTACATGTTCCAGATGGCATAGTTTCAGGAAGCAAGCCATCACTTGGATCACTGCATCACTGAGGCATCACTTGGATAGGAGTCTACTTGGAGAGCTCTGGACTTACAGTAGACACTGTGTGAATGAGAAGTAAACCTGTATGTGATAAACTACTAAGATTTTAGTGTGTGTTTATTACCATAGCATAGGCTAACCCATTGGTCTTCAAATTTTAAAGTATATTAGAATAAGCTAATTGGCTTGTTAAAACACAGATTTCTATCCCCACTTCCAGAGTTTCTGATTCAGTCTGAGTTAAGTTTGGAGAATTTGCATTACTGTGTTGCTAGGTAATAATGCTACTGAGGTTTTAGGGACCAGATTTTGATAGCCACTGGCTTACTCTCTTCTGACTAATAA
>NW_003852408.1:21492297-21495458 GCF_000181295.1 Otolemur garnettii
GATTTTGATAGCCACTGGCTTACTCTCTTCTGACTAATAAAGTGATGTTTTTAAATCTTTATAAAGTGAGTCTCTTAGAAAACTTCCTTTACCCTACTACTAATTTGTAAGTTAGATGTCCTATTTCTGTTTTTCATAGTTATCCTTAAATTTTAACATGCATATTTGATTTAACATCTAAAAATTCGAGCTGTTTTCTTGAAGAATGTAAAGATCTTAAAATATTCTGCTCACTTCAATCTTATATTGTAGCCTCAGGCTTTCAAATAGCTAAGATTATAGGTGCATGCCACAATAATTAGCTAATTTTTAAATTTTTTTTATAGAGCCAGGGTCTAACATGTTGCCTAGGTTGGTCTCAAATTCCTGGCCTTAATTGCTTGTTTCACCTAAGCTACTCAAGGCACTGGGATTACAGGTGTGAATCACCGTTCCTAGACTGTTTTCATGTGCTACAGGTTTATCATTATCATAATCATTATATTAGTTTATATATTCAGTGCTCATATGCATTCACTTACATCTTTTCATATTCTTGAACTTATCTTTTTTCTTACCTTAAATATGTTTTTCTTAAGTGTATTCTTTTTTTAAATTATTTTTTATATTTACATATACATGTGATTATTGGGTTTCCACTTTTTCTTCACAGAATTAAAAAGGCTTAAAATTTAACAACAATAACAAAGTTTAAGATAAGGACTAGAAAAA
Organism: Otolemur garnettii; assembly: GCF_000181295.1. NCBI lineage: Eukaryota > Metazoa > Chordata > Mammalia > Primates > Galagidae > Otolemur > Otolemur garnettii. Next base: position 21,493,009 of record NW_003852408.1, read on the forward strand.
AAAACCTCATAAAGAACGAATGAAGATAAATACATTCAGAAAAGAAATCAGACTATTGCTGTAATGAAGTATTAAGCAATAATAATAACAGTAATGCAAAGAAAGTAACATTCACATTGTCAAATAAGAGTATGACTATTACAGAATGCTTTGACTCTGAGGTTCAGTAGAGTCATCAATTAACTTCTTATTATTTGTTTTCCAAAGTCTCAAAAAATAGGCAACTAATGTTTATAAATAAAAATACAAGATAATTTCAAAAAACAGATCATGCCAAATCTTATAGACAATGGAAAAAGAAGAAATACTTCAAAATCATTCTGCTTAATCTGGATACACCTGATATAAAAATTGGAAAAAATATATTTTAAGTGTATTCTTTATTGAATTTTTTCTTTTCAGTGAGAATCTATGATTGGTGGTAAATTTTTGTAGTCTTTGTATATCTGAAAATGTGTTTATTTCACTTACGTTCTTGAATAAAAGCTTAGATAGGTATAGAATTTTAGGTTGACAATTATTTTCTCTCAACACTTTGAAGTATATTATTTTCTTCTAATTACATTTTACTGTCATTCTAATTTTATTCTTTTTTTTTTTTTTGAGACAATCTCTCAAGCTGTCACCTAGGTAGAGTGCCATGGTGTCATAGCTCACAGCAAACTCAAACAATTCTCTTGCCTCAGCCTCCTAAGCAGATGGGACTATAGGTGCCTGCCACAATGACTGGCTATTTTTTTTGTTGTAGTTGTCATTGTTGTTTTTAGCAGGTCCAGGCTGGGTTCAAACCCTCTAGCCTCGGTGTATGTGGCTGGCCAGTGCCTTACCCACTGAGCTATGGGCGCTGTCTGTCATTCTAATTCTAGTTTAGAAGTTTACTGTTTTCTGTTCTAATCCTATTTTCTATGTAGGAAATACTTTCTTCTGACTGCTTTTAAGATTCCCCCCCCTTTTTTTTTGGTGTACTACAATTTCCCTATGAGTTGTCTATGTATAGATTTATTTTGGATTACTCTTTCATAAATCTCTTAGCATGTATGGAAACTTCTCAGTCATTATCCTTTATTTAAAAAAAATTTTAAATAAAAGCAAAACAAAGTTTTGCTCTGTTGTCTGGGCTAGAGTACAGTGGCATCATCAGAACTCATTATAATAAGCTCAAACTTCTGGCTCAAGTGATCCTCCTGTCTCAGCCTCTAGCAGCAGCCAACAGGCATGCACCACCATGCTTACCTAACTTTTTAATTTTTTTGTAGAGGTGAGGTCTTGCCTATATGTTCAGTCTGGTCTCAATTTATGGCCATAAATAATTCTCCTCCCTAAAACTCTTAAAGTGCTGGGATTACAGTTGTGAGCCATCATGCCTAGTCATTATCCTTTTGAATAATTTACCTTTTTATTTATTTATTTGAGACAGAGTCTCACTGTGTCACCCTTGGTGGAGTTCTGTAGCATCACAGCTCACAGCAACCTCAAACTCTTGGGCTTAAGCAATTCTCTTGCCTCAGCTTCCCAAGTAGTTGGAACTACAGGTGCCCACCATAATACCTGGCTATTTTTTGGTAGTTGTCATTGTTGTTCTTCAGGCCTGGGCTGGATTTGAACGCTCCAGTTCTGCTGTATGTGGCTGGTTCCCTAGCCACTGAGCTACAGGTGCTAAGCCAATTTTGCCTTTTTTTTAAAAAAATCTTTTTCTTCTGGAGACATATTGAGACGTTTGAATCTTCTCTTTATATTCCTCCTAAGATCAATGCATTGTTTAATCTTTCTGTGCTATGATTTTAATGATTTTCTCAGATTTATCTTCCAGTTTATTAATTCTCTTTATAGCTATGGCTAATCTGCTTTTTAACCTCCACATTGAGTTTTTAATTTTATTGACAGTATTTTTCATTTTTATCTAAATATTAAATACTTGGATACTAATATTTTTTTCTTTTTATACATTTAAGATACTTTTTAAAATTAATAGTCTGTGTACTAACATTTAATTGTTTTTCTACTATCTGAGGTTTTTTGAGTCCCAACATTTTTCTTTGTTGTGACTTCTGGCTCTCATATATGTGCATTATGTCCTCATGTTCCTTTTTTATTATACGTTTTATCTTTAAGGGTCCTGTTGTGGGAATTGCACAGAGCCTAAGTGTATTTCTCTGTATCATTATGCATTAAGCTAGAATTCCTAAGGGTATTACCATTCAAACACATTTAGGGGTCTTTGGATCTCAGAACTCATCAAGGTGAAAGGCTGGGATTTAAATTTCTTAGCATAGACTAGTTTATATGTAGAGATGAGGTGAAGATGAACTTTTATCTTCTTTTATCGCAAAATGGAGTAGCTTTTTTTCACTGATTATTTAGCCCATCTTTATTGAGGGCAAAGCTTTGTGTCTTTTCACCATGTAGATTCTATTTTTTTTTTTTTTTTTGAGACAGAGCCTCAAGCTGTC
>NW_003852408.1:21495603-21498891 GCF_000181295.1 Otolemur garnettii
GGGCCTGGGCTGGATTCAAACCCCCCACCTTAGGTGTATATGGCTGGCACCTTAGCCACTTGAGCCACAGGCACTGAGCCATAGATTCTATTTTTTAGAACTGATAATTTCTGATAGGTTTGTTTTTAGCTAATAAACTAATTTCTCTGATTTTTTGTTTTGTTATTTTTTTCATACCCTTAGAGATTTTTCCTTTCTTCCTTTTAATTTAAATGATTTGTTATTTGTTCTTATGCTATAGTCTATATTTCTGAGTATTTGTACTAGGAAATTTAAAAAACACACACACAAATGCTTCCATTTTAACTAAAAAAATTAATGAGATTTGACAAATGTATACACTTATGTAATTACGACTATAGTTAAAGTATCGAATCTTTTTTCACCCCAAGTCCTTCCCTGTGCCCCTGTTCAGTCCCTGTCCATGTCCCTACCATGAGTGCCCCAGGCAACCACTGGTCTACCTTTTGTCATTTGTCTTTTGTACAGATTGTTATGAATGAACTCATATAGCTCATACTCTTTGGTTTGCAAGCACCATAAAATTTTGAGATTTATTTTTTTGCCTGTCTTAATATATTCTTCCTTTTTGTTGCTTAGTATTCTATTTTGTGGATATTCTTCAATTTGTTGACCTGATTATCTGTTCATTAACATAGTGTTTGTTTTCAATTTTAGTTTTGATGACTACCACCTTTTACACATGTAAATTATCTTCTCTTGCATATTTATTACTGTGAGCTTGTCTTTAAAAGTTGTGCTCTTCTGTGGAAATTCCATGGAGCTTAGATTAAGCATATATCTCAACCTAGGTTATTATGAGTAAAATGCTATCAATATGTTTGGACAGTTTGAGTATTCCTCATCTGTAGTCCTGGTACCAAAAATTTCATATTGGTTTTATTGGTTGCATTTCTATGATGACTATTTATAGTGAGGTATTTTTAATGTTCTTACTACTATAATGTCTTTTTGGGGAGAAAAGTCTGTTTGAATCTTTAATTTCATTTTAATTGAATCATTATCCACTTATTATAGAGTTATAAGATTTCTTTATATATTTTGGATACATGTCATTTGTCAAATATGTATATATTTTTTTCTTCCAGCCCATGACTTGCCTTTTTCCTTGGTTACATCTTTTGAAAAGCAAAGGTTTTAATTTTGATGAAACCCAGTTCATTTGATACTTAGTTTTATTGTTTATGCTTTTGTGTCCTACATAAGAATCTTAGCCTACCCGAAAGTAACAAAGACTTTTTTTTAATTTTGTCTATAAGTGTCTATAAAGTTTTAGCTTTTATCTATAGTCCATGATGTGTTTTAAGTTAATTTTAATGTATGTTGTGAGTAAAGGAAGTCAAAGTTCGCTCCATTGGATGAATTTCTGATTGATTTTCCAAAGAGATATCTAGGTGTTCATATCCTTAAAATACAATCAACATCATCAGTTGGCCATATATGTGGTAGGTTTATTGTTAAACTTTCTGATTTATCTCTTCCTTTATGTCAAAATCACACTGTCTTGGGCGGCTCCTGTGGCTCAAAGGATTAGGGCACCGGCCCCATATAACAGAGGTAGCAGATTCATACCCGCCCCCTGCCAAAAAAAAAAAAAAAAATTACACTGTCTTGATTACTGCAGCTTTATAATGAGCATTGAAATTGGGTAGAGTGAGCCTTCTTATTTTTTTATTCATTTTCAAAATTGTATTAGTGATTAGGTCTTTTCATTTCCATGTAAATTTTAGTATTAGCTTCTTAATGTCTACAAAATTTTCTTCTCAGCAGCGCCCATAGCTCAGTGGGTAGAACACTAGCTACATACTCCTAGGCTGGCGGGTTTGAACCCAGGCCTGCTAAAATCAACAATGACAACTGGAACAAAAAAAATATCTGGGCATTGTGGTGGGTACCTGTAGTCCCAGCTACTTGGGAGGCTGAGGCAAGAGAATCACTTAAGCCCAAGAGTTTGAGGTTGCTGTGCACTGTGATGCCACAGCACTCTACCCAGGGTGACAACTTGAGACTCAAAAAAAAAAGTTTTTTTGTGGGATTTTGTTTTAGATTATACTTTGTATATAGATATATTTAAAGAGAATTAATATTTTACTAATGCAGAATCTTTGAATAAGTAAACATGGATTATCTCTCCATTTGTTTAGATCTTTCATTTTTCTCAGAAATGTTTTGTAGTCTTCATTGTATAGGTTTTTTACATATTTTGTTAAACTTTCCTATGTATTTCATGTTTTGGGGTACTATTTTTAACAGTAGTTTTAAAAATTTTTATACTCTTATTCTTCATTACTAGACTTTAAAATCCAGTTGATTTCTGTGTATTCAGTATGTATTCTGTGATATTTATAAACTCAGTTGTTCTAGTAACTTTTTTATAGGTTTCCTAGTTTTCTATATTCATGACTAAGTCTTCTGTGAATAAGATAAGCTATCTGCTTCTTCTGTGGGCCTTTTATTTCTTTTTAATACCTCCTTGCATAGGCTAAAAACTTCAGTTCAATGCTTAATAGAAATAAGTGAAAACATCCTTTTCTTATTCATAATTTTAGGAGGAAAGCAGTCTTCCCTTTATTGTGTCTTTATGCCTTTCTCTCTGTATCTCCCTTTTATTGATCTGGCATCCATCAGATAAACTATTATTTTCAGTATTGTATGTAGGTCCAGATATTGCTCTTGATGATGATGACAGTAAACTATAATGTGGTGCTTTAGACATATGAAGAACTATTTTAAGCAATTTATATGAATTATTTCACTTAATATTCAAAACAACTGTCATTGATAGGTATTATGTTCATTTTACAGATAAGGATATATAAGGGACAGAGAAAGTACCTTGCCAAAACCCAGAAATATTAAGATAAGTTATAGAACCTTTTATGTTTGTAAATCACTAATATAAGGGAGAAAATGAGTGCAATGAGAAAAGTATGGATATAGTGCTCTGGGAGTTCTGATTAAGGAAAAGAGTTAGAAATGGACTTGAACTCTTGGTTGAAGATGATCAGATTTCTATTTAGAGTACTTCTCTAGCGAGAGCTACATTGAAATAAGGAGCATACATTTTTGTTTTGTTTTTAATAGAGCTGTCATAACTATGACTAGTAAAAGAGATTAGTAAAAGAGACTAGTAAAAGACATTATGCCAAGGAAATATTTTCTAGCAGTTGTAGTATATAAAAAACATTAGAGGCTCGGCGCTTATAGCTCAACGGGCTAAGGCGCCAGCCACATACACCTAAGGTGGCGGGTTCAAATCCCCAGCCC
>NW_003852408.1:21499838-21511232 GCF_000181295.1 Otolemur garnettii
CCCGGCTATTTTTTGGTTGCAGCCGTCATTGTTGTTTGGTGGGTCCGGGCTGGGGATTCAACCCGCCACCTTAGGTGTATGTGGCTGGTGCCTTAGCCGGTTGAGCTATAGGCGCCGAGCCTATTTTTTAATAAAATTCATTCCTCATTCCTTCTTTGTTTTCCTCTTCCATTCCTGTTTCCTTTACCTTTTCTCTTCTTTTCCTTCACACATAGGTGCCTTATAGGCTTAGGGTATACAATAATGAAATAAAACTCACAAAGTTTGTACATTTCAGGGCTTTCAGTCTACTGGGGATAAAAGTTAAGCAAATGATTACATACATAAATGCTGTTCTAATGCTAACACAGGAAAATGTTATCTTCATATTTCCCTTACGAAAAATCTCTTGTCAACTGAAAATTATGAGCTGCTTGAAACTCAAAGTATATTTTCCCATAGAAGCAATAATACAAAGAGATCTCATGCAATTCCTCGAAGCTTTATTTAATATAAATATTGCTAAACATCTCTTTGTAACTTTCTTTTTGTGGGAAACTTTATTGTAGATGATAATAATGTAGTTAACATAATATTGTAAGGTTAATAGAAATTGGTCTGAAAGAAACAGCTGAGAAAGAAAGGGATCAGAGTCCTTGAACCATGTGCTTAGCCTACCCCCATCTAGGGCCTGCATATCAACAAAGATTGATAAATTTTAGGCTCTGTCTATCATGAATTTATATTCTGGCAAGAGAGATTAAACATGTAATGGCTGCTATATAATGCAATAAATCCAGTAATACATATTTTTAATAAGATGTGAAAGTAGCCTAGAGAGAATACTTAAGGATAAGAGGATCAGAGAAAATATCAAGGGAAAGAGGTAGCATCTCAGTATGACTTTGGATGATAAATAGTAACTTTTTTAATGAACCAATGGAACTAGAAAGGTATTCCTTAAGAGTTTGAAGGCATGAAACAACATAATCAGTTTCAGGGTAGACACAGTAGCATGGTATTCGAGGGAGCACAAGGTTGTATAGGTTGGGATGCTTAAGAACAAGGGAGCAGAAAATATGATTAGTAGAAGAACAAGAGAAGAAGCTAGGAAGTGATGAATATTATTTATAATGCCTTGCAGGAATTAGTGGTGGTGTCTATAGGAAGGAGGTAAAAGGACAGACATAAAACCTTAGGCTTATGAGTTGTGTCTGTTAGATTGTGGGAACCATGTTCAAGAATAGTTTTCTGATGGAAGTTTAATATTAAATTACTATAATTACTTCTTTCTCATTTTTCTCTCACACACTTTTAAAAATAGCAAGTAGAGTTTTAAGAATGAATCAAGTATAAAAAAACTTGGAAATTTCCAAGAAAGTGGGTTCCCAGTTAAATTGATCATTGAGTTTTATATTTGAATCTAGGCAATCTGATTCATAATCCTTTGACCTGAAAAAGGCTATTTCATGTTCTATACATTATAAGCAACACTATATATTTGATTAAACTTTTTAAAAAGTTTGATTTCATGTTTATATAATAGCTATTAGAATAAACTGTTTTAAGGAAAGACAGACATCTAAACTCAGTAATCATTCACGTGTTTTTACAAATTGGTTCAGGCTAGTTGTGTAGCTGGCTCTTTGTTCTCTTAAGGAATGACATTATGTTTAGTTTATAGAAAATGACATACAACTATGCTCTCAGAATATAATGTTTCCTTTCCTTATTTTAGTAGTGTCTCCTTACATTTCTTAGGAATTGATCAAGACGTCTAATTGTTTATTTATATGCAGTTGAGTTCAGCTCTTACACTGAATAGGGCCATCACTTTGTTTGCTCTTATAGATTCTTAAGTTATAAGAAAAAAATTGAGAAGAATAGCTAATACTACCATGAGGGAGATAGAACTTTCTGTTCCATGTTTTTTGAAAGGAAAAAAAAAATGTCTCTTTAGTTAAGTTAGAGATAAAGGGAAGGGAAAGAGATTGAGAGATTGTATTTTGTAAATATCCTATTTAAGTAAGTGCTAATTTGTGCTTCAGGTCAGGAAACATGCACTGAGTAGTAGATCTACAAGTTTTAGTCTTTAAACCAGGAGTCCTCAAACTTTTTAAACAGGGGGCCAGTTCACTGTCTCTCAGACCGTAGGAGGGCCAGACTGCAGGCCCCGGGACCAGTAGGCTCCTAGGCAGGTCAGGCAGCAGCAGCAAAACCTGACGGGCCAGATCAATGTCCTCAGCGGGTTGCATGTGGCCCGCGGGCCGTAGTTTGAGGATACCTGCTTTAAACTATCACTTGCCACTTCAAATGGTCTAAATTTTGCTTCAGTTTTAGAGAGGAGAAGAAAGCAGTTATTAACAACATCCTTTGGTTTTTACAACAGCTTTGTCAACAAATTACAAATTCCCACATTTCCCGTTTTCCAAGTTTCGTTCCACTAATGAAATAAATTCTTCTCACTTTCAGAAAAAAAATTGATAGTTTTTCTTGGGAGAACACTGACTATATATCCTTCTTAGGTTTATTTTGTTACATTTAATAGATCATCTACATTTTAAATTGTACCTTTTATGTGTTTTTAATTTATTTAAATGTTTGCTTAAAATTATCTTTGGTTACTTTCTGTGAACAATGAAGATGTTGCTGAGGCAGTTGTTTATTTTTTCACACACTGTTTCTCTGAGGGTTAGAGTAAGAGACCTCTCCAGTGTTGTTATAGGGACAGTTGTCTTCTCTGGAGCAGTTCATTTGCTTTATCTTATGCTAGAGTTTTTACTTGTCACAGTTATTGTAATTCGTTTTTGCCAGAAAAGTTTCTTGTTATCCACTTTGTTTTAGGTATCATTTGACTATTCTTTTACTAACTTTTTAAGAACAGAAACTAACTCTGTGTATCCATACAGGATTTAATCTTTATCCTTTTCATTTCTGTTCTTGGCTATAGAGGATCATCATGGGCCACTCTTCCCACACTCTTAAGAGTTTTGTCCAAGGTGATAGTTTAAGGGAAAAAATATATTATGAAGTAGACTATGAATGTATCCCTGATTGAATTCTAAAAATATCATTCTTTATTGAGGTAACTATAGCAGGTTGCCTACTTACGTAATACTCAAAAGGTTTAGAAATTGAGCTTTGAAATTAGAATAGAATTTTCCATCGAAGCAAATTTTTTTTCTTTTGCAGTTTTTGGCTGGAGATGGGTTTGAACCCACCACCTCTGGCATATGGGGCCGACGCCCTACTCCTTTGAGCCACAGGCGCTGCCCTATAGAAGCAATTTTATAAGTAAGGGTTATTATAAATCAAGCTAATCTACAGTGTACTGACTCATAATGTAAACTGTAATTAAATCAAAGATAATTGCAACTAAGTTGTTATGGTGAAAACTTGTGTTTCTTTTGTGTAAAGATACTTGTGAAAAACCTAGTGGGAAACTTTCAGAAATTTCGATACTTATAAGCACCTTAGAGATTGATGATTGATTTTTAAAATACCAACTCAAATAAGAACTTCTTTTAAATATGTTTCTTCAGATTTCCTGACAATATTTGTGCATTCTAAGAAAATAGTCATTGGGATCAACAATTAGATCGCCTTGTCTTTGGAAAAGTCAGCAGACTAGCAATATTCTAAATATAAATTTAAATTTAAAAAACAGAAGGGCTTCCCACTTGGATCTCCCCACCTTCACTGCCAGGGGTTCTGTTCCCCTTTTTCTGTTTGCCCGCTTTTGCTTATCATGCTTATTAGTCTTTGTCCCTGCTGCATAAACCATTCTGTCACTCAAAATATAAGTAAATAAATTTAAAAAATAATAGTGCATTTGCTATTTTTTACCAAAAATATATGTTTAACACCATAACTGAATATGTCCATTCTAAAATTACATAAACTAAACCTCATGTATGTGTAACATATTACCATCTATAGGCAAGTTCTATCTAATAAATAGGACTTACATATACTATAATGTAGGCTAGCTCATAGCAGTCATTTAATTTATTTAGTCTTAAACTAATATACACTAATATAAATATTTTAGTCTTTTCATTACAAGAATACAATATTTTATTGACATTAAGAGTTTAATACTTTTCTAATTAGCCTATAGGAATTTATTAGAATTTTAAAAATATTTATATGCGTGTGTGTGTGTGTGTGTGTGTGTGTGTGTATAAAAGAAACTATATTCTTTCTTTTTGGGGAGAAGGCTGGTAAACAGGTAAGAAGGGAAGTTTTAGGGTGAGAACTGACTATGAAACCATTAAGATGATGTCTTTGCACTCCTTTTCTCCCTTTCTCTCCTGTCTCCAATGCTTCCAAGGAACCTAAAGTTCAGAACGGTTGGAATGAACTGAGGAGTATAGGAGAAAGCTCAGCAAATAAGTTGAAGAATAAGTATGTGTGTGAGTAGGAAGTAGGGACTACAGAGGCAGCTAGTTCTCCACTAACTAGTTCTGCCAGTTTCTTCCATTTCAGAAAATATCCCATTAAAGTTGAAAGCTTGTGTCTTCATTATTAACACAACTACCCTGTGCATATCAGGGACTTTGATTGGCTTAGATAATACTTCTGCTCAGTGCTGTAGTCCTGTCCATGACTGTTGGCTGGCAGCAACAGGGGCAGAGTTCCTTAGGGTACTCCGAAAGGAGTTAGTATAGAGTTAGAGTATTGTCTGGATATTTCTAAATTTGGTATTTTAATTTATAAAATGGGGGGTTCTCAATTATAAAACTCAAATAGAAATGCTGGTAACCAATATATCAAAAGATTCTATTAGGAAATATTCTGGGTTTCGGTGTAAAATCTCCATATTCTGAGTGTAAAAAACCTTTAATTTTATTTTAAATTGTTATGTTTTTAATGCTAATAAAATAATTAAAAGTCTTTGGTTTAAAACCAATTAGAAAAAAGAACTTGCATATATATAAGTTAATATTTTACAAGCCCAACCCATTAATTTTACATGTTATTTTAACAGTACATGTTTTCAATCAGCCCAAGTCTTTACAGAGTTAAACTGGACTTCCACGTTTATGTTTTCTGATTCTCAAGAGATAATAAGAAGCAGAATTTCAAATGCCTGTGGTATCAGTGGTGATTTAGTAATCAATTTGTTTTGATTTCAACTCTCTCATTGCTGTTTGTCTAGGGGATAGTGATCCTAGAAGAATGCCAACTTCCAAAAGACATTTTGAAAAAACAAATACAATTTGCAGACCAAGCAGCTTCGTTAAACACTACAGGGAATCCTCAGGTTCCCCGAGAGTGTCAAGATCCTTTACCAGAACAAGATTTTGAAATGTCACCAAGCAGCCCTACTTTACTTCTTCGAAACATAGAAAAACAGGTAAAGTCAGAGTAGGGTGTCAGCATAATGAAATGATTTTTCATTGATTTTAAAGGTATTCAAATAAACATCATTATGTGTGTGTCTACCTAGGATTTGCATTACTGAAGTTGGCCGTTTAAGGTTAAATGCAATTAAAATACTTGGTGTATGACTGGTGTTTATTATAAAATTCCTTAACTAAAATTGTGGGTATAATATGTAATGTGCAGGGTGATAATCATTTATACTAGGATTGGAAAATCTTTTTTTCTAACAAAATTGGCCATCCTTGGACTTTTTTCAAGGGGAAAGAACATTGGTACCAATTATTAAATCCAAATAGTTGTTTGACAAGTTTATTGATTGGGTTTTTAGTAAAAGATAATATTGGAATATGGATTTCTTCATGAAAAATGATTACATAAATGGAAAGTCAAAGAAGCACAGAACAGTTACTTTGATTCCAAAGTCCTCTGTGGTGCAGATAACTCCTCAAGTTTAATTATTCTGTCCTATCTGTCTTATATCTATCCTCTGAAATCAGTCAGTTATTTTGATTGAGATTTTGGTGGCTCTTGAATAAACCTGGCTTACTAGGAGGTTGTTATTGTAACTACACTGAATCTGCCAGAGCATAGCCATTCTTGATGATATTTGCATGATTACACTGATGCTGTGGGAAATGATAAAAATTTGTGGATCCCTGTATCTAATTTTCCTGGGTTTTTCTGTCATACCAAGAAATAATTAAATACAACAAAATATGGTATCATTTCTTCCATTCCTTATTTATTAAAACAGTAATTACCTAGTTTTCCTTAATTGGAATATATAATCAAAACACTTCTATGAATATTTTGTAATTCAGAAAATTATTTGATAATTATCTGATGTTAAATTGTAATGCACTTTACTATATAAGTGATATTTTAAATTAGGTTTGGTTATATTCTCATATTCCCACATACCTCTTTCTTTTCTCTCCTCTTAACGCATAGGACTAATCCTTTTTCAGTTTGACCCTCGTTGTTTCACAATCCAGGGTAATTTATTTGCTTATTCAATCGAATCTCCTTTCTTTACCTACAGGTCACTACTTATTCATTGAAAAATGTAAACTGATTACAGTAATTCTTAATACAGTACAATTCCAGAGGGATTTTCAGTTTCAAAAGAGATTTCTTACATGTTTTTCATTGTCTGTAGTAAACCCAAGGACCTGAGATAATATCAGAACTGTCTAATCTGTGGAGCCCAGAGCAAAGTGAAATTGCCAACCCCTTTCTTAAAGACAATAATTAAGAATTTAAACACAATGACAGCAAAGCACTAAGCAAGTTTAGGACTGTTCCACTGCAGCCCTATGCACAGGTTGCATACCAGTGAAGCTGGCCCTCGTTACCACTGTAGGTCTCATTACTGATGGGAATGTCAGAGGCTTTGGTAGTGTAGGAAAGGAATAGGAATTGTGACAACGTCAATAATGGCTCAACATAGGGGAGTAGAAGAGAAAGACGCAGAAAGGGGCAGCAACGATCACCTGTAGAGATTTTTAATAAATTGCCTATGAACTAGTCATTTGCTCTTGCCATATGTGGCAATAATGCTTTTACAGGCCAATTTTTTTTAATTTAAGTTGTTCTTAGATACTTGTAGAAGAAGACTGAGTTTATTGATGAGGGTGGCAAGCCCATTATTGCATATAGCTTTCTTAAGGTAATCTATTGATATATAACTGCTCACTTGTAATCATTTGACTTAGTTTTGTTGGAGTTAGAAATTACAATAGAAAGGCATTACTGAGTTGTAGGCTATTGACATTTTTAAAAAAAACTTATTGATTATACTAATACATGCTTCATTGTTAGATAGTATTTTTGTTCATAAATTTAAAAATGTCTTATTTTTAGTGTATTGGATGATTTAAGATAAATTTCACTGCTATTATATTTAATTTAGAAACCTTATTACAGATAGCTAGTATTTTGACTTAAAATTGATTAGTTTTTGTTTTCTGAATTCAAATTATGCTTCTCTTAATTTTACTTTTCTTATTTGAATTTCCTGTCCCACATTCAGATACAGGGATATAAGATTTTATTGGGCCATAGAAGGCTGGTCGTTAGGCTGAATCCAGGGGTTGTAGTGTTCTCCTTTTGGGCCAGTTATTCAAAAATAACTGCCAGCAACCTCTAGTGACTTAAAAGATTTTAGATAATGTTTATTGAGGTGGAACAAAAAATAAGAGTTTTCATTGTTTCAGACTAAAAAATATGAGATACTTAATAAATGTTAAATGCATAATTAAACTAAGAAACAGTTGCTAAATAAAGAATCAGTTTGTATTGATGATTTTTAAAATCATCTTTAATCTAAAAAAATTTGAGTAATTTTAAAATGAAGTCCTTAGGTGCATATTATCTCTCAAGACAATAAATGGTGGAAACATTTCAGAGTCTTTCTTATGAAAGACTTTATGAAGGAATAAAATAACAGACTTAAGTCTATGGTATTTAGTCTCATTATTTCTAATAGCATGTTATTAGTTTTATACAAGTGAAGAGTTTCAAAATAATTATTTAATATTTCACATACCTCTTTATTTTATAATAGAATATATTTTATAATAGACTATCTTATAGCCAATGAAAATGGTGAAATGTCTATATATTTTTTAAAAATATAGTCACTATATTAATGAAAAAACCAAGTTTTAGAAAATGGATGTGGTATGATCTAATTAAAAGTATGTGTATACATGTTATACTCATGCTCACATACACTCGGAAAACTTAATCTAGATGGAGAAATATATAAAATATTGACCATGGTTTTTTCTTAGAAGTATGATTATAGTTGACTTTCTTTTAATTTTCTAAATGTCTATATAATTTTTAATTTTTCTGCGATGAACATGGGTTACATCTATAATTAAAATAGTCGTCATTCCTTTGTAGAAATGTACTATTTCCATTTATGTGGCCTTTATTTATTATAATTGTTATTTTTTGTTTGTTTGTTTGTTTGAGACAGAGTCTCACTATGTCACCCTCCTTAGAGTACTGTGGCTTCACAGCTCACAGCAACCTTGAACTCTTGGGCTCAAGTGAGTCTCTTGCCTCAGCCTCCCAAGGCTGGGACTACAGGCACCTGCCACAACACGTGGCTATTTTGTTGTTGCAGTTGTCATTGTTGTTGTTGTTGTTTAGCAGGTCTGGGGCTGGGTTCGAACTCACCAGCCTAGGTACTGTGGCCGGCACTGTAATCACTGTGTTACGGGCGCCCAGCCAATATAATTGTTACTGTTTTGAGAATAATATTTATTATGTATATAGGGTAGACATAAACTTTGTGTGCAATTTATAATAGTTTAACAGAGTAAATTGCACACGAACTTTATGTCCACACTATATTTAAGTTTGAGATAAGGGTTAATGAAATCTTAAGTGCCAAAAAACCTTTGGTATTTTTGAATTAGGAAAACAATTGAGAAACAGTGTAGTGTTAAATTACTAACACTGAATTTGAATCCTGCATCCATTTCTTACCAGCTATATAACCTTTGATCAAAGTACTTAATCTTTCTTTGCTTAATTTACTCATCAATAATTGGTATTAATAATTGTGATATCAGTAGCTATAATATTATCTACGTTGCAGGTTAGTTTTGCAGATTAGAAATACTCTTGAGTGCACAGTGTAATGCCTAGCACATAATAAATTATAGCTATTTTTTTAAATTATTAAATAGGCTGCCTCAAGGGAAATACATAGATGCTATTTGCTCCATTCCAATGTCTTAGAGGATGGGATGGGTAGCTAAAGAAACCGTAATAAAAAAGGACATGGAAAAGGATGAATACTTAAATTGTAGATTTGCTTATGATAAATGGAAAAATCAGTTGTATAAATCTTCTATGTATACTAACGTATGTACTAAAATAAAAGCATTTACATGTTTTGTGAGAAGTTAAACATTTAATAGGAACTATAGGACTGAGCGTTTACTCACATTACTTGCTTAGCAGTAGTAAAAGGTTGACTGTTTCCTTGCAGAGTGCACAGTTGACTGAGATCATCAACAGTTTGATTGCCCCTCTCAACTTGTCCCCAACTTCATCACCCCTCTCTTCCAAATCCCGTAGCCAAAAATGTCTGGCTAATGGCATTTCCAGGAGGTAGGTATCAATCAATGAGATAGTTTTGTTTCTAAATTTGACTTTGCTTTATTTTACTTTGTTTTGATCTTTTAAGTATTACAGTACTTTTTTTTCCATGATAAGGAGTACTAGAGTATAATCAATAGACAATGGATAAAGTTGTAGATACTATCAAATTTAAATAATAAACCTAGAAATAAAAAGCTTTCCAGGAAGTTTTATATGTTTCTAAAAAAGAAATTGATAGCATTTGCTGTAGAAGTACTACTTGATTTACTATACCTTCCATGTTGCATCTTTTGTATTCTTGAGCTCCATGCTCTCTTTGCAATACATTTTTGGTTTTTTCTTTTTCTTTTTTTCTTTTTTTTGCAGTTTTTGGCCGAGGCTGGGTTTTAACCCACCACCTCCAGCATATGGGGCCAACACCCCACCCCTGCGAGCCACAGGCCCCACCCTGCAATGTGTTTGAGAACAAAAGATCCCTAGGTACAGTTTGTGATAAAGATGGGTAGATAGCACCAATAAAATTCAGCTTACAGCCCAAGCACAGTTGCTTATACCTATTTGGGAGGCTGAGGCAGGAGGATTACTTAAGGCACAGCATCAAGACCAGCCTGGGCAACATAGCAAGACCTGGTCTTTATGAAACCAAAAATAAATTATCTGGCTGTGGTGGTGCAGGTTTGTAGTCCTAGCTACTGGGGAGCCTGAGATGGGAAGGTTGCTTGAGCAGTAAGTGATCTGTGTATGCGCCACTGTTTTCCAGCCTGGGTGATAAAGGAAGACCCTCCCTCTTTACAAAAGAAAATTATAGGGCGGCACCTGTGGCTCAAAGGAGTAGAGCGCTGGCCACATATGCCAGAGGTGGAGGGTTCAAACCCAGCCCTGACTAAAAACTGCAAAAAAAAAAGGAAAAAGAAAATTATAAATAAATAAATGATTCAGCTTAAATTTTAATCACTCATTTTGTGCCTTAGTTTTTATAAGGTACATATTTTCTTAACATAATAGATAAGATGACTCTTCTAATCATTAGCAATTTATCTTATATACATATGTATCAGCAAAAATGTATATTCTATTAATCCAAATTCTTTTTTGGGAACAGCATTTGTTTTACTTTATATTGCTTACTTTTCTCTTCGAACCTTTCCTTCTGAAGATGCAATGAGAACATACTAATAGAGTATCATTTTATGTGTGCATCGTCTCATTTTTTTTCAGGTAAAATTGTAATGTTGGCTTCATTGCTTCAATTACCATAGAGGACTAAGTATAATTTCTTATTGGGAAATATTTATATTAATAATTACATGATTTATTTTTTTAAAAATCTTTGTAATATAGAATAAAAGAAAAATGTATACTGAGGTGAAACTTAATGCTAAGTAGCCATTACATTCTTTATGAGATTAAGATATATATAAACCAAGTCTTAAAATAAAAACGCTTCTGAGTGTGGTGGCTTACTCCTGTAGTCCCAGCTACTCTGGAGGCTGAGGCAGGAAGATTATTATTTGATTTTTATTTCTAATCTGTCTTTCTTCATTTTTTATTGACTTTATATTCATTCCTCTTATCACTGATGATTCACGTTGAAAGTAAAGTTCTCATATGTTGTATAAAGCAAATA
Organism: Otolemur garnettii; assembly: GCF_000181295.1. NCBI lineage: Eukaryota > Metazoa > Chordata > Mammalia > Primates > Galagidae > Otolemur > Otolemur garnettii. The sequence continues at coordinate 21,510,955 of NW_003852408.1, forward strand.
TGATATCCTCATGTATGAGAACATGCCCTAATTAGGAAAGTTGTAATATAGGTGAATGAATTTTGAGTTGAGTCATAAAACACCATGTGATTGGTATATGAGCATTGGTCATTCATTCATAAAGCATTGATTATTTGTCATATGTCATACAAAGCCTTAGAATGAAAATATGAAGAAGACAGTCTCCATTTGTTAATAATTCATGGCCTGATGGGTGAAACATGTAACTATTTAAAATGCTACATAATAATGATGGAATTGTATACTTTTTTTTTTTT
>NW_003852408.1:21511252-21528439 GCF_000181295.1 Otolemur garnettii
TTTTTTTTTTTGAGACAGAACCTCAAGCTGTCGCCCTGGGTAGAGTGCCATAGCATCACAGCTTACAGCAACCTCCAACTCCTGGGCTTACGCGATTTTCTTGCCTCAGCCTCCCAAGTAGCTGGGACTATGGAACTATATACATTTGTTTAAATACTTGCTTTTAACAGCTGTCATAGTTGAAAGAGACACTTCATAAAGATACGTAGCTCCAAAGCAAACAAATATAAAATTGGCTATTTAAACTAACTCACATTTTTTCAATCATGTCTACTAATAAACAGTTCAAGGTTTTTTGTTGAAATCTGCTAATAATTGCCATTTTCCCCCTTATAAATTAGTTGTTCCCACAAACTAATTGAAAGATTTTCCTTTGAAAGTTTTTAACTGATTTATAACCTACAAAATTTCTTTGATAGATTTAAAAACAATAAAAATTTTGTTCTTCATCGGCGCCTGTGGCTCAAGTGGCTAAGATCCCAGCCATATACACCTAAGGTGGTGGGTTTGAATCCAGCCCAGGCCTGCCAAACAACAATGACAGCTGCAACCAAAAAATAGCTGAGCATTGTGGTGGGCGCCTGTGGTCCCAGCTATTTGGGAGGCTGAGGCAGGAGACTTACTTGAGCCCAGGAGTTGAAGGTTGCTGTGAGCTGTGATGGCACTGCACTCTACCCAAGGGGACAGCTTGAAGCTCTGTCTCCAAAAAAAAAAAAAAAATTTGTTCTTCAAATATCTGAAGGTTTGCTTTTGAAAATTTTTAACAGGTTCGAAACCTACAAAAATTCTTTCATAGGTTTAAAAGCAAATAAAAATTTCTAGTACAAGTTTTTGAAATGTGATTATATGTGTTTTCTTTAGTGACGTTATTTTTGACAACAATACACTCTTTTCCAAGTACTTTTTACAGTTCCGTGCCCATAGCACAGTGGTTTTGGTGCCGGCCACATACACTGAGGCATTGTGGTGGATGCGTGTAGTCCTAGCTACTTGGGAAGCTAAGGGAAGAGAATTGCTTAAGGCCAAGAGTTTGAGATTGCTGTAAGCTGTGACACCCGCCACGGCACTCTACCGAGGGTGACATAGTGAGATCCTGTCTCAAAAAAAGAAAAAAAAAAAAAAAAGAAAATATTTAATGTGTTTTTCAAAAATCATTTATTTTTACATTTGTTGTCAAAATATAATATTTCCCTTGAAGAAACCATTGTATTTCTTTTCTGACATTTGATGGATATTGTAATGCTTTTTGTCAAAGATAAAATAACCAAATTTAGATCATTAGAGTTTTCATTTAAAATACATAATTTGGGACTGGGCATGATGGTTCACACCTAAAATCCTAGCCCTCTGGGAGGCCAAGGCGATGGATCACCTGAGCTCAGGAGTTTGAGATCAGGCTGAGCAAAGCAAGACCTCAGTCTCTACTAAAAATAGAAAAACCAGCCAAGTGCAGTGGCAGTCACCTGTAGTCCCAGTTATTGGGGTGGCTGAAGCAAGAGGATTGCTTGAGCCCAAGAGTTTGAGGTTGCTGTGAGCAATGATGCCGGCAGTGGCACTCTACCGAGGGTGGCAAAATGAGACTCTGTCTCAAAAATAAAAAAATAAAAAAATAAAAATATATATATATATATAAAATATGTAATTTGGCCAAGTGGGATGGTTCATGCTTATAATCCAGCATGTTCAGAGGCTGTGGCAGGAAGATCCCTTGAAGCCAGGAGTTTGAGACTGGCCTGAGGAATAAAATAAGACCTCATCTCTACAAAGAAAAAATAAAACATGATTTTTCTTAAACTCTTTATAAGTGCTTTGATAATGAAATAACCAGCATGCTACTGTGTAAAACAAAAGTTTTGGGGGAATACTCCTGATCTCATTAAAATGTATTGTAAAGATTCTATTATTTATGATAATAAATACTATAACCTATAAATCTATTTAACTGAGAATATAGAGACTGGAATATATTACAAAAAAAGAGTAATAACACTGATGGAAAAGTAGCAAACTTTGAGAATATGGTCTATTGTGTCAGATGCCAAAGAGAGTTAACTGAAAAGCATCCATTGAAATGCTCCATGTCCATTAAATAATAGAGAAATGTCCATTAAACAATAGAGAAAGAGGCAAGAGTGGATTAATAAGGGAAATGGCAATGAAGTAGATTACACATCAATGCCACTGTCTTTAAAGGTTATGATAAATGGATATACAAGGTCCAAAACAGGATTTTTATTAAGATGGAAGAAATGTAAACATTTTTATTAAAATAAAAGCAAGGGAAGGAGCTGTAGGTGGGGAATGTAGAAATGCTTTATCACAAAGTTATGGAAAGATCTTCTGGTGGGAAATACACTTGTTCTTTAAGAGTGTTATTAAATAGATTAAGGTAGGTATTGATGCAGTTGTTTTTAAAGTGATTCTAGCCTAGATAAGAATAATAAAGGGAGCTTGAAAAGTTAGGTAAAAGTTTGGATAGATAATTGATAAGTGAAACCTCTTCCTTTACCTACCCCACCCCCCACCCCGTCCTTCCCTGCACCCTTCTTTTTATTTGTAGCATGAGCAGCCCATCTCTGGAGAAAGGGTACTAGTTTCTAAGAAGCTGTTTTTCATCTCTTAACTATAAATATGCTGAGTGTGAAAAGTACTTAATTGATGTTTATAAAACTAGTTAAGATTTTAATTTTGAAGCATTCTCTAATTGAAGTTTTTATAAAATAAAGAAATGCATTGTAGTGAATTTCTAAAAATTCATCAGATTATTTTACATTATTCATATTTGGAAATATGACCATAGATTTTTAAAATTAATTAGAGATAAAATTTTATATTATAGTATTATATAAAACAGCTTTGATTTAAAGACAATTGTATTAAAGCAATGTGAAATTTACCTATAATGAGCCTTCTGATCTTAGAAATAAAATATCAAAGGAAACCTTATTTTATTTGTGACATCTCCTGTTTCCAATATTTTATTTTTTCTCCATGAGTTATATATGAAAAAAACATCTTATGGATTCAAAGCTTTTCAGGAGTAAGGGCTTAGTCATTTAATGTTATCCAGATTTGACATTTAACCACAAAGCACTTTCTGAAGATGTCCCTGTTAACCATATAAATACTATTAATTTATGTATTTAAATAAGTGGGCAGATAAGAAAATTTATCATTTGAGTAAGAATTTTTTATTTGTGATAAAATATAGATAACATAAAATTTATCATTTTAACCATATTTCCATATCAGTTCAGTGGCATTAAGTCTGTTTACACTATTCTGCAGTCATCACTGCCATCCATCTTCAGAACTTCTTTCATCTTCTCAAATTGAAACTCTTCAACCACTGAAGGATATTATTTGTTATATTGCCAAGCCAAAAAGTAAGAGAGCAAGAACTCATAAAGTAAATGAAACACAGAAATCTACTTTTGTTTGAGGCCAAATTCAGACAAAACTGAATTAAAGTTCTGATAGTTTTATGGAAATGGTTAGAGAGAAACCAAAAGCAAAATCCAGTAAAATCAAGCTGTAGTTCTAATAAATTGTAGGATAAGTAGAAGAGAAATCAAAGCCCACGGCCTTGATCATGATAGGGAAATGAAATAAAATCCTCGCATATTTAGCGTGCACCATCGTCTTTGAGAGACTATACCATCACAGTGAAGGTAAATCAGAAGTAAAAAACTGTTTCCCTTTCTTCCCTACTGGGGCACCCTGGGGAGATTTGCCTTGGGACTAGGCAGAACAGAAGATAAAAGACCTATCCTTGGAATAGGTATTTTTACATGGATTTCAGTCCAAATTTGCATCAGTCAGTGGTCAAAGGGATCCTTAGTTTTTAAATGGTTGCCAAATAGCAGAAGCAAATGCATATTTTCTCTGGAGGAAGACACCTTCTTTTTGGCCCTGAGAACTTTCTTTTCTTTTTTTCTTCTTTTTTTTTTTTTTTTTTTTGCAGTTTTTGGCCAGGGCTGGGTTTGAACCTGCCACAGAGAACCAGCACCCTACCCTTTTGAGCCACAGGCGCTGCCCAGAACTTTCTTTTCAAAGGCAGTGATTAGCACACAGCTAAATGTAATTAAACGTGAAGGAAAAGAAAAAGAACAGTAAGAACAAGCAGAAAACAAATAGAAAAAGAAGAGCATAAAGTTTTTATATATTAGAAGTATCAAACACTGATTATTTTTAAATGGTACTTATTATAAAAGATAGGCTTTATGAGAGCAAGGAAGAAATTATATAAAGTGACATAAGTACATTTGGAAAGGGATCAAATAAGACATCTGAAAAATACTGAAATTAATAAATAAAGTAAGTGGGTTTCTCAGCCAACTGAATGTAGTTGAAGAGAGAATGTATGGCATAGAAGAGAGAAGAAAAGTTCCAAACTGTAGCAAAAGAGACAAGACAATGAACAGAGAGTCATTTAAAAATATGGAGAACATAGTGAGAAGGTCTTAATAGAACACTTAATTGAAGACCTGGAGAAGAGATAAAGAATGGAGCAGAAGCAAGTCTGAAGAAGTACTAGTTGAAAAGTACCTGAACTGACGGAAGACACCCAATTCAGAAACACAAATGCCAGATCAGGAGAACTAAGAAGAAATCTAGTTCTAGACATAGAGGACATGGAAAAAAACAAAGATGATGGAACATCAGAAAGCAACCAGAGGTCAGAGAAAGACATTATCTTAATTAGCAGCATAGTTAGACTGGCAGCTGACTTCTCAACAGTAACAGTAAAAGCGGGAGGACTTGGAACGGTATTTTCAGTGTCTCGAGAGAAAAGAACTGTTTACCTAGGCATTATACACGGAGAAAACAGTTTTGAAGTCTGAATGTGAAACACGAATATTTTAAAATACGGCAAAACTGAGAGAGTAAGCTAGTAGACTCTAATTTATGATAACCATAAATTAATGATGTACTTTAGGCAGTAGAGAATGGTGATCCAAATGGAAAATTAAAGATGCAAGAGGAGATGAAGAGCAAATAAAACGGTAAGTAACGAGATAGGTGTATGTCAACAGGCGTAGTAAAATATGGCCAGTGGAGTTACCAAAGAAGACCCTGACGACAATCACATGTAGGTCCGGAGAAAGGTAAAAGGATCCTGATTGTTCTCAGGCCCTTGAATTATTAAGATTCCAGTAAAAGTACAGATTTAGCTTTTAGTATTTCCAAATTAAGATGGTGGAAGAGCTCCACCTGAGAGAGGGGCTTCTTGGGTGCTGATAATGTTCTATTTCTTGACCTAAGGGTGATAGCGGGACAGCAGGGGAGTAAGGAGAGGCCTTGCGTTGTGTGTTTAAGTTAAACATGAGATAAATGTTTCCTGTACTTATCTATTTCTATCTTACATTTCACATTTTAAAAAGTTAAGAAAGTAGGATAGAAACAATGTACTTCAAAAAGGATAAACACAGAGAGTCACATAGGAAGTCATATTTTCCCTCATGATTTGGCAAAAATTATTACAGGGCATTACTTATGGTAAATCTATGAGCAAAATTTAACTAGTTCCGTAGGGATGTGATATTTAATTTATTGACAGGGTAATAATGACTTAAATCTAATTTCAGAATATTACCTTAAAAAGAAGTGATAGGGAATAATCTAATGGTTGAGTTTATAATCTTTTCCCTTTATCTGTCAAGTCTGTCTTTACCTAAGATTCTGTTCAGTCTTTTACAATAAAAATGATCATAATTATTGTGGAAAGCAATGAAAAATGTCTCAAGAAAAGAACCAATAGCTATAGCGTATTTTTATTGGCCCCTATGACACCAAAAGTACTCTTATATTTAGTTGTGAATACATACTCAGCTGAAATATGTAAATTAATACAAATGTCAATATAATAACAGCAATGCAATAATAAGTTTCAAAAAATAGAAAATAATAAAAAATAAAGAAAGGAAGTTTCAAAATGCTTATAGACATAGGCAGAAGGTACAATGATACCTGCCTATGTATGATAGCTGTACAAAACAGATAGCATAATGTTTTATATGATCATTTGGTACCTAAATGTTTATATTATCTCTATACCAAAAGACTCATAAAGTCTTAAGCCTTATTTGGCAATCATTCAGTCTCTCCTCTAACCCAGCTTCTGCAATCATGTTATCTTACAAGGTAAATTTTAATCTATTAAAATGTAGTTATATCACTCAGTATATTATTGACCAAGAGTTCAAATGTATGTCTTACAATAAGCATACCAATTCCTAGGAGACAGTATATGGTTGTGTGAGAAGTAAATAAAATAGCATATATTAAATATAAATATAAATATACCTAGCACATAAAAAACAACCTAATAATATTAAGTAAATGAAAAACAACCCAATAATACTTAGGTAAGGATATAGTGTATATTAAATTTTTAGATAATAGCTTTTTCTTTCTTTCATATTCCGGAGAATGTACTAGTTATTTATTTAGCTATTCTTTTACAAAGTGCTTTGAAGTGGCCTGAATTAGGATAAAGATTAGAGGACATATGTAGGATCTCTTTGCACATGCCTACATAGACTCTCAGCAGGCCAGCTGGTACTGAAGTTATTCATACAGGTACTAGAAATCACTGAGACACTATTTTTCCATCTTTCTTGCCTTTTTACGGGACCCTGTAATTAAGTCAGGTACTCTAAAATGCAGCATAAACATACTGTTGGGTTTTTTGTTTTGTTTTGTTTTTTTTGAGACAGAGTCTCAAGCTATCCCCCTGGGTAGAGTGCTGTGGCATCACAGCTCACAGGAACTTCCAACTCCTGGGCTCAAGTGAATCTCCTGTCTCACCCCCCCAAGCAAGTGGAACAACAGAGACCCGCCACAACGCCCAGCTATTTTTTTTTTCTTTTTGGTTATAGCGGTCATTGTTGTTTCGGTGGGCCTGGGCTAGATTCAAACCCACCACCTTAGGTGTATGTGGCTGGTACCTTAGCCACTTGAGCCACAAGTGCCGAGCTGGGTTTTTTTTTTAATCATATACAAAACACTATATCCTTAAAGGGCTGTCTTGGGACATTTAACCCTCTATCTCCATGCACACACAAAGATTTTAACTTCTTTTTATTATCAATTATATTGTTTTCATTATTTAATGGTTTCGGGGTAACATGATTATAAGAGTATACCATTTCTATGTATTCTGTTTATTTTAGACATCTTGTAACCTTGGGAAAGTCAGTTAATCCCTTTACATCTCACTTCTTTACATTTAATGGGACATATTTTCTAAAATAATTTCTAGTGCTAAATTCTTTTCATTAAATGTTTATTTTTGAGAATTTTTTTTTTTTTTTTATCAAATCCACAATGAAAACAAACTTTTTTTGTTTTGGTATAGGCCAAAGTGTATTTCTTTTTGTAGTGTCACTCTTGTGCTATGTTATGGATGTAATAATTTTATGTTAGCGTATATTCAAGAGAATTAGTGAATAGAAATTACTTCACTCAACATGTGTTAGTGACTTTAAAGCATACTTTAAAGGTTATATACAGAGTCCACTTAAGAGCCAAACACTTTCAATAAGACTATTTGGAAAGAATTGTTTAAATAAAATTTATAATATGTTGCCATTTTTGAAAGGTATTGTACTTAATTTTTCTCTGATGACTCAGGTTTATCACCATGACCACATTCTCAGGGGCTACAGAGATAAACAACTATATATCTATAAAAGAATTCACTTATTAATTAACAAATATCTGCTGAGTGACTTCAGTGTGCCAAGGACTGGATTGGGATTCTACAAGTGATGATGTACAAAAACAGGTGGAGGTCTCTGTCCTTGTGGTTTAGAGTCTAGCTGTGGAAAAATGAAATAACCTAAATAATTACACAAATGTCCTCGTATAATTTTAAACTTGATAAGTTTTTTTTTTTTTGAGACAGAGCCTCAAGCTGTTGCCCTGGGTAGAGTGCTGTGGCATCACGGCTCACAGCAACCTCCAATTCCTGGGCTCAAGCGAGTCTCCTGCCTCCACCTCCCAAGTAGCTGGGACTACAGGCACCCACCACAATGCCTGGCTATTTTTTGGTTGCAGCCATCATTGTTGTTTGGCGGGCCCGGGCTGGATTTGAACCCGCCACCTTAGGTGTATGTGGCTGGCGCCTTAGTCACTTGAGCCACAGGTGCCAAGCCAACTTGATCAAGTATTACAAAGAAAACTTTTGTTTTAAGAACATTACTTTAAGGATGGGCATGGTGGCTGTTGCCTATATTCCTAACACTCTGGGAGGCCAAGGAGGTAGATTACCTGAGCTTAGGAATTTGAGACCAGTCTAGCAAAGCGAGACTCCATCACTACAAAAAGTAGAAAAAACTAGCCAGGTGTTGTGATGGGTGCCTGTGCCCCAACTATTCAGGAGCTTGAGACAAGAGGATTGCTTGAGCCCAAGAGTTTGAGGTTGCTGTGAGCTATGGCCAAGGCATTCAACCCCAAGGCAACTCAGTGAAACTCTGTCTTTAAAAAAAAAAAAATTGTTTTGGAATTCTATCTCACCTCAATCCCAAATTGATGAATTGGTAGCACTATTATCTTGCACAACTCTCTGGATCACAGTTAGAATGAGATTTGTCATGCACCTGGCTCATGCTTGTAATCCCAGCACTCTGGGAGGCTGAGGCAGGAGGATTGGTTGAGATCTGGAGTTCAAGACTGGCCTGAGCAATTTACCAAGACCCTGTCTCTACAAAAATTTTAAAAATTAGCCAGGTGTGGTGGCATGTGCATGTAGCTCTAGCTGCTGTGAGGCTGAAAGGGAGGATTACTTAAGCCCAGGAGTTGGAGGATGTAGTAAGCTATGATGATGCCACTGCATTCCAGCATAGGTGGAAGAACAAAACCTTGTCTCTTAAAAAAAGAAAGAGAGAGAGAACAGCCTATGTCCTGGATTATTGCGAGAAACAAATGAGATATGATTTTTCAAATTTTTTTTACCTGTCTTTCTGGACTTCAATGTAAGCTTTAGGAAAGTAGAGAATTTTTGATCTATCTTAATAACTGCTATTTTCCTTAGTTCCGAGATCAATGAGAGTCACATCATGAGCACAAGTAAATATTTGTTGAATGAATGAAATGTTGTTCACAGGTAATCATCATTCATAAATATTTTGTGTTTATTTTTCTCCTCTATAGTCAGACTGATATTGATATGACAGCTCTCTTAGCTATCTCCTGTGGTTTGGCTTTTCATTTAATTTGACTCTGGACTAGAAGATCAGATAACCAGAGTGGTAGAACTATCTACACTGTAATAAGAAACATTTTATAGTAAGAGAAGCCGTCTCTTCAAAGTAACATTGAACTTTTGTGAATGGACTTCACTGAGATTTCTTTTGGTTGTTTAACTACCTTTTGTGATTTCATCTGTATTCTATACCAGGGGTGCTAATGTATTATATATTATATTATGTGTATACTTTGAGCACTTTTTGTAATTGCAGAAGTCAAATGTGACTTATAGTCATCTTTTGTTATTGGTATATATTGAATATTACTATTTTAATATGGTTGTTTTCCTTTTTGTTTTTTTAAGAGACAGAGTCTCACTTTGTCACCCTCAGTAGAGTACCGTAGCATCACAGCTCACAGCAACCTCCAGTTCTTGGGCTTAGGTGATTCTCTTGCCTCAGCCTCCTGAGTAGCTGGGACTACAGGCACCCACCACAACGCCCGGCTATTTTTTTGTTGCAATTTGGCCAGGGCTGATTGAGCCCACCACTCTCAGTATATGGGGCCGGCACCCTACTCACTGAGCCACAGGTGCCGCCCTAGTTGTTTTCCTTTCTTACAGCATTTTGGCACCCTCTGTATAGTTGAAATTGCTAGATAAGTAACCTCATAAATGAACTGTTTCAGTTCTTATAATAAAGAATATTTATTCTAGCTTTATATCATGTTATAATTTTTGAATATAATTAGAAGAAATTTAAATTTTTTATTTTTAGTTTGGCCAGTGATCCTCTACATAATTTTTGTGAACCACAGAAAACTTACAATTTGATATAATTAAAAAATTCTTCAATTCTGTGATCATTTTAATAATATTCTCACCTGGTTAGTTACTTTCCAGAACGCCTGTTTACACTCCTGTTACTCTTTGATTCCTAATCCCCTTCTTTCATTTAATGGCAGTTACCTCCCAGGAAAGTGTCAGAGTTGGGCTTTTAGCTTTATTAATCTTGGGAGCAGAGTTTAAGATGAATCACCAGGAACTGAGCAACTAAGAAGATTGAGTCTTCAAATCAATGAAGTGCTAGTCATAGGGATAGTTTGTGGTTTTTAGATCTTAGACTCTAAAAGGAACATAAAATGTAGAAATGGATCCTTATTTACCCCATGGGGTATTATTTCTGACAGAGTAAATTTCTGCTTCAAATAATATCTAGATTTTTGTTGCTATTCATTTATGCTTTAATGAGTCCCAAAATACGATATGAAATTAAATACCAATGAATCATTGCCATGCTGTTTATTTCCACTAATGGTAATTATCTCACATGAAATGCAACCATTCTTTCTAATTGGATATCATAATTGAAAAATTGCATATAAGCTGGCAAACTAATCACATATAAAGTAATTCATTTACCTTAATATTTTCAATAGTTATTTCTCAATTTATGAGAAAACATTATTTGTTAGCAGCATATTCTAGGTTAATGTTTTCAACATAATTTTGGATTCTTGTGAATGATATTAAATATCATATTTACTAGAGTTATTATTTCAGTAGGGAAGTAAAACTCCTGCTGCATTTTTAACAGTGCCAGTAGAAATGATTTTCTTTTGTAAAAAGCTTACTTTTCTCTATTTATCTCTAATAACATTATTCTAAAACCTAATGTTATATAGGGGAATGTTTTAATAAATTGTAGTATAACCACTAGATCTAATATCATATAACTATTAAAAAATTGTGTGTATAGAAAGTGTATAATCATAAAAGCATACTTAGGAGGAAAAAAATCAGGATACTAAAAGTATAGTATGATTTTATAGAAAAAAGATTTGAAGGGTATGAATTAACATTTTAATGCAAACTATATACTCTATTTGTGTTTAGAAAATGAGAATTTGGAAAACACTTCAACTTTTATTTTTTATTTCCAAATTTTCCTTAAAATAAAAAACAGTAATTGAATATCTTAGATTAGATAGAAGTATTTGTCAACCTGATATCTCATTTCTCAGGTAGAAAAATAAGACTATCATATTGACTTCCTAGTCTCTGCCTTTATGTTTTAGAAAGTCCCACTTGAAGTTAAGAGCCAGAGATAAGAATGGTAGATTACAATGTAAAAACTGACTGCTTTTTTCCTCTACTTTTTATTGTGGAAATCTTTAGACATATAGGAAGCATAGCAAAAAGAAACCACATATTCCCAACTTCAAGAATTCTCAATACTTTGCTAATTCATTTCAGTTATTCCTCATCCTGGCAGACTTATTTTTTCCCTAGAAATTTTTAAAAAACAGATTCTAGTGATTTTTATTTTAGCTATAAACAGTTCTATGCATTTCTTTGATAACTCTTTTTTAATACACCTTCCACTTTATTGTCACATTGAATATTATTAACCATAATTTGTTACTGTCATTCAGTTCTCTGTTCACATTCAGATTTCTATAGTTGTCTCAAAACTATCTTTTTATGATTAGTTTGTTAGAATCAGGATTCAAAGTCCATGGATTATATTTGGTTATTATGTATCCTAAGTCTCTTAAAAAAAAAAAAAATATATATATATATATACTTCTTTGCATAGGATACAAGTATGATTTTGTTACATAGATATATTATATAGTGGGAAAGACAGGGGTTTTAGTATATTCATTCCCCCAGATAATGTATGGTATGTTTGCCCATGAAGTGATTTATCATCTACTCCCTCTTACCTCCTTCCCTTCCGAATCTCCACTGTCTATCATTCCATACTCTGTGTTCAATGTGCACACATTATTTTGCTCCCACTTATAAAAAATACGCAGTATTTGTCATTATGCATCCGAGTTGTTTTACTTAAAACAATGGGTTCCAGTTCCATCTAAGTAGTTATAAAAGACAGAATTTCATTCTTCTTTATGTCTAGGAAGTATTCCATTATGCATATATACCACATTTTTTTTCTTTTTAGAAACAGAGTCTCATTTTATCTCCCTTGGTAGAGTGCTGTCGCGTCACAGCTCACAGCAACCTCCAACTCCTGGGCTTAGGCGATTCTCTTGCCTCAGCTTCCTGAGTAGCTGGAACTATAGGCGCCTGCCACAATGCCTGGCTGTACCACATTTTCTTTACCTCATCATCTGTTGCTATTGTGAAAAATGCTACAATAAACATACAAGTGCAGGTATCATTTTGATGCAATGACTTTTTTTTTGAGACAGTCTCATTATGTCACCCTCGATAGAATGCTGTGGCGTCACAGCTAACAGCAACCTCAAACTCTTGGACTTAAGCGGTTCTCTAGCCTCAGCCTCCTACGTAGCTAGGACTATAGGTGCCTGCCACAACGCCTGGCTAGTTTCTGGTTGGAGCTGTCACTGTTATTTAGCAGGACTGGGCTGGGCTCAAACATACTAGCCTCAGTGTATGTGGCTGGTACCCTATTCACTGAGCTACGGGTGCCGAGCCTGCAATGACTTAAGATCATTTGGGTAGATATTCAGTAAAGGGACTGCTGGATCAAATGGTAGTTCTGTTTTTAGTTCTTTGAGAAATCTCCATACTGTTTTCCATAGAGGTTATACTGATTTACATTCCTATGAGCATAAGCATTCTTTTTTCTCCTCACACTCACAAACATCTAGTATTTTTTTTTTTAATAATAGTCATTTCGGAGTGGTAGAAGATGGTATCTCATTGTGGTTTTAATTTGTATTTCTCTGCTGACTAGTGATTTGGACGTTTTTTCATATGCTTTTTGGTCATTTCTATGTCTTGTGAAAAATGTCTATTCATGTCTTCTGCCCACGTTTTAATATGATTTTTTTTATTGTTGGGTTGTTTGAGGTCTTAAGTTCTGGTTATTAGTTCCTTTTCAGATGCATAGTTTACAACCATTTTTTCCCATTCTGCACGTTGTCTGTTCACTGTGTTGATTATTTCTTTTGCTGTGCAGAAGATTTTTAGTCTAATTAAGTCCCATTCATATGCTTATGTTTTTGTTGCCTGTACTTCTTTAGTCTTAGTCATAACTTCTTTGCCTAGACAAATGTCCATGAGAGTTTACCCTAGGTTTTTTTCTAATATATTTTATAGTTTCAGGTCTTACATGTAAGTCTATACTCTATATTGAGTTAATTTTTATGTATGGGGAGAGAGAGATATCTTGTTTCATTCTTCTGCATATGGCAATCCAATGTTTCTGGCAACATTTATAAAAAGAGGATATCCTTTTACCAGTATATGTTCTTATCTACTTTGTCAAAGATTAGTTGGATATAAATATGTGGTTTTATTTCTAGGTTTTCTATTCTGTTTTATTGATCTATATGTCTGTTTTTATGCCAGAACTAGTATTTTGGTTACTATAGCCTTGTAGTATAATAGGTAATATGATGCCTCTAGCTTTGTTCTTTTTGCTTATGATTGCTTTGGCTATTCAGACTGTTTCTTGGTTTCATATGAATTTTAAGAATGTTTTGTTTAATTCTGTGAAAAATGGTATTAGTATTTTGAGAGGAATTGCATTGAATCTGTAGATTGCTTCAGACAGTACGGTCAGTCATTTTAACAATTTAATTCTTCCAGTCCATGAGCATGGATATTCTTCTATTTGTTTGTGTCATGTACAACTTCTTTCATCAGTGTTTTATGTTTTTCCTTGTAGAGATCTTTTACCTCCTTGGATAAAAATTATGTCAAATCAAAAGTTACAATTAACTTTTAAAGTTAATAAAAAATTATGTTGAATCAAAAGTTTATTATATTTCAAAAAAGAAGCAGTACAATTAGTCAAAACTCTTGACACTGTTTTGCCATTTTAACACTAGCTTGTGTATGACAGCAGCAAAGAAGCCTGGAGGGTGAGTGGAGATGAAATCGCAAAAGTCATTTTCCACAGCTTGCTGGTAATTAAATATTTTTCCTTGCTAGAAGTGGTTGAAAGCCTGGAAGAAGTGGTGGTCAGTTGGTACATATTCTGGTGAATATGGTGGATAACAGTTTCCAAGTTTGTGTGACAACATTGTCTTGCAAGAGGATTGGCCTGTCTCTGTTGACAAATCTCAGCTGCTTAATTGCAAGCATCCTCATCATGGCATCCATTTGGTTGCACTTTGGACTACTTTTCTGCATTTAATCTTTATCCAGCCATTGTGCTGAAGGCTTGTGATTGTCAAAAAGAATCCATTTTTATCACACATAACAATATAGTGTAGAAAGGGTTCACCTTTATGTCACGGCAACAAAGACAAGCTTCGGGACAGATGGTTCTCTTCTGACACTCATTTAATTCAGAGAGAACCCATCTATCCAATTTCTTTACCTTGCCAATTTGTTTCAGATGGTCCAATGTTGTTGGAATACTACCATCAAACTTTGCTGCTAATTCACACATAGGTTAAGATACATTCACTTCTATTACAGCTTTCAACTCATTATCCACCTTGGTCTTAGGTCAGCCACATGGCTCATTTACAACATTGAGATCACCAGAATGGAACTTCTCAAACCAGAGAAATGTTGTACTGTGTATTCATTAGCCCCTTCCTACCCAAACACTTCATTAATATTTCAAGCTTTCTTTACTGAATTGGTTCCATGGTGGCACTCATATTAAGAAATAACATAGATTTTTGATTAACCCATAGTTTCACAAAAGGTGCTCTAAAAAATTTCTTTTGTGAGATAATCAGATATTAAAATGTGTGTTTGAACAATGAGGATGTACCTTCACAATTTAAAAACAAAAAAAGCATCAAAGTAAAATGTCAGAGATATCAACTGTCAAACTTAATACTTAAGGAAATTGGATATAGCTTACTTAATAACCTAATGCGTCCTCAAACTTTTTAAATGGGAGGCCAGTTCACTGTCCCTCAGACCGTTGGAGGGCTGGAGTGTGGGCCCAGGGATGAGTTGGCTGCTAAGCAGGACAGGCGGCAGCGGCAAAAACACCCGGCAAGCTGGATAAATGTCCTAGGTGGGCTGCATGTGGTCTGCATGCTGTAGTTTGAGGATGCCTGAAATATATTCCTAGGTGTTTTTTTTTTATTTTTTTGAGCTATTATAAATGGGATTGCCTTTTGGTTCTTAGCTTGACAGTTTTTGGTGTACACATATAAAAACATTGCTGACTTTTGTACACTGATTTTGTATCTTAAAACTATACTGTAATTTATTTATCAAATCTAAGATTTGTTGGTGGAGTCTTTAGGGGTTTTTCTATCTGTAAGATCATATCATTAGTAAACAGAGGCAATTTGACTTTCTCTTTTCTAATTTGGATGCCTTTCATTTCCTTTTCTTAACTGAAGTCCTAATAAAAGAGAAAGAAAGAGAACTGTAATTTTAAGTGACATTTTGTTTTATTGCTACAAAAATAGTAAAGTTCATTGTAGGAAAATTGGAAAATTCAGAAAATTCTAAGAAGAAATTATATTGCTTGGAGTATATTTCTTTACTACATGTATCATTTTTACAAGGAGAGATGTGAAACAGACATTACAAGTCGTTCAAAAACAGTCATTCCTAGGTCTATATGTTTATAGATGTGTTTCTTTTCTAGGGCTGCTGTAACAAATTAGCACTAACTGTGTGGCTTGAAATAACAAATATTCTTTCACAGTTCTGGAAGTTTACAATCAAGGTATTAGGCAGAACTATGCTGCCTGTGATGGTTCTAGGGAAGAATCCTTCTTTGGCTTTTCTTAGCTGCAGGTGTTCACCTACAGTCCTTGGCTTTCAGTATATAAATACTTCACTCCAAACTCGGTCTGTGTCTTCACATGGTATTCTTCCCTGTGTGTGTCTCTTCCTTTAAGGATGTAACCGACTGGATTTAGGGTCCACCCTCATCCAGTAAGTTCTTATCTTAAATAATTACATCTTCAAAGAGTCTATTTCCAAATAAAGTCACATTCTGAGATTCTGGGGAGACACTATTTAACCTAATACAGCAGGTATGGGTATTTGTACTTGTATATATCTATGGGGGGTGGGCTGCAGTGCTATCATAATCTCTCTGAGAATGTACAAAGCTTATTTCCACATTAAGTGGTTTATTGTGAGAATTATGTCAAATTGGGCAAAATGTTGGAAACCACTGGCCTACAATAATGCTTTAAAATTTTGTGTTGAATATTTATTCTTTTCTATCCCATAAGCTTAGTTTCCTTGGCTGCATAGTGTATTTTTAAGCCAAAGGGTGGGGCATGTGTACCATGGGAGGTAATCTGAAAAGAGAAACCAAGATTTTGTTCAGCTTAACATGTGTCAAAATGCTGAAATTGGCCTATTTTTCCATAGAGCCTAGCTCTTCAGCTAGTTATTGTCCTGGTATCCCAGGGTAATTATTATGGCCTTCTACCTTGAATAATTCCTGGCTTCTGAGGATATCTTAAGGATATAGCTCTTTCACACTACTGTGCTAAAGGGCATTGGACCTTATTTTCCTGTGAATGAAAGACAGTAATCCCTAAATATAGTTTAATATACATTTTAAATTCCAAACTTTTTTATTGTTTAAAAAATGGAACACTTTACGAACTTGCATGTCATCTTTCTGCAGGGGCCATGCTAATCTTCTCTATATCATTCCAATATTAGTATATATGCACCGGAGTGAGCACTAAACTCCAAACTTTTGAAAGCATTTTTATCACGTATTGTTACGTAGAAGCATTTTCCACAGCAGTCATCCACCATGTAGTAATGTGGATTGGATTGCAAATGCATCCTTACAAATTACTAGCATTATAGTAAAGCAATGAAAATATGTAACTTTCTCACTAATAAACTTGTTTTTTCCTCCAACCAAACTAAATTTAGTGAGTGGTTCTACTTTCCCCTTATCTGTTGTCTTTTTTTTTTTTTTTTTTTTTTTTTTTTTCTTTATGAGATTTCTCCCTTTGGAATTTACTTTAGCTAAGAAAGTAGGCTTGCCCAGTAGACAGTTGTATACCATGAGTGTCATGGTATGTTCATCTAAAATGCTTTCCTTT
>NW_003852408.1:21529568-21534712 GCF_000181295.1 Otolemur garnettii
ATATATATATATATATATATAAAATAAAATAAAATATCAAGGAAGAGATTAATTGACTCACTTCTGGATCTCTGGCCTCACTTTCTGTAGAATTTAAATATAGGAATACATTGTTGTGAAAAATTTTCTTTCAGTTTTCTATTCATAGTCTGTAAAAGCAAATTGAATGCCTATCTTGTAATCCATAAATATCTTAACTGCTAAGATTTCTAGGATTGTGATAGAAAACCAGTCATTTTAGAGAATCATTAAATAACTATTTGAGGAAATAAACAGTGTTAATAAAGTGTGAACTGTGACTTTTCTGATTATTTTCTAAGATAAAAGCTTTCAGCCATTTTGCACTTTTTTAAAGATTAGAAGAAACTTTAGACTCGAATCTCAGGTCTTGTTCTTTTACAAATCAAAACATCTTATAAATTCCATCTGCTTATTATTTGTATAAATTTATGATCAAGTCATACGTCATGATATCTTACTATCAAAAACTAAACCAGAGTCAGAGATTTAGAATGAAACTCAACATTGTGTGAGCATGTATCTTAGTAAAAGCTCTCTTGTAGCCTTCTGAATAGAGTTTCTTTTGGCTCTTAAACTAAAAATGTTGAACATTTACTCATTCACCAGACTAATTATTTAGGTATAGTATGCAGTATTCATGTGCTGTACTAATCAACAGAACTGGTATGATAAATATAACAATATATATGTGCGGCAGTATTTGTTCATCATTTAACAAATGATCATTGCACATCTGCTATATGGAAGGCACGGTGCCAGGAACTTCTGTTACACGAGTAAACAAAATACACACTTTTCTCTGCACTACTGATAGTCTGATTAATCAGATAACCATATAAATAAGATACAAGCATTATGAAAAATGCTAGGAAGGAATAGTAAACAGTGCTCACCTTTTGGAGCTTACAAGGTTTGACCTAGTCTTTGAAGAGAGACTATAAAGATGCTCCAAATAAACTTCCCTGAGAAACTGACTTTGGAACTGAGAGGCAAACGATTATTGGAAATTATGTAAGGTAAAGAGGATGTGTGAGGATTCTAGGAAGCAGAAATGACATATACATAGCTCTTGTACTGTAGGGAGTATGAGTTATTTGAAATGAAAGGAGGTAGTGTGGTTGAAAATGTCAACCTAAGGAATGAAACCCAGGCAAAATTAATACAGAGACTTTATTTGGGCCCAGGTTGAAGACTGCATCCTGGAAAACATGAGGACGATGACTGAAGATGGGGAAGTGCTTCTTCAGCCATTTTTACAAGCAGGTTTTTAAATATTAGCTCTAGGGGGCAATAAGACATGACTGCTTGAGAATGTAAAGAGACTAGCATTTCTCAGATAAAGGGTTGCTTTTCTTTATCAGGACACAGGATAAGAGGGAGCTTGATGCAAGATGAAGCAGGAGAGTTATGGCAGGGGCCAGACCAATTAGAGCCTTTTAAAAGATTTAGGATTTAAGTGTTTTAAGAGCAACGGGAAGGCTTTAAAGATTTTAAGCTTTGCATGTTGGGGGGTCCAGGGGTGAGGGGAACAGTATGGCAGATAATATTTTTTTTTTCCCATAAGATTAGTGCAGAAGGGACTACAAGGGGGAAAAGTATAGATGAGAGAGAGCAGTTACAAGTCTGTTGGGGTATTCCTGCCACAAGATAGCTTAGGTTCTGGGGAGGGCACTGGAAGTGGAGAATTTAAGCCTCAACACCTACCCTTAATACTTGCCCCTCTTCGATTATTCAATTCATTCATTTTCAAACCAAGTTATGTTATGTGCCTGTAATATAAAAGAACTACCCTATAGTTTGGGAGACTTTTTGTGGTCTCCACCTTCCAGTTAGAAATCTAAAAGAAGGTAATTCATTGCCTCACCTGGTCCTATACTACTTGGAAACATGCTATTTCAAAAGTCCATTGATGGTCAAGCACAGTGGCTGATGCCTGTAATCTTAGCACTCTGGGAGGCCAAAGAGGGTGGATTGCTTGAGCTTAGGAGCTAGAGACCAGCCTGAGCAAGAGTGAGACACCATCTCTATAAAAAACTAGCCAGGCATTGTGGCAGGCCCCTGTATTCCCAGTTACCTGAGAGGCTGCAAGACTTTGAGGTTGCTCTGAGCTATGACACCAAGGCACTCTATTGAGATCGACAAGTGAAACACTGTCTCAAAAAAATAAAAAGTCCATTGATAATTGTGTATGACAGTTGTTTTGATAATTATTATATGGCAGTATTTCATCCTCAATTTCAGAGTTTCTTAAACTCAGTGAGAACCTAAGCCTTATTGCTTGTCAAAATGTTCTTTTCTTTCTGGATCTTCTACTTTTATTATTATAACTTTTCTTTTTAAAAGACTGTTATGGATGGTTGCGTCTTGTATTGATTTATTAATGTTATCTTTGTCTTAAGTTCCTACAAAAGGTAATACTTAATTACATGGATTACTATCTCCTTAGGACAAAGCCTTAGATTACAGTCACAGGAGCAGGCGGTATTGTCTTCCTCAGAATTTTCTCAGGTTTTTCCTTATGTTTTGCTTTCATTGAGGTTCATTAATTGACTTTCTATTTAGTGTAAAACACTGTGCAAAATAAGTTAACTTATCAATGTTTTGCAATTACCTTTTACAATCTCCATCCATTATTTACAAAAATGATGTATATACCAACAAATTAGCTTTGGTGAGAATAATGTAGCTTGCATATTGGTTAGTAGTGAAATAAACAGACTTTACATCTTTAAATTTCAATAAATTCCTCTATCATTCGAGAAAGATAAATGTCGGTAATACTTAGCAAGAATTATTATTATCTAATAATAATAATAAGACAATCTAAGGATGGATTGTCTGCAGTTGGGAACATACTTAAAAGAAAAAGAATAAAACTAAACATTTTTCTTCTGATAATATATCACCTTAGAAATTTTAAAATAGGCTCGGCATGTGTCGCTCAAGTGGCTAAGGCGCCAGCCACATACACCTAAGGTGGCGGGTTCGAATCTAGCCCAGGCCTGCCAAACAACAATGATGGCTATAACCAAAAAATAGCCAGGCGTTGTGGCGGGCGCCTGTGGTCCCAGCTACTTGGGAGGCGGAGGCAGCAGATTGCTTGAGCCCAGGAGTTAGAGGTTGCTGTGAGCTGTGATGCCACAGCACTCTACCCAGGAGGACAGCTTGAGGCTCTGTCTCAAAAAAAAAAAGGAAATTTTAAAATATATATAATCATGTCCCACATAATGATGTTTTGATCAATAAAGGACCACATACCTATATGACAGTGGTTCCATAAGATTATAATGGAGCTGAGTAATTCCTTTTGCCTAGTATCATCATAGCTATTGCAATGCATAAATACCTACTAATGCATTACTGATGCCTCCAGTATTCAGTACACTAACATGCTGTACAGACTAATAGGCTATTATCTTGTCAGGTTCTTTTTTTTTTTTTTGAGACAGAGCCTCAAGCTGTCACCCTGGGTAGAGTGCCGTGGCTTCACAGCTCACAGCAACCTCCAACTCCTGGGCTCAAGCGAGTCTCCTGCCTCAGCCTCCCAAGTAGCTGGGACCACAGGCGCCCACTACAACGCCTGGCTATTTTTTGGTTGCAGCCGTCATTGTTGTTTGGTGGGTCCAGGCTGGATTCAAACCCACCACCTTAGGTGTGTGTGGCTGGTGCCTTAGCCACTTGAGCCACAGATGCTGAGCCATCTTGTCAGGTTCTAATCAGTTTAGTTGTGCTAACTAGGACTGAGGGGTAGAGTGGAGGGAGTTCACAGTGACTCAGTGGCCAATTAAATGCTTTCTAATTTATAGTCATTGTGAGGCTTTCATCCACCAACAATCATGTAAATATATTCAACACACAGGCTGTACTAAGAAAGAGAAAACCTGCACACTCTGAGGAATTGGGCAAATCCAGATTTCCCTCTACATGCTGACCAATGAGAGTGGGGAGGACAGGAGTGTTACTGCTGTTTTCCTGACAGAATTTCATAGAGCTCAGGCATCTCAGCCATGGTCAGTTTCTTTGCTGTTTTTATGGTCTTCCTCAAGAATACTCATGATCTTAGCCACCTTTTCGCTTCACCTCCTCATCAGGTCTGGTAGGGCAGGGGACGTGGGACCTGGTTATAGCAGGTGTAATATTACCACCTCAGCCCCTGCACATACGCTTATCACTTTGAGGAGTCAGCAGTTTTGTTGTAGACTGAGTTGCTGGTCATAAATATTTGCAAAGACTGAGGCACTTGAGCCCAAGAGTTGGAAATTGCTCTGAGCTGTGAGGCCATGGCACTCTACCCAGGGTGACAGCTTGAGACTCTGTCTCAAAAAAAGAAAAAAAAGTGAAATAGTTGTCATCAGCTATTTTCCCTATACTGTGTGACCAGTGGTATCAATTATATATTTGTTTAATGTATGATATTCATTACATACCATATTGAATTATTTTCTTTGGTATCACAAACATAAGCCATCCAGATACCCTTATTTCTGGCTTCTCATTACTATGTAAAGTTTTCTTGAATTATTATTATCTTTATCCACAAGCTAATAGAATATTTTATAGCAGTCATAAATATGATCCAAAAGCAATAATACTGCTGTAGAAAAAGGTTTATCTTATGTTTATTGGTAAACAACAATTCTGTTTGAACCAAATAGCATATTTATAACCTACATGTTGAGCAGTATCATGTAAAGCAGATTCACTTGTTAATGTTAGAATATTAAATTGATTGGCTTTTGTCTATATAAGTAAGATTGAAATTGGTGCCTCGAGTGCTTGAAAAACTTTTATTTTATATGTAGTATACTCATATAAATGAAGTTGAATTTATCTTGCAATGAGGGTTTACTTTATGATGTTCTGATGTTGTAAAATATTTGAAATATTTAAACACAGTGCTTAGAAATGAATATGAAGAATATAAAATTATTATGCTTCTTTTCATGTGTAGTTTGTGGGATCTATTTCATTAGTTTACAGTTGTAGCTTCTGTATTATCAAAAGTTTTACAAAATTCATAAAATATAATGAGGTTAGGGCAGTGCCTGTGGCTCAAAGGAGTAGGGTGCCAACCCCATATGCCAGAGGTGGTGGGTTCAAACCCAGCCCTGGCCAAAAACCTG
>NW_003852408.1:21534924-21543443 GCF_000181295.1 Otolemur garnettii
AAAAAAAAGTGGTGTAAATAGTTTAAACTCTATGTCATATACTGTAGATAAATTACTAATTTATAATGAACACTGACATAGTAATAAACTCGTGAGCTTTTCCTAACTTACAGGGTATTTGTTTTGTAGGAGAAAATAGAAGTAGACATTATTTTCACCACTTCAATATGTAATTCCATATTAGTTGTTACTACAAAATTATCTAAAATTAATAGTCTTTTCATAGTAGACCAAGGCAATTTACATTTAGTTTTCTTTGTCTTTTTTGTTTGTCTTGTCTTGTTTTATTCCCCTTCCTACCCCCCAATTATTTTATGGCATTTCAGTGCTTCAGAGAATTTAGATGAGCTCTCTTCCTCCAGTACCTGGTTACTTAACCAGAAGCACAGTAAGAAAAGGAGAAAAGACAGGACAAGAGTGAAATCTCCATCCTTGACTATCATGAGTACAGCAGCCCGAACAAGGCCACTTCAGAGTTTCCACAAACGAAAACTCTACAGATTGAGCCCCACTTTTTATTGGACTCCACAGGTAAGGTTGCCCTTTGGAAAACATGATCAAAGATTTCACCATCAGTATTAATTCATATATGAGATGATGTGGACTATACATAATTAATTAGAATAGCTACATGTAGAAAGCTTAAAATATTACTGATATAATAGATTTAATAATATGTAAATGAGATTTAATAAGTTTTTTAAACAGTGTACTCTAAAACATCTCACATCCTCAGTTTTTTAAAGAATGTACTATTATGCTTAAAGTAATTTAAAAGAAAATTAAATGTCAAGATTTTTTAAATGTACTGGTAAGAAAATAAGGGAAACACCACTGTACTACACATCTGCCTTATGAATATTTACTCAGGTAAAGAAAATCTGCCCAGCTGTCAGTTATTTTGGAGGAAATGATGCTCTCTTTTTCAGGTTTGGTATTTATTCATCTTGGTGAGCATTCCTTTTCCTCTTTCTAGAACATGAGTAACACAACGTTAGATATTTATGCCACTTTGTACATCTAACGTATACTTCAGTAAAATCATTCATTTTGAAAAACATATTTTTTATTTATACACAAAATAATAGGTATATTTCCTTCAGAGAGCTGTGATGAAGGGCAGAAATCTATTATCTCTAGTTCTTGCCATGTGCCATGCTTTTCCACACCATTCTTTTAGATTTCTTACAATATATCAAAGGAAAACAATTCTTGATGTTATTATTTAATATTGATTATTTCTGATTATCATTATATTAACTATTTTAGATATATTTCTATAAAAATTAAGATGCTTTGTTCCTTTCAATTTTAAGCTTTTATCAAGATCCAATTATAAATAGAAATGTGGATTCTGACAAATATATAGGCTTTCTTAGAAGACAATTTTTACCATTTAATAGTAGTTCACCATTTTGAAAATATTCTTTAAATGTTTGTTTTATTTCATAATTTTAAAACCTTTTACCAAAGTCAATCTAATGAGGAAAATTACTTTTCTTTAAAGTTTTACATATGAAATTATATTTTATTTAAAATTGCTGTAAGAAATAGATAACATTTTTGATATGTTGTGATTTTATAGTCATAAATCATTACCTGTCAAAAATATTTTACCAAGTCATAGTATTCTGCCTGAAATAAATCTGCTTGAATAAGTAATTTGCTAGGTTTTACTAGACTAATATAATGTATGCTTTGATAATGTAAAGATTGACCTGAGAAGGTGTTAGCAATTTTAAATCCCTAAGCAAACAAAGGAGAGAATCCAGTTGTTGGGCTGCTATTACTAGTAGACTGTATAGTTCACCATGTTCCAGTTACCTAAGCCAAGTATTTTCAGTACATTATTTTATTTAATCATCAAATATATAAGTATTATTAATCCCACTATCATATGTAGAAATTGAAATTTAAGGAGATGAAGTAATTTCCCCAATATCACATAAATAGTAAGCAATAAGTCTAATTTCAAACCCCACGTTCCTGTTACATTCATAACAAAAATAAAGTAAATATTTTGTGGCTCTGAAATCATATATGGAGGTTTGTCTGGTTAGAGATAGTAAGAAATAAATCAAGAAGATGAGCTCTGAACAATAAGCAGAGATTTGAAAGGTATATATGGAGGAGAGAAAGCCTTTTAAGTAAATAATTGGAAAACAATGGAAAAAACAATGGAGAATAACAAATGCTGGCACTGTCAACTTCTCCTTCAAATTGCCAGGCCAATAGTTTTTTGCCTTTCTAAACTTCATTTAGAAATTTCATTTCTCCCAAGAAGCCTTCTTTGACATCCCTAGAATGGGATACACACTGTTACACCATCCTGTTTTAACCTCATTATGTTGGGATTTATTATATTATTCTATAGTAATCCATTTTATTTTTCTCATTTTTTTATTAAATTGTAGATTTTTAGAGAACAGGGACTATCTTTATTTCTAGATCTACAGGGGCTTCTATGTTTAATAAATAAGTATTTAATGTGTTAAATAATCAATGTAGTGGAACATAGGAAAATATTTAAAAAGCCAGAGAGATTGGGAACTCACGAATAACTGTGTGTGTGAGGGGTGGTTTCTTAGATTTGCCTCCTGCAAGAGTCAAATGTTCTCTATATTAATTTTCTGTCCTGTATTATATCACCCTAGACACATGTAGCTATTGAGCACATGAAGTGTGAAACTGAATTTTTAATTTATTTTATTTTTGTGAATTTTAATTTAACCACATGTGGATAATGGCTACCAATTGGACAGCACAGACTCAAACTTAGCCTGATAGAAATGAACATACCTAGCATTCATATCTTCTCTTCTAATACCATTCCCTACGAAAAGGAACCAGGGCTCTTTGGGGAAATGGCTGATTTCCAGTGCTGAGGTAGAAGAGATACAAGATTAGCCTGGACACTAAAGAAATTTCCAGAGAGGCTCGGCGCCTATAGCTCAACCGGCTAAGGCGCCAGCCACGTACACCTAAGGTGGCGGGTTCAAATCCCCAGCCCGGACCCGCCAAACAACAATGACGGCTGCAACCAAAAAATAGCCGGGCGTTGTGGCGGGCGCCTGTGGTCCCAGCTACTTGGGAGGCTGAGGCAGGAGACTCGCTTGAGCCCAGGAGTTGGAGGTTGCTGTGAGCTGTAATGCCACAGCACTCTGCCCAGGGCGACAGCTTGAGGCTCTGTCTCAAAAAAAAAAAAAAAAAAAAGAAATTTCCAGAGAAACATGCCAAGCAGGATTGAAAATGGGCACTCTTGGCAGGGGTTGGTGGCTCACGCCTCTAATCTTAGCACTTTGGGAGGCCAAGACAAGAAGATCATTTGGGGCAGTGCCTGTAGCTCATGGGTAGGGAGCCGGCCACATACACTCAGGCTGGAGGTTTCAAACCCAGCCTGGGCCAGCTAAAAAACAATGACAACTGCAACAACAACAAAAAATGGCTGGGCATTGTGGTGGGTGCCTTGTAGTCCCAGCTACTTGGGAGGCTGAGGCAAAAGAATCGCTTAAGCCCAAGAGTTTGAGGTTGCTGTAAGCTGTGATGCTACAGCACTCTATCAAGGGTGACATAGTGAGACTCTGCCTCAAAACAAAAAAAATGAAGAAGAAGAAGAAGATTCCTTGAGTTCAGGAGTTCAAGACCAGCCCAAGCAAGAGTGAGAGTCCATCTCTACTTAAAGTAGAAAAAATAAGCTACGTCTTGTGGTAAGCCCCTGCAGTCCCAGCGACTTAGGAAGCTGAAGCAGGAGGATCACTTGAACCCAGAGTTTGAGGTTGCAGTATGTTAGGCTGACGCCATGGGACTCTGACTTGAGCAAAAGAGGGAAACTTTGTCTCAAAAAAAAGAAAGAAAAAGAAAATGGGCTCTTGGGGTGGTGCCTGTGGCTCAAAAGGGTAGGGCATCGGCCCCATATGCCAGAGGTGGCAGGTTCAAACCCAGCACCGGCCAAAAAATGAAAAAAAAAAGAAAAAAGAAAAAAGAAAATGGGCTCTCCAAGGGGATTCATGACAGGTCTTCCATGTCCGATTTCAGAAACCCGGCAAAATGAGCTCAGAGATTCCCCTGCCAGACACATTAATCAATATGAATGACTCCAGCATGAACTGGATTTTACCACAGTATCCAGGTAGTCCCACTATATTGAAGAAGGACCAAGAACATACCTATTTACTCATAAACAGTATGAAGAGTTGGAGGCTTCCTTTGGCCAGACCATGTTCTCAGATAAAAATCTTCAGAAGAAACTGGCTTCAAAGTAGTAGTGAATGAGAATTTTCCAAAATCAAAGACAAGTACCAAACCACATATCTAGGAAACTCAAGCTGAAGAACATCAAACAGAATAACTATTTTAAAATATACACTTGGCATAACACATTCAAACTGCAGAAAAACTAAAACAAAGAGAAAATCTTGAAAAAATCCAGAGACAAAAACATCTTGCTTATAGAACAAGTATAAGAATTACAGCTGAGTTCTTGTCAGGAGCCATGTAAGCACAAAGAGAGGGGAGTGAAATATTTAATATGTTGAAAGACAAGAACCAAAACAATTGCTGATGGGAAGAATTATGTCCCTCCCAAAACACATGTCCATGCCCTAACTTCTGGTACCTAGGAATGTGACTGTTACGGGTTGATTTCTGTCTCCAAGAATTCATATGTTGAAGTTCCAACTCCTAGCATCTCAGAATGTAGCCTAATTTGGAAATAGGTTATTATAGATATAAATAGTTAAGATGAGGTATTTAGGGTGGGCCCAAATCCAATATGACTGGTGTTCTTATAAAAAGGAGGAATTTGGGCACAGATTCATGCATACAGGGTGAACACCAGATGAAGATGAAAACTGAGGTCATAATGATGATTCTACAAGCCAAGGAACACCACAGATTGGCAGCAAACACCAGGGGTTAGGGGAGAGGGCTAAAAGATTCTTCCTCTTACTCATCAAAAGAAACCAACCCTGCTGACATCATGATCTGACTTCTAGCTTGCAGAACTATCACAGGAAATTCCTGTTATTTAAGCTACTTGTTTCTGGTTCTTTGTTATGGATAACTTAGCAAATAACAGTGAGCTTACTTGTCAATAGGGTCTTTGTACTTGTAATTAAGGATCTTAAGATCATTTTGGATTTAGGATGGGCCCTAAATCCAGTGACTGATATCCTTATAAGGGAAAAGGAAGAGAAATTTGAGACAGAGACACAGAGAAGGCAGAGGTTTGAGTCATGCTACCACAAGTTAAAGAATGCCAGGAGCCACAGAAACTGAAAGAAGCACGGAAAGATTCTCCCCTACAGCCTTCAGAGGAAGTGTGGCTCTACCAACACTTCAATTTCAAACTTTTGGCCTCCATAACTATGAGAGAAGGAATGTTTGTTCCTAAGCCATGCAATTTATGGTCATGTGTTATGGCATCCCTTCAAAACCAACACAGCATTTGGTACTGGGAAGCAGGGTGCTGCTAGAATTGTGGAAGTGGTGTTGGAATTGGGAAATGGGAAACAACTGGAAGAATTTTAAGGTGCATGATCGGAAAAGCCGAAATTCTTGTGAGAGCTCAGAAGGAAGTGGGAATGGAAGAAAAAGCTGCTATCATCTTAGAGAATAAATGTATCATGAACAGAATGTTGCCAGAAATGTAAATATTAAAGGTTCCTTTGGTGAGATTTCAGAAGGAAATTAGGAAAATGATATTGGAAACTGGAGGAAAGCTAATCCTAAGAAAACTTGGCTGAATTATATTCTACTGTAGGGTGGGAAATAGAACTTTTAAATGATGCATTTGGATATTTAGCTAAGAACATTTCCAAGTGAAGTGCAGGATGTGTCATGTGGTTTCTTGTCACTGCTTCTAGTAAAATGTGAGAAGAAAGAGATAAATTAAGTAAGGACCTGTTAAGTTAAAAAAAAACAAAACAGAACTTGATGATTTAAAAATTCTCAATTATAAAAATGATACAGCATGCTCTCAAGATTACCCAGAGCATGGACAAAGTTTGGCTATAGAGATTAGGCATATATAACTTATGGATCTAATAAACCCTTCCAGAAGAAGCCAGAAGGGAAACAGTGTTACCCACAGCATCTTGGGAGAACCCTCTTGTCCAATAATGTGAATCCTCTTGACGTATGTGGGAGTCCCACGAGATTTTTGAGATTTTATACCAGCAGAAACACTACAAGCTTAAAGTGAAAGGGGCAAAGAGGAGAGAAAGTGAAAAGATTGTCAGCCCCCTCAAAATTTTACAGGCAGAAAATGGACTGATGGAACTACAGGTTCCAAACATGTACCCTTCAAAAATAGGAAAAGGAATCATAAATCTAAATGTGAAAGGAAAGAGAAAACAAAGAAATATTTTCATATCCTTAGGGTCGTTGACTTCTTAAACAGGATACAAACACCATAAATCTTAAAGAAAAGATTGTTAATTTGGGATTTGTTAAAATTATGAACTAAATTTCACCAAAGGCATCATTAAGACAACAGGGTACACACTGAGTGAAGACACTTGCAACAAAGCTTTTGTATCCTGAACACATATATTTTTTAAAACACCTAAAAAAGAAGAAAAAGACAAACTACCTGATTAACAATAGGCATAAACACAGAGTTATATACTTTTAAATGGTTAAAATGGTAAATTTTATGTTGCCTGTATTTTATCACAATAAACATTTTAAAATAAAAAAGCATAAGACTTGAACATATCTTTTATAAAAGAGGACATCCAAATGTCCAATAAACATATAAAAATGTGTTCAAAATCATTACTCAAGGAAATGCAATTAATACTACAATGTAGCATTGAATACTGTATGTATTTATTCTTATGACCCAGAAATTTCATGCTTAAGAAATTACCCAGAAGTAAATAATACATATGTATACGTGTATAAGTCAAGGCTTTCCAGAGAAATAGGCCAATAGAATATACAGGCATAGATATTTAAGAGCAGATTTATTGTAGGAATTGACTCATGTGATTACAGAGGCCAAAAAGTCTTAGGCTATGCCATCGGCCAGTAGGAAAGCCAGTGATATAATTTAGTTCAAGTTGAAGCTCTAGAATCAGGGGGAGGGATATAACTGATATTAAGTCCTGGAGGCCAAAGGCCAGAGAACTGGGAACACTAATGTCTGAGGGCAAGAGAAAATGGGTGTCCCAGCTCAAGAAGTGAGAATGTGCCCTTCCTCTGCCTTTTTGTTCTATTGTGCTCTCATCAGACTAGATGATTCTGCCTGCTTTGGTGAGGGTGGATCTTCTTTACTCAATCTACTGATTTAAATATTAATCTTTTCCAAATCACAGACATACCCAAGAATGATGTTTTACCAGCTATCTGGACATCCTTTAGCCCAGTCAAATAAAATGAACCATCATAGTGATCATAGCATCTTTACTCATTAAAGCCCCAAACACAAAGCAATCTAAATGTCCAGCAGGAGCACTTTATTCATACAGCAATAATAAAGATAGACTAGTGGCTGGGTGTGATGTCTCACGCCTGTAATCCTGACACTCTGGGAGGCTAAGGCAGATGGATTGCTCAAGCTCAGGAGTTTGAAAGTAGCCTTAGGAAGAGCAAGACCCCATCTCTACTAAAAATAGAAAAATTAGCTAGATGCTGTGGTTGGTGCCTATAGTTCCAGCTACTTGGGAGGCTGAGGCAAGAGGATCTCTTGAGCTTAAGAGTTTGCAGTTGTGAGCTATTATGCCACAAGGGCAACAGAGTGAGACAGACATTTTTAAATATAAAAAATAAAAATAAAAGTGGGTGGTGCCTGTGACTCAAAGGAGTAGGGTGCCAGCCCCACATGCCAGCGGTGGTGGGTTCAAACCCAGCCCCAGCCAAAAACTGCAAATAAAATTAAATAAACAAATAAATATAAAGAAAAGGATTGGCTACTTATAAAACAACAAAGATGCATCTCCCAGGCAATATGCTGAGTAAAAGAAAAGAGAAAAACTTTTTTGTGGTAACTACAGACAAAATTTACTGGTCTTGATACTTCTTCTTTACTTCTTCTTGATAGAAATTAGAATTGAGTTTACTTCAATTGGAGTTGGGGGTTGTCCAGGAAAGGGCATAGCTAAGTTTTGGGGTTAGAAATGTTTCATATCTTGATCATAGTGGTAGTTACCAGGGTATTTATAAATGTTGTCCAGAAAGTGTCCAGCCAGCATGTCTCTTATATTTCATAGTACAGCCCTTATACATATGTAAAAATTTATTACATTTTATATCTGCACCATAGAAGTGGGCATATGTCCCATGCTGCGTGTTCAGACTAGCTTATCCCCCTTGTTTGAGTCATCTATTGTTGCATAACAAACCATCCCCAAACTCAGCAGATTTAAAACTATTAGCTGGGCATGGTGGTTCACACCTATAATCCCAGCTACTTGTGAGATTAAGATGAGAGGATCACTGGAGCCCAAGAGTTTGAGATCAGCCTGGGCAACTTAATGAGACTCTGTCCTAAATAAATAAATACATGTTTTTTAATT
>NW_003852408.1:21543745-21588158 GCF_000181295.1 Otolemur garnettii
AAAAAAAAAAAATCATGTACTATTATCTTTTCTGTTTCTGAGCATTACCTGATCAATTACTCTTCCAGTCTTCCCTAGGGTCTCTCATAGCGTTGTAGCACGGTGGTGACTGGGCCTACTGGTCCAGAAGTGTGAATGGAGGAGAATAGCTGGGCTTCCTTCCTTTTCCACGTAGTCTCAGGGCTTTTCCATATGGTCTTTCCACATGGTTTCTTCAGCTGGTAGTCAGGCTTCTTACCAGGCTCCTTAAAATACAAATATAGGAGCTGGCAGTTCTTTCTGAGACTTAGTCCTAGAACTTGCAAAATGTTTTTCTATTAAATTTGTTAAAGTGACTCAGTGTAGGATTTAATATGAGAGACTATAGAAAGGCAGTACTACTGGGAGAATGTCTACCCTCTGATTCTCAGTTACTGACATCTCTCTCATATGGAAAAATCACTTAACCCCTTCCTTCTAAGACCTCAACTGTTTCATCCCATTATGACATTAGGCTCAGGCATGAAGTCTTGGATCTCATCTAAAATCATGTTCCAGTACCTAAACTAAGGCTTTTTATGGGTGGCTTCCAATGTTTGAGTTCTTTGGGCGTAGCTCCTCAGGTATAGTTCTTCTGGATCAAAAGACTTGTGAACTAAAGTTATTAGTTATTTGTTCTACTTATACCCAACATACAATAGTGAGATAGGGATCATCAGAATAGATATTTCTCAGACAATGCTAAGTAGAAGGCATAGAGTAGGTTTTAAATACAACTAGCCATATGTTGCAGGTTTGAAGTTGAGATCTATACCTCTAAAAGTGGTTCTTTTTCTTTTTTTTGAGACAGAGTCTCACTGTTGCTCTCTGTAGCGTGCTGTGGTGTCACAGCTCACAGCAGTATCTTGACGGCCTCCTAAGTAGCTGGCCCACCATGATGCCTAGCTATTTTTAGAGACAAGCTCTTGCTCTGGCTCACGCTGGTCTTGAACTCCTGAACTCAGCCAATCT
This sequence comes from Otolemur garnettii, assembly GCF_000181295.1. Taxonomy (NCBI): domain Eukaryota; kingdom Metazoa; phylum Chordata; class Mammalia; order Primates; family Galagidae; genus Otolemur; species Otolemur garnettii. The sequence goes on from NW_003852408.1 coordinate 21,544,736, forward strand.
ACCCACATCGGCCTCCCAGAGTGCTAGGATTACTCATGTGAGCCATCACCCCTGGCCTGGAAGTAGTTCTTTGTAGCTTTTAGCTCTGCTCTCTAGACTCTTGGCTGCATTCTCTGAATCACCATCCTTTATTTTATAAAAGGGAGCTGTTTTGCATTATGTATTTTCCCAGCCTTCTTCTTCCCTGTAGAAGGCTGAGGGCCCAAAGGCCTTTTCATCTTAAAAGGCCATGTCTCCGCCATACTCAAAGTTAATTTTTTTTTAATTTTTGTAAGCTTTTCATGTATCACATTAAAATAACTTTATTGGACAAGAGTCATTCCTGAATATCGCTACAATACAGACCATTTGCCATCTTGGGCTTTGTGTGAAGCTGCTGTGAGATAATACCCTTGAGATACTTAGAAGCCCTTTTTTCTAGCAGAGATTATTGAGGCATGCCTTTAAGATTCTTAGAAGCTATCTTGTGTTTGAACCCTCTTATCCTTGAGATCTTCACACTATAACCACAGGTTTGGGTTTTTCATTTTCTTTTTCTAAGATGGGGTCTTGCCCTATTACCTAGGTTGGAGTGCAAGGAAATGAATATAGCTCACTGTAACCTCAAACTCTTAGGCTCAAGTGATTCTCCTTTCTTAATTCCCATGTAGCTGTAACTACTAGAAGTATGTCATACCATGTCTGGTTAATTTTTAACTTTTTTTTAGAGATGGAATCTTGCTATATTATCTAGGCTGGTCATAAACTCCTATCCTCAAGTGTAAGGCCACAGTTTTATTGGTAATTCCTTGGATTTGATCTTTGTACTGATGTTAGTTCTTAACAATGAGAACCTTTTGCTGTGCATAATAACTGGAAATGGCAAACAATCTTCTTTTTAAACCCAGAAAGTCTTGGCTCCACTTCCTCTAAATTCTTTTTGTTTTTGGAGACAAAGTGTCACTCTGTTGCCCAGGCTAGAGTGCCATGGCATTGGCCTAGCTCACAGCAAACTCAAACTCTTGGGTTTAAGTTATCCTTTTCCTAGGCCTCCCAAGCAGCTGGAACTACAAGTGCCTACCATGATGCCTGGCTAATTTTTCTATTTTTGGTACTGATAGGGTCTTGCTTTTGCTTAGGCTAGTCTCAAACTACTGAGCTTCCGGGATCCTCTTGCTTATGCTTCCTAGAGTGCTAGGATTACAGACATGAGCCATCACACCTATTTCCTCTAAATTCTGCTTGAAAATGTTAACAGCTTCTTTTTAAGCTTATCCTACTTTCTCCATTCTTTGTCATAGGCAATTAAACGAGACCATTTCATATTTTGTGCGTTCTGCCTAGAAATCTTAGCTACCTCTACAAGTTCATTATGTACTCTTTCTATCCTCCATCCACATTTTTGTAGGCAACTGTCACACTCATTGTTCTGCCAGAGCAATAAGATGAAAAAAAATAAAGGTATAAAAATTGGAATAATTATTTAAAATAATGATTTTCAGAGGTTATGGTACTTTGTTAGACAGGACTTTAAAAATATAAATTAGTATAGTAAAAACACTAATCTTTGAGAATGTCAAATAATAATGATAGCTAATATTGATGAAACAATTCTTATGTTCCAGGTACTATTTTTACTTCTAAATGCTTTACATGTGTTTCTTACTTAACATTCATACCACCTTTCTTGGGGGAAGCTGAAGCACAAAGTGAAAGGAAAAGATGAACATATTTAGCCCTATGTAAATGAATGTAAATACAAATTTGGTAGTTTTCTCATGTCAATACTGAGTCTTAACACAACTTCTTTCACAAGCATGAGTTAAACATCTGATTTAAGTATTTTATGAGTTGTTTCAGACTATTTATTTCTATGAATGTTAGCTCATATCAACAATTGTTAAAACTCTACATAGTTTTGGTGAGCACCCATAGCTCAGTTGTTAGGGCACCAACCATATGCTTCAGGGCTGGTGGGTTCAAACCTAGCTTGGGCCTGCTAAACAAACAAAAAAATAGCTGGGCGTTGTGGCAGGCACCTGTAGTCCCAGCTACTAGGGAGGCTGAGGCAAGAGAATCACATGAGCCCAAAAGTTTCAGGTTACTATGAGCTATGACGCCCCAGCACTCTACTGAGGGTGACAAAGTGAGATTCTAAAAAATATATATATATGCATTTCTAAGTTTCTAAGACTGTTTAAAATGTGCTCTCTTACTCTTTTACATGAATCATTTTCTGTCTAAGCCTACTTACTCATTACTGGGAGACTATAATTGACTCTTAGAGAATCTTTAAAATCTTTGGAGATAATGTTAATCTAACTAGACTATAGACATATATTTAGATCTAGAAAATGTATTCTCAGGCACAGAAAGATGTGAAAATGTTCATCAGAATAATATCTTGGTATAAATGTTAAAATGTAAATGTGGCTAATAGCATTCTTTAAAGTTTTATTTGTAATTAAGTTAAATGTTATTCTAACTATAGATTTCTTCTTAATACTCTGTATACCCAATTACTATGTAACATTAGACCCTACATTGTTGGCATCTTAGCCTTAGGTAAATGAAAAGCCATACTAACTCCTAGCAAGGAAAGTTTTTATCCCAGTTGGAAAGGACAACAAAGGCTTCTTGCATTCAAGGTTAGAATTCCCTATGTAGTTTTCTGTACAGATTGTGAGTGATTAGATATATAAACAGTTTAAACAGACACTAATAGTAACAGTAATTTTATTTTGAATTAGGGTAATGGGCCTATTTTATTATAAAACTTTAGTCAACGAACATACATGTTTCAGCAAGAATAAGTTAATAGGCTCGGCGCCTATAGCTCAACTGGCTAAGGCGCCAGCCACGTACACCTAAGGTGGCGGGTTCGAATCCCCAGCCCGGACCCGCCAAACAACAATGACGGCTGCAACCAAAAAATAGCCGGGCGTTGTGGCGGGCGCCTGTGGTCCCAGCTACTTGGGAGGTGGAGGCAAGAGACTCACTTGAGCCCAGAGTTGGAGGTTGCTGTGAGCTGTAATGCCACGGCACTCTACCCAGGGGGACAGCTTGAGGCTCTGTCTCAAAAAAAAAAAAAAAAAAAAGAATAAGTTAGTAAATATATTCATTCAATTAGATCAGAAGTTATTTTATAGGAAATAGATAGACATAGAGATGGATGGTTGATGGTGGGAAAGGCCCAAAGTATTATTTAATCATGGTCCCAAACTATCTTCCTTCCTACCGGTGGGTGTGAGGGTGGTGATTACTTCATCCTTATTAATACTTAGAGTCCAGAGCATAAGTTGTAAATGGCTGTAAGCATCAGCTCCATGACCTCGGAATTTTTAAATAAGTAAAACTGTATTTACAGGACCTTACTTATCTTTTATCATACCCCTCATGGTGTTTCCTGACCCTCTGATACCTAGTATTCTTATGTAAGCTTCCTGTTTACCCATGGTATTCTTAAAGTTCCCCAACTTATTTTTTTATTTTCCTCTTTTACACAAATATAACTGACCTACATAACCTGCTAATCTCATTTACAAGTGATACTATTACTCAGAAGGTTATTTGCATTTTGAGAAGCTGGTCTTGCAAAAGTAGTGAATTAAATATAAAATAGTCACATTAGGATTATGGAAGGTTGTGTGGGAAACTATTTTGAACAGGATTTTTTTCATTATTTGTAAATTTTAGCAGGTAACCCATAAGCCATTTATTATATACTTATGAAAACAACTATTGTAATTATAACATTTGAAGTAAAATTGGCCGGTCACAGTAGCTCATACCTGTAATCCTAGCACTCTGGGAGACTGAGGTGGGTAGATTGCTTAAATTGGAGTTTACAACTAGCCTGAGCAAGAGTGAGACCCTGTCTCTAATAAAAATAGAAAAAAGAAAATTAGCCAGGCATGGCTAATCACCAGAGAGGCTGATGAGAGAGGATCACTTGAGCCGAGGAGTTTGAGGTTATTGTGAACTATGGCACCATGGCACTCTAGCCTGGAGCAACAGAGTGAGACTTTGTCTCAAAAATTTAAAAAAAAAAGTGATTATTTGAGGAAAAAAATGTGAAGAAATTAAGAGATGAGCTATATATATGTAGAAGCATATAATAAATAGGTATAATATATAATAAAATTTTGGTTTAAGGTTTTCATTTCCTTTTTAAAACGTGAAATGATTAAGTTTATAGACTTTGCTAAAGAGAATACAGGATACTTGTTCAACAAAATAATAAAAGAATTGAGAAGAGGGCGGCACCTGTAGCTCAGCTGCTAGGGTGCTGGCCCCATATACCGAGGGTGGTGGGTTCAAACCCAGCCCCAGGCAAACTGCAACAAAAAAATAGCTGGGCGTTGTGGCAGGCATCTGTAGTCCCAGCTACTTGGGAGGCTGAGGCAAGAGAATTGCCTAAGCCCAGGAGTTGGAGGTTGCTGTGAGCTGTGACACCAAAGCACTCTACAGAGGGCAATAAAGTGAGACTCTGTCTCTAAAAAAACAAAACAAAAAAAGAATTGAGAAGAAAAACTCCAATTGAGGTTACAAGTAATGATACTGAAGGAGAAAACATGTTAATTCCGTAGTTTAGGAGGCATTTGATTAAATGAGGAAAAGGAGGTGACTGAAGGGTCAAGTAAGTAGTATTCTTATCCTACTGGGAAGTCAGCTCCTCCTCTTGCATGCCACACTTACTTCATTTGCACCTACTGGAGCATCTGCTATGGACAGTGGAAAGTATCTTAGTTGAGGGTTTCCTTACCTTGCTGCAACAATTCTGTTACCTTGAAGACCTTTACGGGTTAAGTTGGAGAGAAACATTTATAGTATGTGTAACATTATTCCTATGAGAAAATATGCTTTATATATTTATAGATAAATGTGGAAGGTACTAAATTATAAGGAATCTATGAGTCATTTCTAATAGGGAGGCAGACAGTTTAGTGGTTTTATGCATGGATTCTGGAAGACACACTGGATTGAAATCTCAGTTCTACCTCTCAATAATAGTTTGCAGTATTGTGCAGTATACTCACTGCCTTGTTTTCCTTATGCATAAAAATAGGGTTACCTTCACATGGCTACATTCAGCTGTGTCAGAAGAAGCTGGCCTCGCTCATCTGCCTGTTGGCTAGGGCAACTTAGTTCTCCTTGTAGCCTTTTATCTCCATGAGCTAGAATGGCTGGCTTCCTTCCAGAGCATCTCAGGACAGTGCTCCAAGGTGACAAGGAGGAAGTTACAAGCCCCTTGAAGCCTCGGCCCCAGATCTCAAACATCATTTCTGCTGCATTTTATAGGAGAATGCAAATGACTTGGCAGGCCCACATTCAATGAGATGGGAAAACAGATTCTACCTTTAGAAGAAAGTTGCAGTAAAGGAGCATACATATGGGATGACCCTTATTAGTAAGAAGTATTAAGACCCCTGAGAGTTGTGTTTATATTAAATAGCATTTGGAAGTTACTTAGCCCCATGCCTGGCATATAAGTGCATAAAAGTCCTCATCAGATGTTAATGGTGGTGGTAATGATTTAGTGATAGGACAATATGGAGGAATCAGTGATGATTTTGGTGGGGAAGAGTGAAGTGATAAAAGTATTATTTTTGAACGATTAACTTGCTGCCTTTGAACAGGACAGTTTGAGTGGGAAAAGATCATAGAAGCAAATCAGTTAAAAGACTTATTTTAATAAATTAGATGTAAGGTTATAAAGACCTGGAGTAAAAATAGTGGAATTAAAAAGACAGATGTAAAAACATTTTGGAGAAGAAAGAACTATACTTCTTAACTCATTTGATGTGGTTAAAGAAAAGTTTTCAAAGAGGAAGAGGAAGAGTCGAAGCAAATTATGGTATTGCTGAGTTTATTACTTCATAAAATGTCCCAGTCTTAATAGTAACTCATATCATAGATTAAGATGAAGTGGAATATGAGCCAAATCTGGCTCTCAACTTAATGTCCTCTCATTCATAATTCTATAAACTCCATTGTGAGGTGAATGAGTGAAACAATTTATATCTCTTCAGAGCACAAACAAACCCTAAATTACATGTTTTGAACTTAAGTGCTCCTCAGTTACATGTGTATGTGTTTTTTCTATGGTCTGTTCTTCACTGTGGTTTATTAATTCTTGTAAGGCACCAAGGAAAGAATGGCAAATATTCTCAATCTCTCTTGCTTATTTCAATTGATTGATAGTGGCTATTGGCTGTCTAAGGCTCTGTTTGAAAAATATTTTGACTGGGCTTGGGGAAGGGAGTGCTTTGATTAGTTAGAATGCTTACCACAAGTGAGGTAGAGACTGGTAGCAAACGTGGTCTGTTATTTGCCACTCCCATATTAAGGTGTCATTATATCAGTGTTGACATGTTTTTTTTTTAATGCAAAAGATCAAAGTTTATTAGAGAACAGTACACTCTAGAGAATAAACACATCTTTCAAGTGGAGAAGACTCTGGGTTTAGTAAGATGCTTTCCTTTTATATAGATTTTCCAATTTTATGTTAAGTGATGTGGGGGGTAAACAGTCATGATTTTTCCTAGAAAGGGCGAAAACTTCCAGAAAGGAATGTCTTTACGTTTTCTATCCCTGTAAGGCAATTTCCAGAAGTTATGTGTTGACATAATTTAATGACTAATTCACTGTCCGTATTTCCTAGAAGGTAATATGTAAATAGATAAATGAATATGTTGCTTTATTATTTATAGATCACTTGCATGTATAATTTGGGAGGTGCTTAACAAATGGGAATAATATATCTTATATATCTTTAGTTTCTTGAAAATCTCAGGGAAATTGAGCCAGTACTAGTTTGCAAACTTCTTAGTAATATCCAAAATAATGTATGTTAAAATGTTAAATATTTTAGTAGCTTTGTTCACTTTTATAAATTTTTTGGAGAAATGCCTCAAAATACAGTTCATGTTTTTTAACTATGTAAGACTTTTCTAAACAATGAAACATTTTAATTAATTATTTTAGTAATGGTGTCTTTTGTAGCCACTATACCCATTCTTATTATTCCTGGGCTGCTTCGTAGGGTTTTCCCACTAGAAAGGCTACATATATAAAGAATGTAGATACGTAACCAGTTTTCTCGAAGACTTCTTAATCTTCTTTTCATGGCCAAAGTTGAATCCTTACAAAGGACAAAATATTTTAATTATCTACCACATAACAGTCAGTAACCATGTGAATTGTAGTTCGGCTTTTCAACAATAGATTATCTTCAGGAAAAAAAATAGATATACAAATCTTTTAATAGTATTCTACTCTTTTACAGAAAATCTTTTAACTTTTGGTATCATGCTGTGATGGTATTGTGCTCTGCCAGTTATATCCTCACTATTGTTGATAAATCTTAGAGGTAGTGATTTTTCAACCTTATTGCTCAATCTAGTTTTTAGTGAGGGTTTTATTTATTTATTTATTTACCTCCCAGCTCCTTGCCTGTGCAATAAGTTTTCCTCCCTTCTTCCCTCCCTCTCTCCCACCTTTCTCCTGTCTTCTTTCTCTCTCCCCCTGTCACCCAAGCTAGACGGCCATGGCCTTCGCTCAGCTCACACCAACCTCAAACTCCTGTCTCAGCCTCTTGAGGCTGGGACTATAGGCATATGCCAGCATGCCTGGCTAATTTTTCTGTTTTTAATAGAGATGGGAATCTCACTTTGCTCAGGCTGGTTTCAAATTCCTGAGCTCAAGGGATTCTCCCTCCTCAGCCACCCAGAATGTTAGGATTATAGCATGACCCACCACACTTAGCCTGCCGCCTTCTTTAAAAATAAAACCCAAATTATGCAGAGTAGCAGTGTGTTCTGCTAAAAATAAATCTTTCCATAAATGACCATGGAGAAAAAAGGGCAATGTTATGTCCTTAAGTTTGAAAAAGGACAGTTGTAAATGCAATTGTTTTCATAATTTTCTTTTCAGATTGTTTATTGCTTATGTATAGAAACACAATTTATTTTTGTGCATTAATCTTACACCCTACAATTTTTCTGAATTCATTTAATAGCTATACTAGCTTTTTTCAGGTTCTTTGGGATTTTCTGTTATCTCAGAGCATGTTGTTTACAAATAGGGAGTTTTATTTCTTTCTAATTTGGATGCCATTTAATTTTTTTCTTGCCTAATTGCTCCAACTAGAACTTCCAGGACAATGTTGGGTATCACTAGTGAAGGTAAAGAAGATAAGGACATCCCGATCTTCCGAGAGAAGTTTTCAGTCTCTCACTGTTGACTGTGATGTAAACTGTGGATTTTTCCTACGTGCCCTTTACTATGTTGAGAAAATTTAGGTAACACGTTTGTGAATATGTATCTATTGGAAGAGTCCCAGAAGTTGAATTGGTGAGACAGAGTATGTACATTTATAATTTTTATTGCAAATTTCCCTCAGTGTGGAATTGAATCAAATTACACTCTTGCCAGCAATACATAAGAGTAATTATTTCTCCACATCTTTGGATTGCCCATCTTTGCATATGTTTAAGAGCCACTTTTATTGTCTTTCTGTGAACTGACATATCCTTTGTCCATTTTTCTGTTAATTTGTTATGTTTCTTATTGATTTATAGGAGTTCTTCATATATTGAGGAAATTATACACACACACACACACACACACACACACACACATATATATATATAGGAGACAGAGTCTCACTCTGTTGCCCCGGCTAGAGTACCCTTGTATCAGGCTAGTTTACAGAAACCTCAGACTCTTGGGTTGAAGCAATCTTCTTGCCTTAGCCTCCCATGTTCCTGGGACTACAGGTGCTGCCATAACACCTGGCACCACAACATCCAGCTAATTTTTTTATTTTTACTAGAGACAGGTCTTACTCTTGCTCAGGCTTGTCTTACATTCCTGAGCTTAGGGGATCTTTCTCCCTCGGCTTCCCAGAGTGCTAGGATTATGGTGTGAGCTACCGTGCCTGGTCAAGAAAATCATATTTTTATAATATATACATACATTTTGAAGGAAATTAGCCCTTCATTATGACTTGCTTTTCTTCCCCAGTTCATTTTGTGTTTTGACTTTGCTTAATGTTTTTTTCCCATGAAAAACATTTTTTCTTATTTTCACATGGTTGAATTTATCAGTCATTTTACTATGACTTCTAGATTTTGAGTTGGAGTTCAGAATTTTTTCCTCATTTTGAATCATTAAATAATTCTCTTGTGTTATTTTCTTGCTGTTTTGTTTCTACTATGGAATCTTTTATTGATCAGCATTACTTACAGGAGAAATTTAGGACTACACAAGCTGTTATAATCCAAATGGTATTTTACCCATAACAAAAGAAATTATACCATTATATTTCCTTCAGGCTTTTAAGTAAACATGAAGTTACCTAATAAAAGCATTATATGCATTGCATTTAAATGGCTACAGTTCTTAGCATGCTCCCCTACCTTCCTTTCACATGGCCTCAGTACAGGGTTAGTTAGAATCTGCTTAACATGAACAAGACTTGAGGGATGCAGATTTCATTAAGTTAAGCCTGTCAGTTAACAAGTCCCATCCATGTATGCAAAACCTATATATGCTAAATTTGCAGTCTGCAACCAGGAAGAGCTATTGGGGAAATATACCTTATATAATAGCAAAGACGTATAAACCTTTTAGAATATTCTTCTTATTATGTTTTCACTTCTTTGTTTTCTTCCTTTCTTCCTTTTATATTCTAGTTAAGAAATACAAAGTACCTACCATGTGCCACGCAATGCCCAAACATTGGGGATACCATGATAAACATTACAGAAAGCATTCTTGCCTTCATGGAGTTGTATTCAGTGGGGAGGGAGAAACACTATAAATGTTAACTAATGCTGTGCTTTGGAAAAAAAAATAGAACTAAAGTAAGGAGATAGAGAGTTCTGGGGAAATGGGGAATTTATTTTAGGTAAGATAGTCAGGAGGTCTTTCTGGAATAACTGACATTTGATTGGAGAGTTGATAAGTGAAGAGGGAACAAACCACACAGATGTCCAGATAGAGTTAAGCATTCCAGTATATCTGCATGCTTAAACTATGAGGAACAAAAAAATAGCAGCAAGGAAGAGAAAGGCAAGAGAATATAGTTGATCTTCATGGAAATAGATAATTTTAAGAAGAAAAAATAACTTCCCAAACAGCCTTTAGAAATTAAAAATAAAATTACTATAAAGTCAAAGAAATTTCCCAGAATACAGAGAAAAATCAAACATGAGTATTTCCCACAGCTAAAAAGAAGATAAAGTGTCTTCAGTTTGGAAAGACCACAAACTATTAAGCATGAGGAATTAAATAAATAGCCCACACCTGAACAGATTTTCATGAAATTTCCTAGAACATAAGATCTTAAAGCATCTGAAGGGAAAACAAAGGTAACAAAAGCAATGCATAACCTATAATGGAGAAGAATGAAATTGCCATTGAAATTCTCAAATGAAGTAATGTCTCCTAAAGGAAAACTATTTTGAACCTAGGGATAAAATAAAACTGGCAGTGTTTTCAGATGAAATACTTTCATTAAAAAAAGCAGACAATCAGTTATTAGAACTAAAATCATTTTTCCACATAATAACCAACTAGAAATATAATTAAAAAAAAAATACATTCCCAAAAGCAGATTGTCAGTTTTCTAAGAATATTCCAAAAATATATAAGATTGCTATAGAAACAAATTTAAAGTTTCATTATATGATATGAAATAAAGTCTCAGTAAGTAAGAGATATTCGGTTTCCTATAAGATAATTCCAGTCAAAATTTTAACTGGATTTTTCTTGAAACTTAATAATTTATTCAAAAATAAATATTGATTAATAAAAGTCTATGAATAGACACTAAGTGTACTTTTAAAAAAGGGGGAAGGGTAGATTGGTGATAGGACTACCAGATGCTGACTTACATTAATGCCGTATATGGAAACTGGCTCGAGTATAAACAGATGGACCCAGAATGAGATCTCCAAAACAATACCATTTATGTATACTTAAACATTAAAATCACAACATGTTCTAAAATAATACTACATTTAAATAAAAGTATCCAGATCAAACACATTAGAATGGCTGCCAGTCGGGGAGGGGTGAAAGAGAATAGTAGGACAATGAGGATTAAAAGAAAATACAAAATGACAGTTATTTCATCTTGTGACCATATCACAATTTGTTTACCTAGTCATCTGCTATTGGACATTTGAGTTGTTAGTTGGGGCTATTATGATTAAAGCTGCTATAAATATTTTTGTAAAACTTTTTGTGTCATTGTCTTTGGATGGTATCATTTTACATTACCACCAGTAGTATATGAGAGTTCCAACTGTTCCCTATCCTACTATAAAACAATATTATCAGTCTTTTTAATTTTAACCATTCAACTAAATGTATAGTGGTAACATACATAAGTGGTGCTTACTTTGGGTTTAATTGCCTTTATTTTTCTAGGTTATGGTGATAATGCATAAAATTGATATTTAATCATTCTTTTTTGCTAATGTAAGCATATAAAGCTGAAATATTCCTTTTGACCACGACTTCACCAACTCACATGTGTTTTCAGTTCAAAATATTTTCTAATTTTTTATCTTATTTCTTTGACCCTGGCTTGTTTAGAATTATATCTAATTTCCAAATTTGGAGGGATTTTCCAAATATCTCTCTATTAATGATCTTTAACTTAATTTTACTGTGATTAAAAACATACTCTGGGCTCGGAGCCTACAGCTCAACAGCTAGGGTGCCAGCCATATACACCGGAACTGGCGGATTCGAACCCAACCCTGGCCTGCCAAACAACAATGACAATTACAACAAAAAAATAGCCAGGTGTTGTAGTGGGTGCCTGTAGTCCTAGCTACTTGGAAGGCTGAAGCAAGACAATCATTTAAGCCCAAGAGTTGAGGTTGCTCTGAGCTGTAACGCCATAGCACTCTACCCAGGGCGACATAATGAGACTCTGTCAAAAAAAAAAAAAAAAAAGAAATAAAATAGAATTCCCAAAGCTAATAAAGAACATCAACCTAGATTCAAGAAGTTCTATGAACCTCAATGAGAGCAATGACAGAAATTACATCAAAGCATATGTGATAGTTAATTTTGTATGTCAAATTGGCTGGACTAAGATGTTCAGATAGCTGAGAAAACATTATTTCTGCATTTTTCTGTGGTGGTGTTTAAAGAATAAATTGGCATTTGAGTTGTTAGAATAAAAAAGTAGAGGAAGCTAAGGCACCAGACACATACACCTAAGGTGGCGGGTTCGAAGCCCAGGCCCATCAAACGATGATGGATGCAACCAAAAAAAAATAGACAGGCGTTGTGGCGGGCACCTGTAGTCCCAGTAACTTGGGAGGTGGAGGCAGGAGACTCGCTTGACCCCAGGAGTTGGAGGTTGCTGTGAGCTATGCCATGGCACTCTACCCAGGGGGACAGCTTGAGGCTCTGTCTCAAAAAAAAAAAAAAAAAAGGTAGAGGAAGGATGAATTTGCTGTCTACTTTAGCTGGGACATCCATCTTCTCCTGTACTTGGACACTGCCATTCTTTGTTTTCAACTCTTTGGATGTTTTCAAGACTTTGGATTTTGCCTGCGACTTAACATTATTGGCCCTTGTTCTTAGACCTTTGGACTCAGACTATTATTGGCGCCTCTGGTTTTCAGGCCTTCAGATTTCAACTGAGTTGTACCACCAATTTTCCTGCAGATGGCAGATCATGGGACTTACTGACTCCCAGAATTTCTTGAGCTAATTCCTATAATAAATCTCCCATCTCCCTCCCTCCCTTCTCTCTTGTCTCTTTGTCTTCTCTGGAAAACCTTACTATAAATTTTGGTTTAAGAAATGAGAGTGCTGCTGTAAAAAATACCAGAAAATATGGAAGTGGCTTTGGAACTGGGTAGAAGACAGAGGCTGGGAGTGTTTTAGTGTCCATGTGGAAAACATCTACATTGCTGTGACTGGACCTTCAAAGGTCCATTGTGATTCTTGTGAGGATTCAGAAAGACAAGCCTCAGTCTTCCTAGAGAATACCTAAATAATCCTGAACAGAGCACTGGTAGATACTTAAGGCTATTCTCATGAAATTGCAAATGGAAATGAGGAATATCCTACTAAAATCTGGAGGAAAAGTAATCCTTGTTATAAAGTGGCAAAGAGCTCAGCTAAGTTGTGCTCATGTTCTAGTCTTTTTTAGAAGGTAGAACTTGCAAGTAATGAAATTGGATATTTGGTTGAGAAAATCTTTAAGCAAAGTGTTGGAGGACTCGCCTAGTTCCTTCTGGTTATGGCAAAGTGCCAAAAGAGAGAAATTACTTAAAGATGGACTTATTAATCAAAAATGAAGCAGAGCCTAAAAATTTGGGAAATTCTTGGGCTATTTATATTGTAAAGAATGAGAAAGCCAGGGCAGCACCTGTGGCCCAAAAGGTAGGGTGCCAGCCCCATATGCTGGAGGTGGTAGGTTCCAACCCAGCCCTGGCCCCCCCCCCAAAAAAAAAAAAGAATGAGAAAGCCTGTTCTAGATGAAAACTAAGGGTGTGGCCAAGGGACCTTTTGATACCTGAGATTAGTATGGATCCACATCCCAAGAAAAGCCCACTGCTATACATCAAGTTAATGGAAGAATGACCTTGAAGGCAATTTAGAGATTATTAGAGTTGCCTTTCCATCAAAAGCCCAGAGTACAAAGGTCCTAGAATGAAGCAATTTTAAATGTGGGGCCACCTGAGCTTCTGGGACCTCAGCATGCACCTTGCCCAATGGCATCACACATTATGGTCTCTGCTTCCTACTATTATGCTCCAGCTATGGCTTCAGGGCATTCTGGTATAGCACACTCTGTGTTGGCTAGCCCTGTAGAAGACAAAAGTGGCAAATTTTGGTGGAATCAACATAGCAGAGTCTCCACTGGGACATAGGGAGCTTGGGCTTTGCCTGGCAAAGCTACTAGTGCACCATTCCAGCCTGGGAGAGCCATAGGCAAGACCCCAGTTGGCAAAAATGGTGAAAGCAGAATCACCATTTGTAAGAGCCAGAGGCTCAAGACTCTAATCCATGATAGCTTTGGAGACAGGATCACAATGGGTAGCTCTAGTGGGTCCAAAAGGGAGCAGAGAAGATTATTAAGGATATTAAGGGAAGAGGATTATTCTGGAAACTTCAGGTCTAGTGGAACTTAGGAGGTCTGGGATAGAATGCTATAGACAGAGTGTGTCCCCCTAAAAGTTCCTGTGTAAAAACATACACCCCAATGTGATGTTTGGTATTTGGAAGTAGGGCCTGTGGGAGGTTACTTGGTCATAAAGGTGAGCCCTCATGAACGGAATTAGTGCTGTTATATAAAGGACCCCAGAGAGCTTCCACTCTACTTCTGCTGTCTGAGAGTACAGTGAGGGGATACCCATCTATGCATGAAGAGTAGATTCTTTACAGACACCAAATCTGCCAACACTTTGATCTAGGGCTTTTCGGCCTCCAGAACTAAAGGAAATAAATTTCTTATTTATTATTTCTTATAAATTATTTATAAGCCATCCAGTTTATAGTATTTTTTGTAGCAGCCCAAACAGACTAAGACAGCATTTCATGGTAAGCCTGCTAAAAAGTGAAGACACACAAAAAACAGTAAAATAAACCAGAGGAAAAATAATACATTTCCTTAAATGAGGACAACAATAAGACCTATAATTAACTACTGAAGAAAAACAATGGAGGCCAGGTGAATGAAAGTATGTTGAAAGAACTACAAGAAAAACAGGGCCAACTCAGAATTTACATCCACCAAAATATCATTTAAAAAATGATACACAGCTGGGCATGGGGGCTCAATGGGTGTAATGCTAGCACGATGGGAGGCCAAGACTGGTGGATCGCTTGAGGCCAGGAGTTCAAGAGCAGCCTGAGCAACATAATGAGACCCTGTGTCTAAAAAAAATAAAAAATAAGTGGGCTTGGTGACTAATCCCATCTTCTTGGGAGGCTAAGCTAAGATGGTCTCTGGCCCATGCAACAAATCAAGACCTTATATCCAAAAAAAAAAAAAAAAAAAGAACATATCATACAAATGTTTCAGATAAATGTAAACTGAGAGAATTTGTAGACAACCAATCCATACTATAATAATAAAGGGAGAAGGAATATGACCCTGGAAAGAAGTAGTGAATAAAAGGAAGCAGCTAAGAAGCAATGAGAAGGGATAAATAGATAGTCAGTACACATGAATGCTGATGGTTAAATCAATAATCATAATATATTGTGGAGTTATAAATACATGTGGAATTAAACTGCCTAACAATAACACAAAGAGCGACATAAATGAGTAAATTGTTTTAATGTCTCAAGTGTTTTCAGGAAAATTGTAAAAGGAGTAATTTGTATTACACTATGGAAGCCAGTAGGTTAAGGATAAACATTGTAATCACTAGGGAAACCACTAAAAGAAAGTAATAGAATGTATATGTGCAAGTTATCAGAGGGGGGAATATAACAAAATATTTGATTGATTAATATTAAAGAAACAAGGAAGGAATCAAATATAAAACAAACATCCGCTATAGGAAGTCATCAAGTCTACTTGGTAGCTCTATGAAATGGTTAATAAACTTAATAAGTTCCTGGGAAGATTCATCAAGAGTATAATATTTAGTTTGACATTTAAAAACCAGTTAATACAGTTTACCATGTGAAAAGATTAAAGAAGAAAAGCCAAGAAGAAGTAGAGTATGATTAAATTCAGTGTTAATTTAGAAGAAGAGTATGATTAAATTCAGTGTTAATTTTTTTTTTAGGCTCGGTGCCTGTGGCTCTAGTCGCTAAGGTGCCAGCCATATACACCTAAGGTGGCAGGTTCGAATCCAGCCTGGGCCCGCCAAACAATGATGCCTGCAACCAAAAAAAATAGCCGGGCATTGTGGCAGCCGCCTGTGGTCCCAGCTACTTGGGAGGCGGAGGCAGGAGACTCGCTTGAGCCCAGGAGTTGGAGGTTGCTATGAGCTGTAATGCCACGGCACTCTACTCAGGGGGACAGCTTGAGGCTCTGTCTCAAAAAAAAATTTTTTTTTAAGTTTTGGGATACACCAAAAAAGAAAATCCAACAATCCACATCATTCTTCATTCTGATAAATTAAAATCATTCCTGCTATAATCGGGAACAAAATGAGAATATCTCCTTTGAACATGTCTATTCACTGGACTAGTGAGCCCATCCAGTGTGGCTATAGCCCCTTAAATAATAAGAAATGTATTAGGATTGAATAAAAGAGATTCAGCTGTTATTAGCTGCAGCTAATATGATTAAATAATAGAAGACTAAAAGAATCTATTAGAATAAGAATAGCAAAGTTGTAGGATACATTCAATATATAAAAGTTAATTGTGTTTTAAAAACCCTTTTACAATTAAAATATTAAATTTAATTAGGAATATAACAAAATATGTGTAAGACTTTTATAGAAAAAAATTTCATACGCTTATTGAATGAAATTAAAGATGACTTAAACAAATGTAGAAATATGCCATATTCGTGGATTCTTTTCTCTTCACTGTGGTTTTCTAAAATGAGAGAAAGAATCATTTTCAGATTGTTTTTCATTTTGAAAAACCAGAAAATAGCTAATCAAATCTCACCAGATCTATGGCCAATTCTTTAATAGCTTTTCTTACTTAGTCTATGTTATTTTGAAGCTTTTCCTTTAAGGCCAGTTATTTAGCCAAACTTTATTCTGGTCATCCAGATATTTTACTATAACTGTTAGACTATCTCTCATACCATTTTCAAGCAAATATGAAGTCTCTGAGTTATCTTTTTTTTCCTTGCAGACTTTGCCTTCAAAAGAAACATTTTTAAATACTACAAAAATGCCTTGCCTACAGTCAGCTTCAACTTGGAGTAGCTATGAACACAATTCAGACTCTCAGCTATTAAGGGAACATGTATCCGAGTTGGATTCCTCTTTCCATTCTGTTCTATCATTGCCATCAGGTAAGCCTCTGCATAACAATTTCTAATTTTTTTTTTTTTTTTTGAGACAGAGGCTCACTTTGTCGCCCTTGGTAGTGAGCTCACAGCAACCTCAAACTCCTGGGCCCAAGTGATTCTCTTTGCCTCAGCCTCCCAAGCAGCCAGGAACACAGGTACCTGCCACAACGCCTTTTTGGTTGTAGTTGTCACTGTTGTTTGGCAGGCCCGGGCTGGATTCGAACCTGCCAGTTCTGGTTTATGTGGCTGGCGCCCCAGCCGGTTGAGCTACAGGCGCTGAACCTGCATAACAATTTCTAAGTAACTCTGGATTTTTTCTAAATTGATATCTAATCTTATAAATACTGAGAATCCAAAACAATGTTACCACTTTGTCACTAGAAATTAGAACTAAATAGTTCCCATGAAGAGTTAATTTAGTCATATGCAGAGTTAATGTTCTAAATTGATTCTTTAATCTCTTCTAAACCAATTTGCTTTACTTTGAAAAATAACTAGTTTTTCATCATCTCTGTTTAATTTTGAGTATTTTATTGGTGACATGGCTACACTGAGATGCTTCTCAGGAATAGTAATTTAGCATTCTTTTTCTCATGCTCTGATTTGCATGGAGTTTGCCTTGCCATATATTCCTCCATTTATAATCTGCATTGAATTTTTCCCAGAGTGAAGAAAACTGTCCATCTATAAGTATAGTCAGCATATAGAACCTCAGGAGAGAATATCTGTAATCTATAACTGAATAAATGGAGCATATACATCTCCACAACCCTAAGATGGCTTTAATTTGCCAATTCTAGATGGTTTTCCTTTTTAATCTTTTTAGTCTTATTTATATTGGAACTAAAATAAATATTGATGGTAGAAACACACCTGGGGTCATAGCTCACAGTAATTTCAAACTCTTGTACTCAAGTGATCCTCTTGCCTCACCCTCCCAAGAAGCTGGGACTACAGGCACCTGCTATAATAGTGGGCTATTTTTTTTTTTTTTTTTTTTAAGTACAGATGGCGTCCATCTCTTCCTCAGGCTGGCCTTGAACTACTGAGCACAAAGGCCTCCGAGTGCTAGTATTACAGGCATGTACACCTGACCTTAAAATAAAATTTCTAATAGAAACTATATTATTCCATCTTTGAGAAAACCTTAAAAATAGGAAGAAATAGTAATATAACAATAATGCAACTAACATTTAGTCTTAGCATACACTGGGCCCTGTATATCCTAAACACATTACTTTTCTTGTTTAATTTTCTCAATTCCAGGAGAATAGATACTTTTGTATTCTTCATTTATCTATAAGAAAATTAAGCTTAGAGATGTTACTTATTCAGGATTACTCAGCTAATAAATGATGACCCAGGATTTAATCTTAAGTAGTCATTCTCCACAACCAAACTCCTAACCATACTTTACTGCCTGTTTTATTATTGGCAAATATATTTATCTGATGACATAACTGTAAAAGCTGGTTTAAATGCCCTTTTACCTAAGATCCATATGCCCCCTCTAATAAATAAAACTTGCTATTTATCTAGTGGTTAAGGTTATTCATTCCTTCTTCCATTCAATTAATAAAAATCTCAATACCTACTATATACAAAATACTAAATAGGTGCTAGAAGCACAAATACAAATAAATCCCTCAAAGCACTTGCATTCTAGTTGAAGACAACGGAAATGTAAACTAATTAAGTACAGTAAAGTGCTATAAAATATTTTGATATAAAGTGCACAGGTCATGGTGTGAGTACAAAAAAAGGGACATGTGTGTAACTGGAACAAGGACATTGCCTTGTTACACCACGTTCTCCCACAGTTTACAAAGAACAGTAGTAGAAAATTTGATATTTTCCTTATAAATGCAAGTAATATTTCTTTGGAGGAAAAAACATATGTTTAGGTCATTGGATAACATTAGAATCCTGAAATCTGTAAGTAGCATTTTAAGGGAGAATATTTACTTTATCTGTAGTTTTCATATAATCATAGTATAGTCCTAGGGTTCAAATCCATCCTTCCTCTGCCCCTGGGGACAAAATCCATTAATCAATTTCTTTCTTTTTGTGTGTTTTTCAACACTTGAATATGGCCCTGCCACTAAATAGATCATTTGAGGGAGAGAGACATCTTTTTTTATTTTCTGAGATAGTCTCACTTTACTGCCCCAGGCTGGAGTGCCATGACCTTAGCCTAACTTATAGAAACCTGAAACTCCTGGGTTCAAGTGATCTTCTTGCCGCCTCAGCCTCTCTAGTAGCTGGAAGTATAGGTACTGGCCACAATGCCTGGCTAATTTTTCTGTTTTTACCAGACAGGGTCTTGGCTCTTGCTTAGGCTGATCTCAAACTCTCGAGTGCAAGAGATCCTCCTGCCTTGGCCTCCCAAAGTGCTAGGATATAGGTGTGAGCCCCAGCCCCAGACCAAGGCATCTTTTCTTTAAAATCCAGACTCTTCCTTGATCTATCCTGTTTTAATGTACTTATAGTTTTCCTAAAAGTGGCTACCTTCTTTCAGTAGCAAAATTTTCAATCTTATCAACTCTCTTTAAAATATTTCTTAGAGAAAAGCTTAGGTTTCTCTGTTCTCTATTAATAAATGTTCTTAAAGATGACTCTGTTTTATATTCTTGATTATAAAAATAAAACTCTTTAATCACTGTATCACTGTGAAACACTTCTGCTTTGTTCCTTGTCTTCTCTTTGGTTGTGAGAATATAGATTATAAGCTTGGTAAAAGAGAGTAGTTTGTCAAAAGGTTTTTGTTTTTTGTAGAAGTAGATTTGTGATATGTAATATTAGTAAACTAAGGGAATGTGAAACTTGTTTTCCTTATGAAGCTGTTTCCTACCAAGAAATTAAATCTAAGTAATTATATATTTTTGGAAACCTCATTATTTCAAATGTAAAGTTTGTGGGGATGAGGTGGAATGGATTTAGTCAGCCAGGTTTGGCTGGTTTTCTTAAAGAAGTCTCAGGTACATTTGTTTCCATTCATCTGTACATGGATTAATATTTATAATCACTGTTTATCTTATGTACTATTTTAGAAAGTTCTTGGAGTTGTTTGTCTGGGGTTTTTTTGGCCGGGGCTGGGTTTGAACCCACCACCTCCAACATATGGGGCGGGCGCCCTACTCCTTTGAGTCACAGATGCTGCCCCACGTCTGTTAACTTTTTAATTTATTTATTTACTAAGTACACCTAATCAGTAATTTCCAAAATACTGCTCCAAACATACTCGGAAAGAGCATTTTGCTAATTTTGGTTATTTTTCTAAGCAAATATACTATTTATAGAAAGAGAGCAATCTTAATATAAGTCTGTGCAGAGTGATGTTCACTGAGAGTACTCTTATTCCTTTATTTTTCCAGATGTACCTCTTCATTTTCACTTTGAAACATTGTTTAAAAAGACTGAAATAAAAGGAGATCTTGCTGAAAATAAAATTGTAGGCGACTGTATCATATCTCCATCATCTGGTATGTCACATTTACAATTCTTGTATTTTATATTCCTTTTACACCCTTCATACTTATTATTTTTGCATTCAAATGAAATAAAATTTAACAAAATAAAAGTAAATCCTTAATTTTTAATATTCTCTTTCCACAAATCATGCACACACACACAAGTAGAAAATACAAAGGAACAATCTTACCAAGAAAGGTAACACATATTGAATGAAAAATTATGTAGTATTTGGGTAAATATAATGGAAAAATTAAACAAATAAACAAATATTGAGAAACAGCATTCCTGCATGGTAAGACTAATAAGGGTATCAGTTCTTCCTATTAGTATATATATTTCATGCAATGTTACTTAAAGTTCTAATAGAATTGCTTAAGTTAATAAAATAACTCTAAGGCCCACTGGGAAGACTTAAACAGGGAAAGATATCAAAGAAATTTCTGGAAAAGTATTGAGAAAATCTAGCCCAACCACATATGGAAACATGACAAAAATCTATGATAGCACAGATTCTATTTTGCTTATATTTAGGAAAATACATTGATAAAGTAGACTACATAGTTTATTAGAGGATTAGGGAAGAACCACATATCAATGAGAAAAGAAAATAGAGAACCATTAAGTCAACAATATTGTTATTCAGTATTCTAATACTATTGTTATTTATTCTTATTTTTTTTAAATTGAGACAGAGTCTCTCACTCACTGGTAGAGTGCTCTGACGTCCTGGCTCACAGCAACCTCAAACTCTTTGGACTCAAGTGATTCTCTTGCCTCAGCCTCTCTAGCAGCGGGGACTATAGGCACCTGCCACAATGCCCGGCTATTTTTTTTTTTTGCCTGGGCCAAGTTTGACCCTACCAGCCCTGGGGCATGTGGCTGGCACCCTAACCCTAATATTATGGTTGTTTAATAAATGAGTGTCCTGAGTATTTTTGTACACCCATTTTATATCATGAATGGAAATTAAAAAATCCAGTTAATTCCAAGGATTTTAAATAAAACATTTAAACTACAAAGTTAAATTTTAGTGCTCTGAATGAGAGTAAAGGCATTATCTATACTTAGAAGCAATTAGAAGAAAAACATTAGCATATTTTGATTAAACTCTTAACAGCAAAAAGTCATACAA
Organism: Otolemur garnettii; assembly: GCF_000181295.1. Lineage (NCBI taxonomy): Eukaryota > Metazoa > Chordata > Mammalia > Primates > Galagidae > Otolemur > Otolemur garnettii. Next base: position 21,566,290 of record NW_003852408.1, read on the forward strand.
ACTAAGATAATTACTTCCAGTTGAAATAATCATCTACCTCAAAAAAGCGAGTCAAATGAACACCTGTTAGAATTCGAGTTTTATTTTAATAAATTTATACAGATCAGCAGTGTTTATAAGTACCAGCAATAACTAGATAGCATATATAAGGAAATAAACTATGCCAGACAAACTGACAAGGAAAATATCAAATATTTTGGATTGAACTTAACAAGGACGTAACATGAAGAACATTTCAAAAGTTTACTGGGGAGTTCAAGAGGACATTCCTAGGAGAGAAATTTCCTGGTCCAAAACAGTACTATAACATAAGAATGTCAGTTTTCCTCAAATTAATTTATAAATAGAATGTAATTCTAATCAGAGTGATAGAGGTATTATTCTTTTGGAACAAAGTTATTCTAAAGTTTCTATCAGAAGGAAGATGTTGAAGAGTAGCCAATAAAATTTCTAAAAGACTAATAAGTGTCAGATATCAAAATGTACTATAAAGTTATAATCATTAAAATGTGGTACGGTGAAAGCCAGATCAAGGGAACTAAATTAAAAGCCTAGCGACAGACCTCATGGGTTCATTATATGACAAAGTGGTATTTCCTATCAGCGTGAAAAGGACAGCATAGTCAATAAATAATGACAACAGATTCTTCTGAAGTACTCCTTATAGGCAAACACTGATTGAAGGGCTTTTATTAGTTAATTCTTTTAATCTGCACAACCCTGTGTGATAGGTATTTTCATATTCTGCTTGACTAATAACCTTCCCCAAATCACATTTCAGCAATGGAAAGCCAGGATTCCAACACAAGCAATGTGGCTTAGAGCCATGTGCTAATCAGTGAAGTTACCTCTATAATTGGTGGTGTTAAATAATGACCCTTTGGAAGAAATAAAAAAGAGATCCCTGTCTCATGCAGCACAAATTTAAGATGAATAAACATTAAAATACACTTCAGGTAGATTAAAGAGTTAAATGTTAAAAACAGGTATCTTAAAAGAATTAGGAGACTAGAACTAGATATACCTGATGATAGTAATAGCTAACCTTTACTGAGTGCTTATGTCAGACACTTTGAATATGTTTTTGCCTATTACACTAACAAATTTTAAAAACGTAATGATCAATTCTGGCATGACTCCAGTAAACTTCACACCCTGCAGTATTTCAGATAATTAAGAATTGATATGAACCTTGGAAGCACTGTGACACACATTACAAGGTCTTTAAACTATGTATTCTTTTTATAAGCTCAGTGTGGTTAAAAGGCTCCCTTGCTTACTTTTTGTATCTGCTTAAAATAAATGTTTACTGAACTGTTAACTGTATTTTGACCCAATTATTCCATTTTCAATCCTACTATAATCCTAAGTATGAAGCAATCTTTATTTACAACTATATTCATCTTAACACTTTTTGGAATAATGAAGAACATAAGGATGTGGTTAATTATATACTATAGTGCAATATGGAACCTTAATATCTTGGAAGTTCATATAAGGATGAAAACATATTTTTCAAAGAATGTTATGATAAAGAAGGATGAAAAGGTTTTACTTCTATGTTTGCTACAATTATAACCATGTAGAAATGTTTATTCTTTTTTTTGTTTTGAGACAGACTCTCACTTTGTTGTCCTGGGTAGAGTGCTGTGTCGTCATAGCTCACAGCAACCTCAAACTCTGGACTTAAGCGATTCTCTTGCTTCAGCCTCCCAAGTAGCTGAGACTACAGGTGCCTGCCACAATGCCTGGCTATTTTTTGTTGCCTTGGTGTCATTGTTGCTTAGCTGCTTAGCTGGCCCAGGCCAGGCTTGAACCCACCACTTTTGGTGTATGGGGCTGGCGCCATAACCCCTCTGCTACAAGTGCCAAGCCAGAAGAGTTTATTCTTGTACCAACCAAATGCAAGGTGTAAACTGTTAAGATTCTTATTTGAAAAAAACGGCTGTATACACACACAAAATTTTGGAACAGCAATTTGAACATAAACTAGCTTAGATCGTTATTAATGAATTATTAACTTTGTTAGATCTAATGGTGCACTGAAGTTACATAAATATGCACACTTTATCAGTTAATTTGTTAAGAGATTCACACCAACATGTATGTAGATGAAAAGATGTTATTTGAGGTTTGCTTTAAAATACTCCAGCAAAAAAATGGTGTGAGAGCTGAAGCGAGATTGGTCATAAGTTGATGATTGCAGAAGCTGAAGGATAGGTTCATTATTCCAGTCTCCTTTTGTTTTTGAAATTTTTCCACACTAAAAAGTTGAAGAGAACAAGAAAAAAAAAAATGAAAACATTAAGAATGAAGAAAAATTGTCTATATGTAGGGGGGAAAGCCTAAAATACTATAAAGTATAGTTTATGCTTGGTTACTTTTTCATGATATAATTCCACTCACTGGAATTTATCCTGAAACTAAATTTTTTTCAAAGGGGAAAAAAATGTACTCATGAAGACGATTATTTCAACAATGTCTATAATTAGCAATACTATCATAATACTGAAAGGAGTATGCTAAAATGAAAATACATGCTGTGTTAGAGATGAGGTGAGTCTGTTCTAATGTTGTTCAACTATTTGATTTTAGAAAATAAGAGTGTAAATGTGTCAAGCACAAAATTAACAGTAATACTGTTCAATAATGCAATGAAAAGTTTCATCATTTATGTCTTAAGTAGCTGAGTCTTAATTTTTCCTTTACTGCTAGTGATTTCTATAGAATTAAAATTAAGGGTGAGCACTATTATCCACCTCCTCTGTGCCAGGCAGACTATTAAATGAAGAATCAATGGTGAATCATAGGAAATCAAAGAAATTGTAATGTAATAGGGGGAAGACACCAAAACTATTCTATAAAGGAGGAGTATGTGCTCTGCCTAGAAGCCAGAAGAGAGGTTAAGAAAGATAAGGAATGGGCAAAGACACGAACTCCAGAATGATGGTAAGGCCAAGTGTAGCTTCAACTACTTACCTGGAATTTAGAGGAAGGAGGATGAAGTGTTGCATATTGGTGCTTCTCAAATTACTTGAGGGATGTTATGAGAATGCAGATTCTGACTCTTTAGGTCTAGAATAAAGCCTGAGAGTCTGCATTTCTAACAAGGTTGCCAGGTGACTCAAATGCTGTTGGCCCATACTGAGTATTAAGGCTTTAAATAATGGAAATAAACATATATCCTTGTCATGGAGACATGAAACAATGTGATGTGTTCAGGTATCTACAAATAGCTTGGTATTCCTGTAGGGGAAAGTGTATGAAGGTAAGTAGACAATCTTTGTATGCCTCACCACTAGCCTGGATTTAATCATGGTTAAACTTTACCACTATAATAGCACTGCTGACTTCAGGGAACAAGGAAGTAGGGAAAAGCCAAATGGTGAGTAGATGATTCTCATCATGAGGAAATACCAGACAAAACTAATTTAAGGGCCTGAACTTAGCAAAATATTCAAGGTTACGGAAGAAGGAAAAAAGTGGAACTGTCTGATACAAGATTTTAAAGAGATCTGTCAACATAAGGAGTGATCATAATTTTCTATAAGTCTATGGATATTGGGCAAAATCTGAGTAAGACAACCTGTAGATTAGCTAATGCTATTTTTTTATTTCACTATGTGAGAGGATGTCATTATTTTTGAGAAATATGCATCAATGTATTTAGGGGTAAGGGAACATCATGTCAGCAACTTAACTTCATTTGAGTTTAATGGTAAAGCAAATGTGGTAATTTAACCTTTGTGAAATCTGAGTAAGGGTATATAGGAATCCTTGTACTATTTCAAATTTTCTGTAATTCTGAGATTATCAATAATAAAGTTTTATTTTTTGAAGAGTGGATGAGAAACATGACAGAACCGTAACCTACATGAGTAAGCCATCTCTTTAACCCACACTTCCAACCTAAACCAATGCCGTTCTGTCTTAACGTTTCAAATCTAATATCTTCATTTCTACTTTCATTGTCCAACGTAATGCTCTTCTATCTACACTGCTGACATAGCTTTCTAATGAATTTTTAATTTTCCTTCAATCACTTTAGCCAGATTGATCTTTTCAAATCACAAATTTCATTACGTTATGCTGCTCCCCACCCAAATTCCTTTTGAAACATTTGGATTTTTTTTTTAAGCAACACATTGCAAACATAAGGGAGTATTCTTAACAGGACTCTTAAAGCCCTATCCACATAAGCCGGCTCCTGCCTGCTGGTGTTTGTTTCATCATACTGTCTTACTGTACACGATAGCTGTTCAGTTCCTGAATCTGTCCTGCTTCCTTTGAAAGCCATTGCACATGTGGTTCTTCCTTCCCTACCCCAGCTTTTGTCCGTATTTGAAATCAGTTCATCTGGGAAAGTCTTCCTAGAGCTCTTCCTAGCTCTCTATTTATAAACTGAGTCACACAGTGTACTTCTCTTTTCTATCACATTATAGTTACATCCTTTGAGGAACATCTGTAAACTACAAGGCCTGGGACCAAGCCTGCTTTTGCTTTTAGAATGGTGCTTGTCATGTAATTGGCTCCCTCTACAAACCTATCACTTGATTAAATAAAAAGGGAGAAGTAATGACAGGAGACAGGAGAAATGCTCTGTCAATGTGTGTTAGGAGGGACACCAGGAGAGGATTTGGGAGATCAAGAACTGAAGTTAAGATTTCGTTCACAAAGTTTGATACGCTTCTAGAACAAAAGTTGTGAACTGCTTGTAGATTTGTAGAGGGTGTCTTTTACTTAAAAAACAGTATGTTCTCATTAAAACAAGAGTGGACACTAACTTCTTGAAGCACATGTGCCAGGAACACATATTTTAAAATCTAGTGCTCACAATTCCAGTTACTTCTTAATAGACGTTGAGTTTAGGATTACTGCTGCCAACTTGTTTTCCATTTAACATCTTTCCCTTTTGGGGCGGGAGTGGTAGGAAATCTTGGGGACAACCTTAGGAATTCTGCCTATCATCTTCCCTGAGATATTTAAAGTCACTGTTTTCTTACATCTAGTTCCGCCCTGTAAATCTAATTTGCATTCCTTTGCAGTCATCTTTTTTTAATCCCTTCTAAAGTATACCTTCATCTGTGATGTGGTTATTTTTTTCATTTGCTGTTTGACATTCAAATGAGTTCTTTGAAATCTTACTGTTAAATTAGTATCACTGATTCTAGAATTTTTTAAGTATTTCCTCCCCTTCATGATGTTAACATGTTTTGATTTTTTCTTACCCCATACTGTGTATCACTCTATACTAACAAGTTGTACAAATCCTTTTCCAGACCCTTTATTTTGGTTTTCAACTGTATCCATTCTATTACTTAGCCCAGTTACTGAATTCTTGTTTCTTTAAAGTGATGGTCTTCCTAGTCTCCCCCAGCTGGAATCAAGCAATCTTCCCACTTCAGCCTCTTGAGTAGCTGGAATTACAGGTGCAAGCCACCACACCCAGCTCATTCATTAATATTTGAATGATTATACTTTGTTTCTGAGATTTTGCTAGAGGGGTCATTTGCCTGTTTCTCTTGGCAACATTAGTTGTTTTAAAGACTGTATTCTGGGTGGCGCCTGTGGCTTAAAGGAGAAGGGCACCAGCCCCATATACCAGAGGTGGTGAGTTAAAACCCAGCCCCAACCAAAAAAAAAAAGACAATCTTCTGTCAATGCTCCATTAACTGTTTCTTGAGATGGTTCTTCCACTTGTACTTACTCGTTTGCAGTGTTGGTATTCAGACTTTTGATTGTATGCTCATCATTAAGATTGTTCTACTACCACTGCTGTTTGTGGGAGCCATGTAATGGGTAGGGTAGATTTGTATTTTATTAAAGCCTTCAAAGCTGGGGTAGGCAGAAGTGCGACACCTGGACATTGCCTTCTCTCTCCATCTATTTCTCTGCCCAAAAGCTGATTCTGACAGCCTGGCTGAGATACTGGCATGTGTAGCCAAGATATCATTTGCTCCAGATATTGTCTTGCTCCCAGATTTCCTTTTCTCTCTGGGTCTAGAGCACCTGGATTGACCACAAACTTTTGTGCAGTACTTTGCCATGTGCTTCCTCTTCAAATTCCATGTTTCTGTCTCTCACTGATTTCTCACTAATTCTCCTTTATAAGTTCTTTTTTTAAAATTTGCAAATGTAGATATGTGTGTATCTGTGCAGTTCCTATGTATAAAAACTTTGTCGAAGGTGCTTTATCATCTTGAAACTAGCCTCCTGGTCACTGTTCATAAGGCCACGCCCTTAATTTCAGTGCCTGTGAGTTTGGTACTTCTGCCTACATTTTTTGTTTTTTCTAATATTCCTTTCCACATCTCCAACTCTTTAAAAAAATAAAAGAGCCAATTTGGTCATTGCATCAGTAGTGGAAATATGAAGTATAGGTAGACAATTTTCATGATGACAAAGGTAACATTTCCTGAACACTTTGTCAAATGTACTTCTATTATTACAAGAATTAACTCATTGGATCCTCACAACCCGAAGATAGCTGCTGTTACTCCTCTTTTACAGATGAGGTAACTGAGGCAGAAAGTAAAGCTGTATTAAATTCATTGTTTTGAAAAAGTGAAAGAACAGTACTAGTCATTGTCAGAAGTGGATGAAATCTGATTCTTGTTCTCAAGGAGTCCCAGTTTGTTGCGACCCTATTGAATCTTCCTTGGTCCTGAATTCTTTCCAGATTTAAGGGTAAGCAAGAAATTAAGGATTCAGATCACATTCACCCAAGATCTGAACCAATCCTCAGTCTATACATTTTGCAGTTGGAAGACTTTGAGAACAGACCACCTTTCCTTTTCAACCCCTTCAAAAAATGCAGTAGTATAGGAAATTGGGCACTTCCTGAGGATGTCTTGAATCCTGCTCAGGTATTTTTAGTTTGAGTTGTGTAATTTTGAACGGTTATTTTAAAATTCTGCACTGGTATAAATAAAAACAGATTAACATGTTCACTATGTGTTAAGGAACTAAAATTTGGTATTTCCTTCTCATTTTAGTACATAGCACTTCTCTAAATCAATGGAGAAATGGATATTCACCTACATGTAAACCTCAAATAAGGTCAGAGTCTTCTACACAACTGTTACAAGGAAGAAAGAAAAGACACTTGAGTGAAACAGCATTAGGTAGGTTAAAACGAAGACATGAACTAGTGCTAAATATTGAAAATAAAAAAATTCTGACCCTCAAAGAACTCGTCTCATGAGACTTTATAATCCAGTAGTCACTATATTACACAAAACATTAAATAAACATATTACATATGAACATTAAATAGGTTCTTCATGTAGTTAATTCAGAGTTTCTACTTTATGGCAATTATTTCCTTCCTGTATTTGCCGACTAGCTGTTTTCTACAAACTGTCCTCTGAACAGGTTTTAGTCTCCAAAGTTTATTCTTTTTAGTTTTGTGAGAAAGAGACTCACTCTGTCCTCTGGTGCCCTGGGTGGAGTGCTGTGGTGTCATAGCTCAAAGCAACTTCCAACTCTTGGATTCAAATGATCCTTCTACCGCCTCCCAAGTAGCTAGGACTACAGGTGCCCGCCACAACCCCCAGCTAATATTTTTATTTTTAATAGAGACTGGGTCTCACTGTGCTCAAGCTAGTCTCCAACTTGTGACCCCAAGCAGTTCTCCCACAGTGCTAGAGTTACAGGCATGAGTCACCACATTCAGCCCCAAAGTCGTATTCTGAACTCAAAATAGGCTAGTGAAGATGTTTGAGTCACTGGAGATTCCTCCAGATTTTGACAGCATCAACAAGATACAACTAACCACCTTGTTCAATTCTCCTTAGGAGCCTATAAATGCCAAGAGTTCAGAGATGACCAAGAGATATGTTTGGAAATTAGAACTCTTCTAGCAATACAGACTGAAATTTGTTGTGGAGGTTTGAAAAAGATGGTTGCCAATTATTGCTAATGATAAAAAAAACTGGCAAGATAAATTACAAACTAATTATATGCAAGATATACTAGACTATGATTATACACAATGGATTTAATACTTATCTCTAGTGTCTTTCTTTAGAAATCCCACCACAACAGACCAAGTCACTACTGACTTGATCACTACCTACCTGATCAATAATTTTCTGTAGCACAAAATTAACAAATTCCTACACTTTCCAGACATTTTGTTATGCTTTTTAGTGTTTCACTCTTAAGAAGAGATAACCAGACTGGGCACAGTGGCTCACAGCTATAATTCTAGCACTCTGGTAGGCTGAGGTGAGTGAATTGCTTGAAGTTAGGAGTTCAAGACCAGCCTGACCAAGAGGGAGACCCCGTCTCTACTAAAAACAGAAAAACTAGTTGGGTGTGGTCAAGCATGCCTGTAGTCACAGCTACTCAGGAGATTGCAACAAGATCACTTGAGACCAGGAGTCTAAGGTTGCTGTGAGCTATCAAGACACCATGGCACTCTATCAAGAGCAACATAGTGAGACTTTGTCTCAAAAAAAAAGATAACCAAGACTCACCTTGCATTTCCGGAACTTTCAGATGTACATACCCAAACATAGAAAGCTTTTTATTTTTTTCTTTTTTGAAACAGAGTCTTACTTTGTCACCTTGGGTAGGGTGCCATGGCATCATCATAGCTTACAGCAACCTCAAACTCTTGGGCTCAAGAGATCCTCTTACCTCAGGTTTTCTATTTTGTTACTAGAGATAGGTGTCACCTTGCTTAGGCTGGTCTCAAACTTCTGAGCTCAAGCAATCCACCCACCTCAGCCTCCTAAAGTGCTAGGATTATAGGCATGAGCCACCCTGCCCAGCCTAAAAGAAAGTCTCTTAAAAAGAAGTGCATTAGTAAGTATGGTGGCACACACCTATAATCTTAGCACTCTGGGAGGTCAAGGCAGGAGGACTACCTTGAAGCTCAGGAGTTCAAGACCAGCCTGAAACAAGAGCAAGACCCTGTCTCTACTAAAAAAACAAACAAAAAACAGAAAAATTAGCCAGGTTTTGCCTGTAGTCTCAGCTACTCTAGAGACTGAGGGAGGAGGATAGTTCAGTTGAGAGGTGGCTATGAGCTAGCCTGATTCTAAGGTGCTACACCTAGGACAACAGATTGAGACTCTATCTTAAAAAAGAAAAGAAAAAAGGATGCATTATGAAATAGTCATTATATTTGTAAGTAAGATGTAAAAAGAACTAAGTTCCATGAATTGACTAATTCTTTATATCTAACTTTGAGTTTGATGTCAATACGCAAATAAAACAAATGAAATGATAAACTACAAATAATCAGATAACTCCAAAAGTGTGGGAAATGGGGTGTAGTCTGTCACAAGCCAGTGTCATTTTAAGGAAAAAAAAAATCCTAGACTATAAAATAACTAGGAACAGTAACCAATTTCAATATGTGGATGCTGATTTGAAGAAACTATCCATAAAGAACATTTTTTTTAACAATTAGAGAAATATAAATATGGAATTAGTGTTAGATTTTCATTATACAGAAAAATATTGTTTCATAAGATATGCAGTAAAGTAAAATAAACAGGGCAGTAAATGTGTGAGTAAACAAATATATTAATTTACAATTATACATAGGGAAGAAGAACTTGGAGGAAATAGCTAATACCAATCAGTAAACTTCTAATCAGTGTCCTGAAAGAAAAGAAAAATTTCATCTACTAAACAGTGAACAGCAGAGAAGTACTTTTAGAAATTAGTACTCTGCCAAGCACAGTTTACATCTGTAATCCTAACACTTTGGAGGCTGAGGTGGAAGGATGGCTTGGGCCCAGAAGTTTGAGGTTACAGTGAACTCTGATTATACCATGAAACTCCAGCCTAGACAACAGAGGAAGACCTTATCTAAAGCAGAGCAAGACCCTATCTAAAAAAAAAGACAGAGAGAGAGAAAAGAAAAAAAGAAAGAAATTAGTACTTTAATAGTGATTTTTCAATAATCCTGCATGTTAGGCTGGGCGCAGTGGCTCATGGCTGTAATCCTAGCACTTTGGAAGGCAGAGGCAGGTGGATTGCCTGAGTAGTTCGAGACCAGCCTCAGCCAGAGCCAGACTCCGTCTCTAAATATAGCCAGGCGTTGTGGCTGGTGCCTGTGGTCACAGCTACTTGGAAGGCTGAGGCAAGGGGATCACTCGAGCCCAAGAATTTGAGGTTCTGTGATGCTATGGCTTCTGCTGAGGGCGACAAAGTGAGACTGTGTCTCAAAAAAAAATCCAGCATGTTTCAGAAGATTTAGTTAAGGACACATTACAGAAATTAGAAGTCAGATGTGAAAAATAAAACAGATAATAAGAAATTAAGATCAGTCCTGAAAGTTCAACTTTTCATTGAAGTCATAGAAAACAACAGAATTAAGAGGGGGGATGACCTTATAATACGATATATACTGTACAAAAACTGCCAAGGCCCCAGAAAATGGAAATACTCAAGGCAGGACTATGGTAAGGCCCCTCTCTTTTCATTTTCTTATTTTGTTATGTTTACTGAAACATGCATTAAAGAAAAGATAAGGAATCAATCACCATCACCTTATTAGAAAAACAATTCTATTACCAATTTGTGACATTCTCAATGGTTATTTCTATGGCAGGAGAAAGAACTAAATTTGAAGAATTTGCTTTTCAACACACAGAACCAGGATCCTATAACAACTCTACTGCTGTTTGTAATGTCAACATTATATCAAGAACCCAGAATTCATCATCACAAGTAGGTTTTTAGCATAATAAACTGTATGTAAAATCACCTGATTTTTAAAATAATTTCTAGATTTTTTTGTAAATCTATAACAGACGTATTTACTAGGATATTTATAATTAGCTTATTAAGAAAACAAATTTGATTAAGTACAACTTTTTAATAGGAGTCTAACAGTTCATTAATCTTTGGCTACAGCTCTTACTCTGAATTAAAAACTTAATCATGGCCATCTCTACTCTTCAACATATGAAGCTAAATATAGTTTTGCTAATAAGAATTTAAGACTTGTTGATTGTTTTTGTTTTTGTTTTTGTTTTTTTTGGTCATCTGGCCAGGGAGGAGAACAATCACAAGGTGAGAGGGTTTAGGAATGAACAATTGGAAGCTTGGAGGCCAGGAAAACACCGATGAAAGGTGTAACAACTATCTTTAGAAGGGCTTATCAAAAAAACTTTCATCACTGTTCCTAACAAAGAGTTTGTTAAACAATCATTTCAATGACATCAGAGTGCTTTATGTTAGTGTTTTTTGATAAAAGTTCTACATTTTAAGCCATTCTTATTTTCTATGGGCTTAAAAATAAGCTTGTATTGGCTCAGAGCCTGTGGCTTAAGTGGCTAAGGTGCCAGCCACGTACACCTGAACTGGCGGGCTCGTATCCAACCTGGGCCCACCAAACAATGACAGCTGCGACCAAAAAATAGCCAGGCATTGTGGCGAGCACCTGTGGTCCCAGCTACTAGGGAAACTGAGGCAAGAGAATCGCTTAAGCCCAGGAGTTGGAGGTTGCTGTGAGCAGTGATACCATGGCACTCTACCCAGGGCAATAGCTTGAGACTCTGTCTTGGAAAAAAAAAAAAAAGCTCATATATTTATGCTCATAAATACACATTACACACCTGTCAATAGTGTGTGGTTTGCTAATGAGAAAAACAAAGGATAGGAATATTTCTTAATTGTTTTTCTTAACATTTATAGTCAGATTTCATATTTATAAAAATTATATAACAGCTGTGCTACCATATTGTTTATCTAACTCATGAAAGGAGGATATCATCACAAGTAACCAGATAGAAGTATAAAATACTGATACTACTTAAACCTCAGACATTACTATGTCCTGTTTTACAGAATGCTGCACGACGGAGATTGAGAAGTGAGAGCTCTTATGACATAGATAACATTGTGATTCCCATGTCATTAGTAGCACCAGCTAAGTTAGAGAAACTCCAATATAAGGAAATACTTACTCCAAGGTGTGTATACTTACATCTTTTTATTTCTTTCTTCCTTTCTTCTTTAATAAAGTTAAATCTTCAAACTAGAATTTTAGTTAATAAAGGGAGGATGCTCCCCGGCCCCCAAACTTGTATAGCCACAGAGGGAAAATAGTGAAAGAAACCATTACATTACCTATGCTAAAGAAAAAGTGCCAGGCGATGCCTGTGGCTCAGTAAGTAGGGCACTGGCCCCATATACTGAGAATGACGAGTTCAAACCCAGCCCCAGCCACACTGCAACAAAAAAATAGTCAGGTGTTATGGCGGGCACTTGTAGTCCCAGCTACTCAGGAGGCTGAGGCAAGGGAATCGCTTAAGCCCAGGAGCTGGAGATGCTGGTGAGCTGTGTATCGCCACGCACTCTACCGAGGGTGATGAAGTGAGACTCTGTCTCTACAAAAAAAAAGTGAAAAAGTGCCAATTTTTAATTTTCCTAAGAATAAGGAATTACTAAACTTATTTGCTTTAGCATTCTTGGAGTCTTTTTTCATTCAGTGACATTTTGGTATCATTGGCACTAAAAGGTACTTCAATTGTACAAAAACTACAATAAAAAATTCTTGCCCTTAAAGATAAGAGGTGTGCACAAAGTTGCAAAAAGAATTTTAAAAAGCAAACGACTACCTTTGTATGGGGTAGTCACTGTGACAACAAAAATAAGATGTGACTGTATTCCAAGTCAGCAAAAAACACATTAAATAGAATGATGAGGTGGGTGGGTCTGGGCAGATAGCCATACAGGAAGGGGCAGGTGAAGAGGAAGTTCCCATAGGGAGACCACAACAAAGGCACACAGATGTAAGGCTTAGCCAGACGTAGAGGTTTTGTATAAGTTGACAAAAGAAGCTAAAAAGAAGTTAGACCCAGATTGCGGAGGTCCCTGATTGTCATATATGTCTGCATTCTCTTGGTACTCACTTAGCTCAATTTTTTAAGAGATGAAAGCAGTTTCTTAAGAATATGAATATAGTACCAAGAAGTAAAGATAGAAAAGGTTGGAAATAGACATAAGATGGGTGACAATGACATTTAATTCCTATTACCTGTATTCTGATTTCATTATTTATTTCGTAAAAGTTGAGACTGTCTCTAAAATAAAAAGAACTCTAATACTCCAGGAGGTATTATGAGAACTATAAAGAATGTCTTGATACTTTCTACATAAGGAATAACATTTGCAGTTATGATGCTCTGCAGCAAAATGTTTTTCAGCTTGCAGCAGAAGTTAAACACATGATGGAAGAGTTCTGTCGCCTGGCTATTTAATTATTGGTAGCTCAAAGGGGCCATGATAGGTCTTTTTGCATGGAAGAAATAAGAAAACACTACAAATCAAGAGCTATTCTCCTGTCTCACCCCCTTTTTTGGTTTAGCCAGTGTTGTATTAGCACAGCACTTACAGCCTTCATTCAAAGTCAGTTCATATGTATTATGCATAAAACGTAGCTCTGCAGAACACACAGCTCACTGTAAGGCCAAAAATAAAGCCTTATCTTCCGTTGTCCTATTTTTGCAACATAAATATTTCTTCTATTTAGCTGTACTTAGAGAATAAAACTGCTAAATTTGAACAAATAAACACTGTTTGAAACTTGTATCTCCAACAGCTGGAGGAAGGTTATTCTTCAGCCCCTGGACAAATGTAACCTAGGTGTGGAAGAGGTAAGTTGCCTTTTACTTAATGGCATTAATAAATATGAATATTTATAAAATACTTAATTTTATTTAATGGCATTAATAAATGAGTATTTTATTCATATTATGAGTTATGAAGCCTGCTTACTGTGACATCCAAGGAACTAAAGGCAAAAATAAACCCTTTAACTTCTGATTTTTTTCTTTACACTTATAAAAAGAAAGTTCTTCAACAAAGACATTAATTAAAAAATAACTTTTTGTGTAAATCTGACCACAAAGATAACAGATAATTAATTATAAAGGAATTTTTTAAGGCAAAACTAAAATATAACTGTCATTTCAGAATCTTAGGGCCAATTTGCTTTGAATTTGGAAAATTTCAGACTATAGAAAAGTAATTGATATAAAGGCTAGGACAGTTCTTGTAACATTAATGAAACATTAATGTTTTTGTAATGAAATGTTCATAACTGGGGTCAATTCTAAAAACAGCCTCACACTGTATCAGATCAGGCTGTCTGACCAAATTATGAAAAACTTGTTTTTTCAGGCGCATCACCCGTAGCACAGTGGTTACGGCGCCAGCCACATACACTGAATTTGGCGGGTTTGAGAACCCAGCCTGGTCCAGCTAAACAACAATGGCAACTGCAACAAAATATAGCCGGGCATTGTGGCAGGCACCTGTAGTCCCAGCTACTCGGAAGGCTGAGGCAAGAGAATTGCTTAAGCCCAAGAGTTTGAGGTTGCTGTGAGGTGTGATGCCACAGCACTCTACAAAAAACCCCCAAAAACTTGTTTTTTCAGATTTTGGAATTACAGGCCTGTAGGCCTTTATGGGTAAAATTACATCAAGACAAGAGTGATTATAGAGAAAAATACTTTATAACTAAACAAATTAAAAGGTGATGGCCTCTTGAAGCAGTATTATGTTGAAGACGTTGGATTTTTGTCAAGTCACAACATTTCTATCCCTGGTGCTCATGTTTTTCACCTACTAAAAGTTACCTTTTAATGCCTTTCTTCTTCTAATGTATTCTTCCTTACTTCTGAATGATCCTAGCCAGAAATTCCAAATTCTTAATATAAGCAAAGTAGTTTTCCAGGTTAGAATTCCAGGGAAATCATTTGATAAATTAATTCTGACTTAACTCAAATAATCAGTTGTAGTTTCCTTTGCTATTAAAATGTACCGAGAACAGTGTGTGTTCCATAATGGACAACCAATGAAAACTATAGAAAACATGAAGCCTTATGACTTTGTAAGCTTTGTGGCAAATGCAAAGTACTGTGAACCCATTTATAATCTACCTAAATGTGTATCTCCAAACACGAACCAATAGTGAAAAAGTTTTCAAGCAAGTTTTTGACTACCATTTTTTCAGAAATCTGAAGCTCATCTGTTTTCTCAACTTATACAGATTGTATCTATTTTAGGGTTTGCTTCCTACTATTCTCTGGATGAGGAATTATTTGAAACTTATTTTCATGTTTTAAAATGTTTTTGATTAAAGCAAAAATATTTCTAATCACAGATAGAAGATCTTTCTGATGACATCTTCACCCTAAGACACAAAAAATACGAAGAGAGAGAGCAAGCCAGGTGGTCATTATGGGAGCAAAGCAAGTGGCACAGAAGAAACAACAGGCAAGTGCTACAAATTTAAATTACAAACCCAGGGAATCCACGTGGAATGAACAAAAATTCTAAATGAATTCTAGGGGAAGACCACTAAAAAGGAAAACATAATGATGCAACACCAGCTATTTGTGTACTAGAAATAAAACACTACATATATTGACTATATATTCAAAATATATTTGGGCTATATACAAAATGATGAAATGAGTTTCTGTATTCTATCTACATTCTATTTCTTGTAATCATTGTCAGGTTCAGTAGATTTAAATAACAAATAATATGAAAATTCTCTCTATAAATAAAGTAGATCATTTCAGTCTACTCTAATAGTGGACCTAATACTGGGAAATGGAAATCTGGGTAGTCCATTTTAACATAACTACTTAAAAAATATGTTTTTCCTTATAAAAAACAATTTCTCAAGAAACCTATCCAATCTAAGAAACAAACAGTCCAAACTAGTTTTAAAAATACAAATAGGCTTTTCTGTAGGCAGATAGGTGGATTTAGGAAAAACAAGAACAACAAAAACCCAAAAAGGCTTTGAGCAATGGGAGAATAAATCATAGACATAATTAATAATTATAAATATTGAGAAAATCCCTGGTAATTTGTATTTACATCTGATTTTTAATATGGACAAAATTCACAAAGCAAGATCATGTGAAGTCTGATACTCATCTTTAGTTAAAGAGCATCTCATTTAATTAGTATTGTTAAAATACATCTCTCTGTATAGGTCTCAGATTTGCTGTAGGCCTTGTTCTAAGAGTTCTAACACAATGAGATTCTATAATTCCCATCCTTTTCCACATTTCAAAGATAAAACTTTCTTAAAGTACACACAGAAATATGAATTAGGTCTTTCATGGATGACATTAAAAAGCCCACTATTATAATTTGGCAAAATATTCCAAAACTTACTATTTTAATCTTTTGAGGCATGAAAATAATGGCATTAGAAAGTTCATCTGATGAATTTTTGAACAATATTTTATGTTTAAAGAAAAGCTATCAAGTTTAGCTGACTTAGTGATACCTGGGATTTGTTCATAAAATGTTAAGACCTCAAAAAATAACAAGTAATGATATATTTTCTTGATTTTCTTCCTAGAGCTTACAGTAAAAATGTTGAAGGACAGGACTTACTTTTGAAAGAATACCCTAATTACTTGAGTAGCAGTCAGCACTGTGCTGCTGAAAGTCCTCCTGAGCTTCTTTCAGAGAACTATGATCTGTGCACACACAGTTCACCTTCTTTAAATCAAAGTCAAGAAATCAAAGTAAGTATAATACGTATCATTTCTTAAATCTTAAATTTCTTTTACTTGCCTTCTAACCTTTGTTTTTACTTGTTTGTATAAACTGCTTATTACAAATTGTTCACTACATAAATTCAGTAAAGACAATCAGTAGAGAATGGCAGGTAAGAATCAAGGTCTGTATTCCAGCATTCTAGTTCTGTCACTAACTACACTGAATTATCTTTTTGTCTAACACTATCAGCACCAACTTCTACCTATTCACGTATCTGTTAGGGAATGGGGATACTATCAAAGTTCCATTACAAAACAAATCTAATTAATGAAGAATAGAACCTGATACACAATGTCAGTAAGATTTTTGCTTGTCTCCCCATTGATCCAGTGCCTACCTCAAGGGGAGTGTTTTCTAACACTGCATCCATTAAGTCCATGCACTTGTCTTCATAAATAGGAGTTGAAAAAGAAGAACCAGATCTAGAATGGAGAGAGGAGAGACTACAGAAGTTAATAAGTTACAGAAAACTTAGGAAAAAAAATCAATAGGTATCTGTAATAACGATAGGATAAATGAAGACAGTGAAGTAGAAGCAGATCAAACTTTCAAAGAGTCTTAAGGGGGCTTTCCCAAAGTGCTCTTGGGCTGAAAATGTAGACCAGTCCCTACAGCAGCATTTCCTCTTCTTGGCAGAGGCAAAGTAAAGAAATAATTACTAAAGGTCACTAAACAGTTCCCAAAAGACCAGAACAGTTATTACAAAATTGGAATTTACATATTACATGATAAGATGAATTTAAACAAAACAAATTAGTTGAAACTTAACTGAAAATGTTTCCCCTTTCAGTCTTTATGGTGGGAACGACGGGCTTTTCCATTGAAGGATGAAGATGCAGCAGCCTTATTATGCCAAGATGAAAACAAGGATCAGATTGAAATGTCAAGCACAGTTTCTCACGGTGAAATCTTCTGTACCAGTGTTTTAGAGAATGGCCACCACCCCAAAAAACAGTCAGATAGAATGGAAGAGTTCAAAACCTTTGGTCTAGGACTTACTAATGTTAAAAAAAACAGGTGACAGGGAACAGGTTAAGCAAACTACGTAAATGAAGGAAAGACAGGAGGAAAGGAAAAGCCCTGTTCTGGATGCCTGGGCCCTGTGGTCATGATTCCAGAATAAGAGCATGTGTTGCATGTGTCAGTCTTTTATGCTGTTCATGAAACAAGCAAGATAAGTCTCTCTTTCATTCTTGAACCACAACAGTAACTAGCTTTTCATCTGCAGACAAGTGCTAGTCATTTGTGTTTACCATGCAAATTACGAGCACCATGATGTTAACTGTTGCAATTGATGTGAAATCACATTATTGGGTAATTTTTAAGACTATACACTCACACATACACGTACTTACACACACACACACCCCTGTGTGTCAAATAACGATTTGATACACGTAGTTATTAATTAAAATTGCCTCAGAAATTATTAGCGTATACAAATATGTATCTATAAAACATACACAAATATGCACACATATACCTATGTAGTTTTAATAAAACACTGACAATGACCCACTCCACTTGGAAATGCATGTATGAACTACCCTGAAGTAAACTAGTGTAAGCTACAGTATAGAAAAAGCACGGGTTTCCCCTGATAAAAAGACATCTAAATCTTGAATACAGACAGAAGTTTCTTGTTTTTTCTTAAACATGTTTAACCAATAACAGAAATTACTTATGGAACTTCTTAATACCAGATAACACAATACTCCTTTATTCAAAAAAAATCACTGATACCCTTTGGACTAACCACAGGCTATACTCTGTTCATTCCTAACAGAATGAGAAAGTAAATGACAATTAAATGAGCACCAAACAAGAAAGTCCTATAAAGTTTTTAAAAAGTGGCTGTATTTCTAGCTAATGTGGTCATTCCTTGATATCACTTACCCTATTCACATAAGCACCTTTCATCCTTGCATCCTAGATTGAGGATTAAAATTTTTCAAAGGACAGTGCTTCAATATTGGATACTGAAGAGTGTACATTAAGGAAAATTCTTTTATAAGTGACTGTGCCATTTTTTTCTATGTGAAGTTCAGGACAATTTATCTAAATCAATTTTGTCATGTAAAAAAGGTTATTCAAGTGGTAGTACCCATATAACTGAAAATCGTGGCCATTTGGCTTCGTCTATGCAGTTTGACACTAAAGTTTTGGCCAGGGATTAGGAAATGATACTGGTCCCTCTAAAGGGGAAAAATTCAAATTCAATGCTGACAAACTTGCTTGTAGTTTTGCTGTACATTTATTTTTAAAGAAAAAGAAAACAAAAGCCAGACAAATTCAAATTGTCCAGGCAAATATACAAATCTTTGTCATGTCTGATAATTATAATCTTCTATGTAAGTTTTTTAATTAAAGTTATTTCTATATGCCTTGTGTTGTCTGATTCAATAAATGTCACCCATTAACCTTTCCTAACCCAAAACAATAAACGTTAAGAAATACATTTTAACCTTGTAGGAAAAAATGCAAGCAAGCTGTATTCTATGTTTACATGTTAGCATTCTTATTTTTGAAACCTTATTTCTCAAAACTCGTAATAGTTGCAGTTCTTTAATCATACTGGTCCTATTACTTCTGGTCATTATTTATTATATAGCAAGAGTATTGACAAGAAATGCTAGTAGCTGACACATGTGAATAGTCTCTGTATAATTTTGAATACAGTTATAAATATTTAGTTGATAGATTATCTCTGTACCCTGTCACCTTTTAGCCTACCTGGTCTTTCTTGGAATAAAATACATATCCTTGGTCAAGATCCATAGTTCCAGAATATTCTCAGCCATCTGGTTCCGCTATATGGTAAAGTTAGACTGGAAATAAGACAGTATTAAATAAAAACAAGCTTCTTTTGCTTAACCCATTTTCCATGGGTTCTAAATATAAAGGGTACAGACCAGAAATTCTATGCCAGTAGGATCTTTTCCATGCTACCATCCTATTTCTCAGCTTTAGTTTCTTCATTTTTAAAATGGGGACTAAATACCTGCCCTAGTACCACTTATAGGAGTGACTTATAGATTTAATGAGCAAGTATCGTTAAGTATTTTATAACCCACAAAACATAAACTCATATAAATAATGCTAGCCACTTTGTACTGAGCATATTCTAAATTCTAGAAATAGTAGTACGAGAAGTTTTACATACATAATGTTACCTCTTTCAATCCTCAACACAACTTTGCAGTGTTATAATTATATTCACTACTCACTGTGTGTAGTGAGGTAAGAAAAGCACAAGCAAGTTTGGGTGATTTGTTAAGGTCAAACAGCTAGTGAGGAGAAGAGTCAGGATTCAATCAGATAATACTTCCAAATACAAGCTTGAGTTTTCTCCTTTCTACTTAGAGCTAACCCAACAGCATTATTTAAGAATGATGGGTAAGGTTAAGAAAACCAGGAGTAAGGAATCATCAAATAACTTGCTTTGACAAAGAAAACCTCCTGATAAAAATCTATGCTTGTATTTTAAAACCCCAAGGCTTCACATATATTTTATCCTTTTTACAAATCAAATATAAGGTGAAAAATGTTTCTTATGAAAAAATATGTATGGTATGCCATTGCACTCAAGCTTACATTTTTAAATTCCATTCTACTTTTATCAGGCATATAAACAAATCACAAATAACATGAAATAGGGAAAACATAAGGATTTCCTTTGCATTTGGAAAACAGCTGAGAAACAGAAAATTTTTCATAGAAATACAAAGAATGTTTTCATAGTAGCTAATATGCCCGTGTGAGGCAGTAAGACATATTTCTATTTCCTTAATACAACTGTATTTTTACTCTCTATAAAAATCAAGTCTCCCAGTAAAAACTGAGTATTTCACCACCCTAATCTTTAAACTGCATCACTAAAAATGAGTTATACACACCAACTGCTAACCTCTTAAAACATTCTGCACAATAGATTTTAATCACTGGAATGAATAATTGTTTCAAAAGCTGTACTGCCTGAAATATGATTTGGTAGTCAATATTCCTGTTTTCCAGTAAAAAGGAGATTTCATGAGCAGAAACACTGAGCTTGTGGTTTCATCGATCAAGAGAACGTTTCTGAGCAGCTTCTGAGCAAACATTTCTTAATAGGTTGATCACAGATCTGGGGTCTTCACTCCTCATAATGGCACTGCCAGACACAATCATGTTAGCTCCTGCCTGGAAGAAGTAAACACTTAGATTAAGCCTCAAAGAAAGATGCAGAAGAGCCTAAAACAAAACCCCTGCACTAGAGTTTCTATTCCTGCATCTGTTAACACCTTAACTGCACAAAAGCTGCTCTGAGATGAGTGGACTTAAGCAATTCAGTTCAATGAGGAAGCTGAAATGTTCACAAATGAAGACATGAAATTACTTTTTAATGTGTCCATGAAATCAATGAATTTTGGTAAACCAACTTTAAAGAAGCTACATAGTATCTCTGCAGATATTTAGATAAGGTTTAAAACCCTTTACTCCTCAATTCCATTAAGGTTCTTTCCTGTATATACTAATGCCCCCACAGCTACTAAAAAAACTTTTAATCTTTGAATTATTTATACAAATTAGTATAAGGATGATTATTGCTAAAATGCGGATTTATCCATAAACTATGGCAACATTAAATTTAAGTAATCTCATTTTTTGCCAGTAAAATATAGAATATCTCTGTATGTACTTTGTTGCATTCCGGAATGGTTTTAGGTGGCTTAAAAATGATTTAAAATGATCCTTTAAAATGTGGAAGCAAAGAAATCAAAAAGAAAGTTATTAAGATGGGTCCAAATTTAGTTCTGAGAGTCCTAGGATTTGACTTGAGGATGGAAACCCAGTCTGCTATGAGACTCACTGCTAGCAGACACTGAGAGAAGGAAAGAAAAGAACAGCAGGCTGAGGAAAAGTTCTCCAGTGAAACACTGTCACTCTATGGCAGAGTATTATACTGCCAGCAGTCCTCAGACAAATTAGAAGAATGAGTTTTATGGGGTTGACCTTTAATATGTCTCTTTATTTAAGTAAGAATAGTACAGGGCAAAGCACAATTAACCTGAAGGAATCAAAGGACCTATGCTCACTGATCTAGCCAGCCCCACCTACATAAATATTTATTACTGCCGAACTTTTGACAGGTACATACCAAGCAAAAAAGTACAACCGCTACAAAAGAACCTGGAAGTGCAGATACACCATACTGCTGACTATAAGCTGGTCATGTAAGCTTTAATCGCTTGTGTTGCTACCAGAAGGGCAGGCATCCTCATGAGCCCAACCAAGCTAGACTAGCTGAGAGAAGGAAAAAAAGAAAAACTTAC
>NW_003852408.1:21588247-21598888 GCF_000181295.1 Otolemur garnettii
TTTTTTTTTTGAGGTAACAATCTCACTCTGTTGCCCCTAGCTAGAGTGCCATGGTGTCATAGCTCACAGCAACCTCAAACTCCTGGGCACAAGTGATCCTCTTTCCTCAGCCTCTGGACTATAGGCACCTGCTACAACACCTAGCTCATTTTTCTATTTTTAGTAGAGACAGGTCTCACTATTCCTCAGGCTAGTCTTGAACTCCTCTGAGCTCAAGTGATCCACCTCCCTCAGCCTCCCAGAGTGTTACAAAGGCATGAGCCAGCGAACCTGGCTAGCCTGTTCTTCCATGGGACAAATAGATAATTCTGAAAAATATAACAGATGGTTCTAAAAAATAATATAATAATTAGTTCTGTAATTTATTTTTCCCCCTTGATACAAATTATCTTTTCTTTATTTTGGAAAAATTTCTCACTCTAAGATCATGTCACTTAACGATCTTCCAAAGGGCTGGCATTCAAAGTATCTTTTTAGGACTTTCTTCAGCATTACTGCTACAACCAGGATTTACTATGTAACAATGTTTGAGATTTTATATTATTCATTTACTGCTCTGTATTTTTCTAGTTCTAAATGTGAATAAAAAATAATTTTCCAAGAAAAAAAGTCAATTTAGGAAACACAGAAAATCTCTTTGTCCCATGAGGCAACGTAGGATATGTTTGACAGGAAATTGGTCTAGTCACAGCTGAGGAGCAATCTCACCTCTGCACACTTATGGACAGTGTCAGGACCTACTCCACCATCGACCTCTATATCCAAAGATGGGAACTGGGTCCTCAACCAGTGAACCTAGACACACATGAGGATATAAGTAACTTAAAGTAGATATGTGGGGGAAAAAACAAACAAATAAACAGTCAAACAGCCAATGTTAGGCATTAAAACTCCAAATTTCTCACATAATAACTATGTCAATACAAAACATCATTGGGGAACACTGGATTCCGATTTGTAATGTCACTGCAGAGACTGTATGTGACAGAAACAAGACAAACCCTCAGCAGACAATGAAAACTTTCAAGAGATCCAAAGGTTACAGAGACAATGGTTTTACAGAAAATTCCAAGATAAAGACTGCTATCTTTTTTAATTTCCAAAACCTTAATCTACCAGAGCATTTATCATACTGTGTGAGACTGGTTTGCAGACACCCTTGTCTCCTCATCTTCACAAGAGGACACGTCTACCATATAAGCCTTTCAACATATGCACACTGAATGAATACTAACAGGACAAGCGTCACTGAAAAATCCAGTGCATTTTTTACCTTTGGCATCATATCTTCCATGAATTTCTGCCCTCCAAACCCAGGTTCCACTGTCATAACCAAGGCCATATCTATCTGATTAGCCCAGGGTGCCAAATACTCAACTGTAGTTCCTGGTTTGATGGCAAGGCCAACCTGCAACAGAAATAAACCTGCTACATCACACAAACAATTTTTTCCATATTACATTATTGTGGCATAATGGCATAAAGCAGACACCACAGAAGTATTTATTCTTACTAAATGGGGCATACAAATTATTCAGATTATCACCTCAGTCTTAAAAAAGATAGTTCACAAGGCTATTAAATGCAAATGTTTCCTAATGGCAGTAACTTTCAGAAAACATCAGTGAAATAAATAAATCCTATCTATCTGAAAAATAAATCATACTTAAACTCTGGCTTAGCCATTGAGAAACAGTTGTTTAGTCAGGTCTTCTTCAGCTGTCATTTCCTATTTCCAAACTCAGACAATGAATGGTATAAAACATTACCGTCATCACTGATTTCTTACCTTCATCCCATTCTCCCGAATGTCTTTTATTAAAGCCCCTGGGTTCTCAGTAGCCTCGAGATGAAAGGTGTACTGATTGGCTCCTGCTACAGCCATAGGCTTCACCCACTGTTCCGGCCTGGACACCATCATGTGCATGTCTACAAAGAAAGACACATGTGAATATTACTGGAAGGAAAATACCTGGCTCAGGTGATTGAAGACAGCCTATAGTTTTACCATTTTAAACATAAACACCTTTTGGTATCACAAAAATATTACTTACTTATGCCGTAGTAGTTTTCCTTTATCCTGAAGACAAAGTTTTAGTTAAAACTCATTTATGAAAAAACACTCTTCCACAAAAAGCATATGGCGCTAGACAGTATACATGGAACAGCAATGATCAGAAATCAAGAAACCCAAGGCCAGGGCGAGGAAATGCCACTCTAAAATAAAGTTGCCTTATCTGTGCAGTCTCATGCCTCTATGAGAGCTAAATGAAGTGGTTCTTCTATTTATTCTTTCAATTAACATTTGTTAATTACTGCACTATTAACTGTTCTGGGCCCTAGAGATCGAGGAAAGACAGGCAAAATCTCTGTTGTCACAGGAATTACATTCTTAGATAAACAAAACAAATAAAACACTAGGTTGGCAGTTACTTTGGTCAGAGTGGCGAGGGCAGCAGATGCGCCAGTCAGGTCAGGGAGGCATGTGAAGAAGAGGAACAACAGAGTTCTTCAGGCTATTGGGTTTTATTCCAAATGAGATGGGAAAAACACAGGATTTTGAGGAGACAAGTGACAAGAGCCAACTAAGGAGGCTACTATGGCAATATCCCAGGGGAGAAGTGATGGCAATTAAGGTGGATAAGTTCTGAAAGTAGAGCCAACAGAGTTAGTGACAGATTAGACGTGGAGGTAAGAGGAAAGCCAGGGTGGTGCCAAGGATTTGGGCCTAATCAACCAGAAGACTAAAACTATCATTAACTCAGAGGCAGAAGACTGCAGAACAACTGATTTAGGGGGAAGGACATGTGGACTAGAAGCTGACATTTACTCTAATTCTAAAGCTTAAGTCATAAAAACACATAAGGGGAAAATGGGTGTGGCCTTCTTAAAATCTTAACTTAGAATAGCATTTCATGTAAAAGAAAGAGAAATTTAAAAAAGGCTAAACCAAGAAATAACCCTTTGAAGAATTCTGTGCTCAACAGAGGGTAGTGGGGAGAGTTAAGTTTTTTCTTTTCTTAGAGGAAGCATATTTCTGCACAGCTAAGCTGTATTTAAGAAAAATTATAATATTCCAGAACTCAACAAAGATCACAAAACACAAGAAAGCTCTGGAAAAAAGTCAGTAAAAGAGTGTATAAAGCTGGGCGGCGCCTGTGGCTCAGTGGGTAGGGCGCCGGCCTCAAATATTGAGGGTGGTGGGTTTGAACCCAGGCCCAGCCAAACTGCAACAACAACAAAAACAGCCAGCATTGTGGCAGGTGCCTGTAGTCCCAGCTACGTGGGAGGCTGAGGCAAGAGAATTGTCTAAGCCCAGGAGTTGGAGGTTGCTGTGAGCTGTGACACCATAGCACTTTACTGAGAGCGATAAAGTAAGACTCTGTCTTTAAAAAAAAAGTAATAAAGCTTGACTAATAAAGCCAAGATTAAACTTCATATTTCTAAACCAGCAAAATTAGAACTTGTGCCCTACTCCTTGAGCCGCAGGCGCAGCCTATAGAACATATTTTAATAGGTGAAACTTTATTCCTCAAAAATATATTCAATCTGGTGTTTCTTTCTTTGTATTTCAAATGAGAAAAATTGACTCTGGTTTAAAGTATCTAGTTTATTTATTCCCTAAGTTACCAGACTGGTGGGTTATCCTTCCTCAATCTCTACCATGCAGGAACCACTAGGAACCTTTACTGGAGAAACTCTGTGGGGTTCAGGGAATAAACATAAACATTTCAGCAGATCTTTAACATAAGATCAGCCGTTGTCAAAGACTCTAGCAATACACTCTCTTTATACTCTTAAAAATTATTAAAGACATGAAGAAACCTGTGTTGATGTAGGTTACTTTATAGATATTTAATGCAAACTATGACATTCAAATAAAGCATCTACTTTCTAACTCATTTAAAAATAATAAAGATGACTCTATCCCATATAAATTATGAATGGCACTGTTTTACATTTTTGCACACCTTTAATGTCCGGCTTGACAGAAAACATCTATATTCTCATATCTGTTCTGCATCCAATCTGTCACAATATACATGCTCCATCACTTACAATGGACTTACACTAGCCAATAGTTGGGCAAAATCACCTAACACAAACTCCATTTTACAATAAAGTATTGAATATCTCACATAATTTACTGAATACTGTATGGGAAGTGAAAAACAGAATAGTTACAGTTTCTGGAAGGATGGTTCCTTTTGAATGAGTATCACTTAAACACCACCATAAAGTTGAAAAATTTTAAGTCAAATCATCAAGTTGGGGACTGGGATTGTTTGTTTGTTTTGTACATACTAAGAGAAGAGAAAAGTACATGAAAAAGAGACCAGTTTATTTACAACCTTTATAGATAAGTGTGGATATCACCCTGACTCTATAGCAAAATGCAAACAGTGGTAGCTTTACAAAGGCAATATGCAATCTGTAAACCCTATCCGTGAACTTGTCTTACTTTATTACACAGACCTTCCAAATAGTGACAGATTTCATTCCAGATTACCCCCAAATTAATTTCTTAAAAATTACTACAGTTCTCATCAGAAAAGTTGTTACATATTGAGAAGCTCTCAGGCTTACCATGCTAAAATACAAATTTTCCAAAATTCTAATTTTCCCTTGCAAGCTCTAACTATATCAGTGACAACAAAAACTGACAATTATCTTTTCTGGTATCTTAGTTTCTTTTAAAGGTATTCTAGTTTAAAGAAAATGTTGGTAAAATAACCAAATCTGAAAAACCATACTTCACTGTCAGTTGTTCTTTCAAGTAAAAATCATGTGCTCATGAAAAAAGCTACTAGTTCAGACTGTAACTCACACTACAGTGCAAATGATTTTTCCTAAGAAAATCATCAAGTTCCAGACATGTACTTCCTACATCGTAACACAAAATTATAGAAAGAGTTGTACTCAGTGACCAAGATTTATAGAATAACGTGCACTGCTTCGTCAGGGTATTTTCTACAAACCCGTGGTGATGACAGAACATGACTACTGGTAAGTCCAACACCACTACCTCTCAATCTGCGTTAAGGCGCCAGCAAGCCAACTTACTACACCGCTTTTACATCATCTGCACCAACAGTGGCAAATAACACCTTAGTATTATGAAATGCTATTTTTTTTGCTTGAGGCAGAGTCTCAGTGAGTCACTCCAGGTAGAGTGCTGTAGCATCATAGCTCACAGCAACCCCCAACTCCTACGCTCAAGCAATCCTCTTGCCTCAGCCTTCCTAGTACCTGGAACTATAGATGCCCACTACAACACCCCGCTAGTTTTCCTATTTTTAGTAGAGATGGGGTATTGCTCTTGCTCAGGCTGATCTCCAACTCCTTACAATCCACCCTCCTCAGCCTTTCAGAGTGCTAGAATTACAGCGGTGAGCCACTGCACCCGGCCAAGAAAATATTTTTTGATATCCTCATCCATGATCTGCAAGGATCTTAAGAATTTCTATGGGCACTTAATATTTGGGGACCACTGATTTAGAAAATGACAAGAACAGACTTTTTCTTATCACTCTGTGTCTTGGAGATTACTTCTACTCAATACTCAAACTGAACAGCTAAAAACCTTTGTCTCCATGCATCACTTATCTAACAACTAAGAATCAAATGCTTCTTAATATTAAAGTCATAAAACCCCAATATTAAAGATTAAGGAGTTTAGTCATCTTTTAGACCAAATTTTAGAAAGATTAATAAGCAAACAACAAACTAAAAACAGAAAGAAACGACAGATTGCGTGTGGTGGTAGCAATAGGTCTAGTAAAAGGAAAGGTACAGACAGTAGTAGGATGTGACAATAGGAAACCAAATAAAAGGGAGAAAAGAAAAAACTGAACAAAAGCTTAAATTCACCCAAAAAATCAACAGCAGAGGACTCTGGCCACTGAAGAGTGGGAGCAAACAATGTTATTTACTTCATTCACCTCTCACAGTCAGAAGAACACCCTTAATTCACAGAAAAAGTTGTGGTATCTGGTATAAGCTGATTAAAGGATTGAGGAACTTATTTTGGAAAATTCACTTCCCAACATGTAGTTATAAAGAAAAAAGGACTTTAGATCATCAAAGAATTCTATTCCACTATTGTAATGGGGAACGTATTAGTGGAACACTATTTCCTCATGCCACGCCGGGATGCTCAACACAGAAGGACCCTACAAAAAAGCTCCAATCCACAGAACTCTCTGCAGTGACAGAAACGCTCCCCAGCTGCACTGTGCAACACAGGAGTTACCAGCTACATGTGGCTAGTGAAAACTGGCTATGCGGTGAAGGTGAAGGAGGAATTGAATTTTTAAATTCACTAAATAAAATTAATTTAACTTGGAAGTAGTTAAGAAATCAACCATCCATTCTTCTCTCACTTGAGCATTTAGTAGAGATGGAATCTTGTTCTTGCTCAGGTTGGCCTCAAACCCCTGAGCGCAAGCAATCAACCCACTTTGGCCTCCCACAGTGCTAAGATTATAGGTGTATGAGTCACTGTACCCGGCCAAGTGTGGCTTCTAACTACTATTCTTAACAGCACAGAGTCCTTTATAAAATTAGCCCACAATTACTAATTAAGAAAATCTAAGGTCTATCACATTTTAACAGCTATATAAAAATGTAATTTACAAAAACTTGCAAAACATCTGATATATAAGACATTTGGCAAGTGAGACATTGCTAGTTTAGTATAAAACAATAAAAACATGAGGACTGAATCTGTGTCTCATGCAAAGTAACTACCAGGTCATTATGTAATATTTTTCTTTATTTTTTTCACACAGAGTATCACTCAGGTGACCAGGACAGACTGCAATAACTTCATCATAGCTTACTACAACCAGAAACTCCTAGGTTCAAATGATCCTCCCATCTCAGTCTCCCAAGTAGCTCCTGCCACCACACTTAGCTAATTTTGAAAATGTTTTGGTAGAGATGTGGTCTATGTTGCTCAGGCTAGCCTTAAGGGATCCTCCTGCTTCAGTCTTCCAAAGGCCTGAGCCACCACGCCTAGCCTATGTAATCTAAGAATCCGAATTCATACTGCCCTGTGATACCAGGGGTGGATAATACATAGGCTCCAACTGGTAGAAAGCTCCAATTTGCATGAAATAAATGGCTTCCAGAGAACAAGTCAATAAACTGATTTGTTAATTCACTTAACAATTACAAGGAACCCAAATCACGTGACTATGCTTAGCTTCAGGAAAACCACAATCAGCAAGGTGTGTTCAATTCCTGCCCTCATCGAGTATATAGTCTCATAGAAGTAACCTAGATTGAAGAAAATTCTAAGAAAAAAATCAACAGAGTGGTATAATTGGATAAAGCATAATTTAGAATAGGGTTCTCAGAAAAGCCTTTTTGTGGAAATGACCTATAGCCCAAAAATGAGCCAGGCAGCCAAGCAAATTGCTTTCTAGGCAAAAATTAGGAAGAGCAGGAAAACATTTTTTGGTTTTGTTTTGTTTTTTAAGACAGAGTCTCATTATGTCACCCTCAGTAGAGTGCCATGGCTTCACAGCTCACAGCAACCTCAAACTCTTGGGCTTAAGCGATTCTCTAACCTCAGCCCCCCAAGTAGCTGGGACTACAAGCACCCACCACAATGCCCGGCTAATTTTTGTTGTTGTTGTAGTTATCATTGTTGTTTAGCAGGCCTGGGTTCGAACCGCCTGCCTCTGTATATGTGGCTGGTGCCCACCCACTGAACTACCGACACCCAGACCAAGAAACCATTTGCATGGGCTTGTTTACTGGAGCCAGGCCAATGAAACCCACTCCCAATCCCCAGAGAGGGGAGAAGTTGTACTTGATGAACTTGGAAGTAGTTAAGAAATCAACAATCTGGGTAGCGCCTGTGGCTCAAAGGAGTAAGGCGCCAGCCCCATATGCTGGAGGTGACGGGTTCAAACCCAGCCGCAAGCCAAAAACTGGGGGGGGAAAAAAAAAGAAAGAAAGAAATCAACCATCAGTTCCTCCTCCTTCAGTTGAGCAACACATCCAGCTTCAGATGGCGTAACACCCACTTACCAAAGAAAGGGTCCTGGCCTAGCTGCTTTCGGAGGCTTTCTACCACAGGGTGACCAAAGGTGATGTTGGGAACAAAATGCCTACAAGACAAACAAAACCTTACTCTGAAAATGTTTTCAATTTAATGTCTGTATCTCTCTCAATGTGAATTCTGAGGGGGGTGAGGGGCTCATCTGGCCATCTGGCATTACTATTTTTCAAATTAATACTTAATATCATCAGTATTAAACAATACTGAAAATGCAAGCACCTGGATACTTTCGGTTATATTATACAGTATTTCCTTGATATTTCAACATGTCATAATGTCATTCAAAAACGTTACCATCATAATGATTTGAATGTGTAACTCATAACCCACGACAGGTGGAAACGCAAAGGTGACAAAATAAAAAACCCACAGTTTTTCTGACCTGCCCAATCATGTAATAGTAAGTTGTGGACTGATACACGTCTCCTGAATCCTAGCCCGTCACAGGAAGCCTGTAGACACTTCTAATCTACTTCTATCAAAGGGCACTAAATGACAGTTTACTTAAACCTAGAAAATCTAGTCTATTACATGCCAACCATTCATCTTCACAACAGCTTCATGCAGTAGGTACTATTATTATTCTCATTTGAAGAACACAGGATAAACAACATCCTTAAGTCACCAGTTAATAACTGGTATAGGTAGGATCCCAATTAAGTCTGCTTAGTATCAGACTCAAAGTACTTCATCTTTAACCTACTCCAGCTAATCTTTTTATCACTAGATCACATAAATATTTAATAAAACTTTCTATATGTAAGTACCCTATGAAGTGCTTCAGAGTGCTGTTTTGTAAAAAAAGTATGCTAGAGTTCCTATGTCCCCTAGGAGTTTATGATCTCATTGGCAAGAGATGGCAGAGATGGTTAACAACTCACCAGAACTTATGACTCTATTGCTATAGTTCTCAGTGGAAACTAACTCAGTCAAGGACTACATTTCCCAGCTCCCTTTACATGCTGGTGGCCCTGTGACCAGTTCCCCCACTGGACTGTGAGTGACATTACAGAGGCCCAAAGGTTAAGTACTATTACTTTCTGACTTTCATTTTACCCTTCTGCCAATAAAGCCTTTGAGGAATGGCAGAGCCCCAGGATGGAAAGATACTCATGCTAAACTGTTACATGAATGAGAAACTGTAATAGGCAGCTACTGAAACCGGGGTTTCACTGAAGTAGCAGATATCAACCTACACGAGGATTACAAGAAAAGCTAAGCAGTAACACGTAGGCAACATGCAACTGCAGATAAAACATACCAAATATTAAAGGAAGATTGTAAGATTAACAAAACAAATAGGATTGATAAAGATGAGAAAAGAAGCAAGGCTGAAAATGAAGCAAAAGCAGAAATACACAAATTATGTTCAAAGAAGAAGGACGTGATATTGATCAGCTAGACTAGCGTGAAACAGACAGGAGGTAACTTGTATCACATTAAAGCTGTCGAATGCAATGTTCAGCTATTTGAATTTTATCCTTTTTAAATAGGAAATAAGAATTTTAAACTAAGAAGCAAATAGTAAGAAAGAAGAATTGGGCAATAAATTATAAAATGAAGGTAAAATAATAAGGATGACAAAGCAGTGGCTTCCACCCAATGAGTAGAATGCATGGATATAAGGTACACTCCCTGGGTAGCGGACACAGCTACAACTCTGAGTTTTACCTGCCAATTTTAAATTACACAACCTAATGATTTGTACCCTCATATTAATCTGAAATAAAAAATGAAAAAAAAAAATAAGAATGACAAAGATTCACAAAGGTATTATAATCAGGTATGTTAAATGATTACATATGTATTTGGGGCGGGGGAGTTTGAGGAAACTCTGGTTAAGGTCTTAAGTTTAGATGACTGGCAGAGCAAGTGTTATAAAAACAAACATATATGGGCCAGGTACAGTTTTAAACACTTTCCATACATTAAATCATTAAAACCTCACAATAACCCTATGAGGTAGTACTATGACTGGTATTTTACAGATGAGGAAGAGGCCCAAGATCACATTAACCAGTAAGTGCCAGAGGCAGGTGACCAATGCAGAAAAAAAAAGTTCAGTCTCTTAACTACTATACTCATCTGTCCCTACAATGACAATAACAGAAAAAAAAGAAAGGTCTAGAGGAAAAGACGCTTAAGAGAGAATTGAGGATTCAGGACACATCAGAGAGGGACAGGTATGGTAGATGGGTAAAGACACTTTCACTCACTAACATTTTGGTCCTTGGAAATTTAATCTTTAGTATTTACGACATTATTCTACCACTTGCCTGAGCAATGACTGTCAGGGTTATACATTAAATGCTTGTGTTTACTTAAACTTGAAATAAGAGTCACAATAAGCAGGAAGTAAGGCCTACTGGATACTTTACAATAAAAATATAATAACCACATCCTGTAGAAATAAAAACAAAAAATATACTTTATTAAAAAACTCAAGCATAACATATAAAACTACTGACCCCTAAATTATGTGACTAATTTGTGCCACCTCTCTTAATCACCTCCATACACTGACCAGATTTTTAGTTTCATGGGTGGTCAATATAATGAAGTAGGCTTAC
>NW_003852408.1:21599214-21603905 GCF_000181295.1 Otolemur garnettii
CTGTAATGCCACGGCACTCTACCCAGGGGGACAGCTTGAGGCTCTGTCTCAAAAAAAAAAAAAAAAAAAAAAAATCAAGCTTTTATAAGAGGTAATATTTACTAAACTTCTTACACATTTACCCTATTATTTTTAGTACTCTGAAGTCAAGGCTTTATCATTATCAGTTGTGAAGACTGGTAAGGTAACTGGGTGGAAAAACAAAAGAGGAAGAAAAACAGATTTAACTACATTGAACAGAAGAAGACAGAACTCTATAGAGAAGTGAGAGTGACACTAAAAAGAAACTAAATAATACCAATTTGTAAATGTGAATGGGGGCACGTAAAAGTTTTCTCTATTTGAAATAAATGTTATTTTTCTATCCCCACTCAAGATAATGGCCTTTATGATTTTATGGCCAGTTAGCAGTGGGAGTTAAGAGAACTTGGCAAGCCCCGGAAGAGTAGAGTTGCAAGTCTGCCACAATCTTGTGTAATCTTGAGGGAGTCTGTTTTCTCTAGTTTGTTTCCTTATTGTATAACCAACTTCAGAAAACTTGTATCCTGATTCCAAACAATAATGATTATGTGCTATAACTACAGTGCTTAAAAATTACTTACAAAAAAACTGACCTCCCTGAAGAGCAGGTGCCTGAAGAGAAAATAGACAGGAAAATCATAATTTGAATAATGATACAACAATTATAGAGAAATTACTATATGCCAGGCACTGTGAACATGTACTTGCTCACTTCATCTTCCAAAGATGCCTAAGTGGTTGATTCTATTAGTATTCCCATTTTTCAAATAATGAAACTGAAGCTCAATGAGGTTAAGTTTCTTGTCCAAGGTAATCCAGCAAGTGGCATAATTGAGGCAATGTGACTCCAGGTGCCAAGATCTGAATCGTCTGGCAAGTCTGTCTCCCCAGCTAGGGGAGCTTGTGGAGACTAACTAGCTACAGCACCTTGGGCAAAATCACGCCTACCTCCTTGGGCCTCAGTTTCTCTAACAAAAAATGAAAAAAATGTTCTGGAAATTTAAGGTCGCTTCCGGGTCCTAAGGGCCAGAAGACCACACGTTATGTGGGGGGGAGGGGAAGAGTTGAGGTGTGCGACTCGGCCGCAAATCAGGATGCCCCGTCAAGTCCGCTCCTGCCAGGACCTCCAGGGCTTCCACCCCAATACCCTTCTCAGTATCGCGTTCAGAGTGAGCCGCTCGATGGTATAGGGACGCCGTGCATCCAACAGGCACTCAGTGAAGGTGCGCCCATCCTGCCCCCGCGCGGCAAGCCCGACCCGAGCCCCGAGGAGTTACCCGTCCATTACATCCAGGTGCAGATAATCCGCCCCGGAGTCTAACATCCGGAGGCACTCGGCCCCTAAATTGGCCAGGTCGCTGTTGAGGATGGACGGGCCAATCTTGCAGCCCGACGCCATCGTGCTGGTTCCCAAAAGCAGGTTACCCTACGAGTCCCCAGGCGAGACGAAGGCGTCGCTCCAATTGGGCGAGCAGTTTCGGCCCCGCCCTTTCCCGTGCAGGCTTCCGGACTATGCCGGAAGCAGCTGCCGGGTGAGCGGGAAGTCCCGCCTTCTTCTCGGGGCACGGGATACCCGCGAATGGTCCACGGGCGGGGCCTGGCAGAAGAACTTCCTCGTTTCTCTGACCTTTCTTCTTAACTCTCTTTTTGGGCCTTCCAATTCCCGCCCTAGTCAAGGAGTTTCTTGAACTTCTTTCGTTTTCCTTTTCCTACCGTTCCCTCTCCTTGACGCATGACCTTACTTTACTTTTTGTTTCTCCGTCGTGTGCATATGTATTCCTTTCCTTCCCTGCTCCTTTGCTTCCCTTTAAAAACAAACAAAAATAAAGCCTTCTTTTTTCTGTGTTTTAGAATAATCCTTATGAATAGAGTAATCCTGACTCTGTTAGATACTAGCTGGGTATCCTGGCAAGACACTTCTTGCCTTGTTTTCTTATTTTAAAGACAGTGCCCGGCTTTAGGTTTTGTGAAAATTATTAAATCCAGGCTAATTTTCCCAGCAGAATGGCGCTCAGTAGGAATGGTGGTGGTAGTTATTATCCTCCTTTTCTGCTTCTGCCCCTCCTCCTTCTTTGTCTTTCTTGTTTTTCTCTCTGTTAGGGCTCAGAAAATGAAGGCCTCAGAAAAAGACATTTTACCGTAACCTGCCCTGCTGTCTCTGTCTCCTTCTCCATGAAAACTAATCATAGGAATTAGAATCCATCTTCCCTTAGATGAATCATTGAAACCAGCGTCCTTTCTCCCCAAAGTCAGCCGTAAAATCTATAAGTGTTACTCTTAACTTCTCTTCTTCCCCCACCCACAACCAACATGTAAAAACTAGCCATAAATTTCGCTTGACTTTTGAAGGGGAGTCTCAGGAAAGATTGTCCTTTTTCCCTAGGTTGGTTTGTTGAAAACATTAACTCACAGTTATGGTAGATCATTAAGAGAAAGGTTTATTTCTAAATACCTTGCACATAGGGGGAATTACAAGAATGGTTTTTGAAAGTTTCAGTGATAGTCAATGGTTATTAAAGATGCTTTTTAGAAAGGAGACGAGAGAAACTTCAAAGTGTATACACGTAGCAAGTGGTTGCTAAGAGGGGGGTGGGTAGGTGGAGGGAAACGGATTGATTAGTAAATTAACTTGAGAGATAGGTATTGTGCTTCAGATGACCTTGGGGCCAGGTCTATTAGCACGTGATAAGGAGTCTGGCAGTCCTGTAAGATTTTAGGTACCTAGAAGAAAGTCTTTGTACTGAGTTTCCTGATAATGAATAGCTTTTAATTTAAAATAATCTTTATACCAAGGAATCATATTTTGGGATGACATTTTTTTAGCTTCTTTATTTCCCTTGGAAGTTTTGTACTTTTCTTTTTTCTTTTTTTGAGACAGTGCCTCAAGCTATCTCCCTGGGTAGAGCGCTATGGCATCACAGCTCACAGCAACTTCCAATTCCTGGGCTTAAGCGATTCTCTTGCCTCAGCCTCCCAAGTAGCTGGGACCACAGGTGCCCACCACAACTCTGGGCTATTTATTTATTTATTTATTTTGGTTGCAGCCGTCATTGTTGTTTTGGCGGCCCAGGCTGGATTCAAACCCACCTTAGGTGTATGTGCCTGGCGCCTTAGCCACTTGAGTCACAGGCGCCAAGCCAAGGAAGTTTTGTACTTTAAGGGCTGAGTTGGGCAGCGCCCGTGGCTCAAAGGAGCAGGGCGTGGCCCTGTATATGGGAGGTGGCTGGTTCAAACCCAGCCCCCAGCCAAAAAAAAAAACTGCAAAAAAAAAAAAAAAAAAGAGCTGAGTTGGTAACTGTGAGGATAGTGGATTAGTAATCTAGATAAGATGGATGAAAGACATTTAAGAATATAAGTTAGGATGAGAATGAATAAGTAGAGAAGAACAGATTTAAGTTCGTTTTTTTATACTCTATTAAATCAGGTTTTGATTTTTGGGAGTAGGTTAGTAAAAGAGTTCTATCTTCGTAGCGTGGGTGTCCAGATTACTTTTTTTTTTTCAAAGTTCAAAGTTTAAGATAAGTTTCAAAAGGAATTTCCTCAGGTTTCAGCTGTGCATTGATCAATCGGCTTCCAGTATGTGGCTGAAGCAGAGCATATTGATCATTTCAAAATTTATCTTTCGGGGTTGGCTGGAGTTGTTTTTGTTTTTTACAGTTCTCTTTAGTCTGTTGTGATGGACCTACCTTTGTTTTATTTTTAATGTTGTGGGTGTGGTCTGGATGATGGTGTAGGGTTCTTGGTTTGAGGGGGACTGGTTCCAATATTTGACCTAAATTTGACCTTTTGGAGACAAAAGGTGTACAGATACAAAAGACTAAACAGAACATAGTGAAGCTCTTCCTTATTTTTCTTCCTAGGGCTTCCTTTTGTCTGTTTAGTCTCTCTTTTTCTTAGTAACTTTATAGAATGGTTTGGTAGTCTGTATGTTTTACATAGTTTTTCACAGAATTTCTCAGGGCTTTCATCTGGCTTTTGTATGACTTTAGTCACTTTGCATATGTTTGTGGTTTTCTGTCTTCCCGTACACTGATAGGGACTAAGTCTGGGTTGGGTTCAATGTAAGAGAATGAAATGATTTAGCAGTTACTTATAAACATTTGCAAGTTCTGGGTTTCAAGGTTAAGGTTTACATAATGAGAACATTGGTATGTTTACTTACAGATTTAGTATAGTTCTTGAGGTAATATATAGTTTTAAGAATCCCTACAGAGGCTCGGTTCCTGTGGCTCAAGCGGCTAAGGCGCCGGCCACATACACCTAAGGTGGTGGGTTTGAATCCAGCCCAGACCTGCCAAACAATAATGGCTGCAACCAAAAAATACCCAGGCGTTGTGGCGGGCGCCTGTGGTCCCAGCTACCTGGGAGGCGGAGGCAGGAGACTCGCTTGAGCCCAGGAGTTGGAGGTTGCTGTGAGCAGTGAAGCCATAGCACTCTACCCAGGGGGATAGCTTGAGGCTCTGTCTCAAAAAATAAAAATAAAAAGAATCCCTACAGAACTGGCCAAAAGTTCTGGATAATTTAAGTAAGTATTTTTGAACATTGTTTGGGTGTGGGGTTACTTATGAGGTCATGTTATGGAGAAATTCTTATTTAGTTTCCAATTTTTCCTGAGATATTTATATAGACACAGTAGGTAACATTAAGATTGTACAAATTTTTCAGTGTGG
>NW_003852408.1:21604177-21611327 GCF_000181295.1 Otolemur garnettii
GGCGCCGAGCCCCAACAGGTAGTTTTTGTTGAGCCTTAAGGCTTCAGAGTAAATATAACTACTGCATATAATTTTATACTTTTTGGCTAGTCTCTTATTTCTATTTAATAGATTAGTTCAGTAAAACAGTTACGTTTTGTTTTATTAGTTAACATTACAGACAAGGCTGGGATTTAGTATAGGTGGGTCACAGTTTTTTTTCTTCTTAAACTATTTTTTTCTTTCCAATTTTCCTGTTTACTAAAGATAAATTATAGCAGAACTAACTTAGTTGTTAAAATAAACTGTACCCTCAGTATACCATAGGTATTATGCTTCAAATGACCTAAGGGCCAGGTTATTAGCATGTGATAAGGAGTCTAGCAGCCCTTTAAGATTTTAGGTAGACAGAGGAAAGTCTTTGTTCAGAGTTTCCTGATTATGAATAGCTTTCAATTCAAAATAATCTTTATATGAAGGAATCATATTTTGGGTTGAAATTTTCTTAGCTTCTTTACTTTGTTGGGTTATAGGTCATAAGATCCCTATTCCAAAGATGATCCTGTATGATACACAGAGGGAAGAAATGCTGAACCCACAGGCCTTGTTGGGTTTCCACACTCAGCCTGTTAGCATTAGACTTTTTGCATAATCATGTTTCTATTCTATTTATTTATTTTGGAGACAGAGTCTCACTCTCACCTAGGCTAGCATGCCATGGTCTCAGACTAGCTCACAGCAACCTCAGACTCTTGGATCCAAGCACTTTCCTGCCTCAGCTTCCCTAGTAGCTGGGTCTATAGGCCTGCACTACCACACCTGGCTAGATTTTCTGTTTTTTTGAGACAGAGCCTCAAGCTATCACCCTGGGTAGAGTGCTGTGGCATCACAGCTCACAGCAACCTCCAACTCCTGGGCTTAAGCAAGTCTTCTGTCTCAGCCTCCCAAGTAGCTGGGACCACAGGCGCCTGCCACAATGCCTGGCTATTTTTTTGGTTGAAGCCGTCATTGTTGTTTGGCAGGGCCCGGGCTGGAATCGAACCCACCATAGGTGTATGTGGCTGGTGCCTTAGCCACTTGAGCCACAGGTGCCAAGCCGATTTTCTATTTTTAATAGAGATGGTGTCTTGCTTAGTTCAGGCTGGTCCGGAACTCCTGAGCTCAAGCAATCCTCTCACCTCAGACTCCCAGAGTGCTGAGATTACGCCAGTTATCTAATTGTAAGCCCCCATACTTAATTCAAGCACCACTCTGTGAGTCCGAACATCTTGCAAAGGCACGAGGAATTTTATTCATTTAAGCTCAGAGCCTGGGCTGCCCTTTAAGAAAAAGCAGGAACAACCCTTCCAGACCATTGAGAAACTGGTCTTTATACTCCTCCCTATTCCCTTCTATTAGTCCATCCCACCCCATCCCCTTATTGGTAGGTAAACCATGTCTGTCCTAAACTGACAGGTACAGGGTGGTCATGTTCAGGGTTGATTGGCTCAGGGATGAGTTTTCTTTGTCTCAGGTGAGCGAATGAGAAGGAAGGGATAAAGGTCACAAGTGGGGCGAGTGCAGTGTAGAGTGGCGAGTGCAAAAGGGGAAGAGGTCAGGATGTGGGCTGAGTGCACAAGGGGGCTAGTGGGACAAAGGGGAGGGGTCAGGATGTGGGCTGAGTGCACAAGGGGGCTTGCCTAACACCCGGTACGATAAGGTCTTTGGTATGTGGCAGCCTGTTGTTCTGAGTAAACAACAAAAGGAGGTAGTTTGACTTGAGTTAATTAGTTTGGCTCCCACATAATCATATTTCTGTACCACTGTCCATATTTTATTGAACCTAAATATAAAAACAGAGTTTTCCCTAAATCTTTGGTTCTTCATTCTGAAGGCCTCTGTGTCATGTAAAATTATAATCAAATAAATTTTTAATTTTCTTTATTTTTGATAATGTTGGTATCAACCTTTTCTCCTATTAATCCACCTTTTGTCATTGGCTTTCAGCCAAACGTTAGAGGGTTAAGGAGAAGTTTTGCCTTCGTCCTATGTCTCTCACCAATGCTCATTCACAAAGTGTGATGTTTGTCAATTGTTCAGACACAATCTAGAAATGGGTAAGAGTATCTCACTGCCAAATGTGTCTAGAGTTATTGGATCAGGAAAAAGAAGGGTAATAAAATTATGAGGGGAGGAAAATGGATTTAGCGAGAGCAAGCCTTAGAAGGGGAAGAATAGGGTACTTTGTGCTCTGTATAAAAGAAACCATGTAATTTGTAGAACATGGTGTGTCTGGCCACAGTGAGAAGACAGCCAGGTCTTTAACATTCCCATTGTGAAATCTATCAGTCATTCCAAAAGGTTATAACCCAGGTAGAGAAGTCAAACTGGTATGTCTGTTTCTTAGTGTGCTTTATTTTGAAAAGTAAATTCGGAAAGCTTGAGTAGAATAGAGTTCAGTAGGGGGTGGAGGTGGGTGAATTAGAGATGTTTAATTAGATGGCGACTTCCAACCAGAGAAATGAGAGGTGGTGTTGAAGAGGGACAGCAGAACATTAAAAAGGCAGACCCCCACACTCCAGGGATCAAAAATAAACATGTTCCTGCATAAGTCAATCTATCCCTACACTAAGAAATGAAACTTAGGCATCTTAAATGTTTGTAGATTTATTTTATTATATGTGCATATTCAAACACAGAATTCTTAATATCTTCCATAAATATCTTTCATAAATGTTTCAGTATTTATTCATATGCATTTTTCCATGTTCTTTGGTCATTCATTATTCATAATAGACATCATAGTCATTTGAGGGAAGTTGGCTGTGTAGTCAATCTTTTTTTTACCTATAAAATGGCTAATAAAGGATTTTCATCCTGTGGTCACAGTGACTATTAAAAAATATTATGGAGGTACATTGATCTATAATCCTAAATGATCCTAAAGTAGTAAGTAAATTTGTCTTAAGCTTTCCAAATACATTCTGCTCTCAACTTGTTTTTATTATCCTGAGTATCAAATCAAAGTTCGTTTTTGAAATGCTGCAGTTGAGACCCACTACAGGAAATGAGGAAGTGGGACATTTTACTCACTGCCAAGACAAGGCCATGGAATCAGAAGTGTGAGGTCACAGGGCAACAGCATGACTAGGTGTGTTAGCAGCAAATTCCAGAGACTAGGCTCTGTTAAAGTATCCAGTTTAATTTGAGGAAAGATATTTAATTCATGTTTTGGACTATAATTCTATCCATTTATGATCCTTTTTTTCCTATAGGTCCCTACGCACACCCTATTCTCACCTCAGATACTCTTGGAGCTGGGCAGCAGAGTGCAGAAAGGTCTTCATTGACTAAAGGACCAGATGCTAAAGAAGAGAGGAGCTGTCACCTTGCTTAAGGTACTCCTGGCAGACCAGCTACTCCAGCTACCTGTGCAACAGGCCTTAACCAAACCACCAAAACCACAGATTTTTCTCCCAGCATCACCAGGCTCATTTATGCTGTTTGACACTGTAGTTTGTAGTGCCTCGTCCCAATGCACTCAGTAAATCAGTTTCCTTCTCAGAAGAATCAAATAATTTATCTAATAGAATTATAGAAAGCAGCAAATACTAAAAAAAGAAAGGAAAATGTTTTACTATAGAAAATGCTATATCCAGGATTCAAACTGATTTGATTAATGTAAATCTATATGCACTATTATGAATAACACATAGTTTATACCAAGGTCTCTTAACAGTGAAGTTAATCTCAGAAGAAGCAACTTCTCTGTTTAGTTCAATTTTTCATACATGGGAAGTGGATGCCTGTCTTATTTTTCTTCTTAATATCATTAAGCATCATAGTTTAAGAAATGATCTATGGAGACTATATATATTCAGGGCAACTTGAATTTATGCTCCTAAGTTGCAATCCTCAAATTTAGCCCAAATATCCTCTCTACTTATATATATATATTTAAAACTCCTGTTATTATCAATACTGTATTTATCACATGTAATAGCTTTTAGTCATATACTAAATATTTTCAACATTACAAAAAAATTGACATTTATTTTAAACTGTTTTCTAATCTTCCCCAACTGTTTTTTTTTTTTTAATGGTTATTTCTTCAAACTCTAGGTAATAGTATTCCTGAGAATACATCTTGTGACAGTCTTATGCACATACATATAGGAACATTAGCCATTACACATCAACATTCAATACATTACATTCAACACAGTTAAGGGCACCTTAAATGGAACAGATGCACACATCTGCAGAATCTCAGGAGTCCCGAATATGAAAACATTCCCACTCTATAAGGCCCTGTTTCTCAGAGTGGAGACTTTTTTGCAAAGTACATTACTTAACTTACTGAAAATTTCTAACAGACTTCCATACACTAGAGTGAAGGAGTCAGGCTAAAAGGCAGACAGACCAGCATAATCATGTTCAATACAGCCCAGTACTTTAAAAATGTATATAAACATATTTAGGATTCTTGTTGGATGTTTAACAATCTTCTTTGACCCCTTTGCTTTTTAAAATATTTGACACAATTATACATAGATAATTTGAACAAAGAAACTAGAACAGGGTATACACATACTACAGAGACTCACATAGCCCAGACATGTGTAATTACCAAACATAAGGCCTCTAATGCTAACTGAGCAGCATAATTTTTAACAGGTGATATATAATATCTTAGAATCATAAAACCACATAACATCTATATTTCTGCACTTGAGAATTAAGTCAGCATTAAGTGTAAATGATGTAAAAATATTGTAAAACATAAAAGAGGCCATTTACCTCCTTGATTCTCTGAATTCTTAGATTTCAAATTTTTATTCTTTTAACTTTAACTCACAGATAACTTTTATTCTCTTAGTGAATGGGATGAAAACTCTAAATTATATTTGAAATTATAAATCACAGTATAAAAATGCCTATTTAATAAGCAATTCTAACAAAAAAATAATTTGCCTTTATGATTAGGATGGGTTTAGTAGGTCTCCTCTTTATATATATGTATATATATATAAATATTTATATATATATTTCACAGCCAACATAGTCAAAGTTTAAGCATATGAAATGTTTTAAATTCACTTCAACATGATCAAAGTCTATACTGAACTTCGAATTGAGAACTAAAAGACATCCACACACACACACGTGCACACACACCACCATACGAATTAGTTTCCGTATATGAGTTTTTATATGCTTAGTAGTTAGGTAACAGTTTTCTAATGTAAACTGTTAAAATTTTGAAATTCAGTTTTGAACTATATGATGCCCAACCCTACTATTGGATCAATAACACACTAGGTATTGGCCTCACCAGCCTTCTAAGTTTTATACTTTTCTTGAAGTAACTAAACTTCAAATTAAAGGTTTGTTTGTAGAATATACAAGTTGGCTGTGACTATGAAGAGCTGTTTACTCATACTTTTTTCCTCATAAGCTGAGATGTTCTAAGGATCTTATGAATATTGTTACTATTTATAAAACAGATTCTAACAACACTAACTTGACTATCTGAAAATACGCCCTCAAGGGCAGGCACGGAATACTATAAGGAAAAGTAATCACATTTCTGAGTATCTCCTAATCTTGGCATTTATGTAGTCAGCTAGAAGAAGGAGTATTGTCTTTTTTAAGTTATTATATTTACATTTTGTTTCTGTAGTTATATAGGACATTTAAGTTTTTCTTAATTCAGAATTATTTTGAATAATGTCTAGAAATATTCTGAAATGGAATGATCTTATGCCATTAGCATTTTGACTTACAACATGCAATGAAAATTACAGTTACAAAATAAATAATGAAAAGTCCATAGCTCCAAATATAGTATTTTTTTCTTCTTCTAAATGGCTGTATTATTGATCAAAACAAAAATGGTTGCAGGATTATTTGTTATTTAGTCTCTCCAAACTAGTATTTTTCTTATTATTTTATGTAAATTTCTATTAGTACAGTCACCTGATTTAATATTTTTAAAATATAAAAATAAACATTTGCATGAGATGTAGAATGTGAATAATCTCAAAACACTGCATTTGTTAGAACATACTATTTGTTAATATTTCTATGAAAGCAGTGAGATAGTAGCATGTATTTTTAACTGCTGAAGGCTTCTTGAATCATAAATGCGCAGTGAAATGGCTCTTTCCCCTTATTCCTCCCTGATTCTTATGGTTTTCACACAACTAAATCCTTTTAGCCATTGATTTTTTAAATGTTTATGAAACATTATGCATATTGGCAGCGAAATATACTTAGATTTCTGCCACCCATTCAATGTAAAGTGCTCTCTCGTAATTAATCTTTTTTTTTAAGCAAATTGTTCAGCTTGTAAAAAAGGGATCCCTTCCATGTTTCTTCTATCCCTGCAGTGCTTACAAGATTCAGAATTAAACATGGGACTCATCTAGGACCACATCCGTCTCCCCCAGCTCAGTGGGAGTAAACGTGAACTGGCTGGACAGCAGAGGGTTCTCCATGCCATTTTCCTCACTGATGTGAAGGACGGTGTCTCCGTGCTGCAGGAGGCTGGATGTCTCGAGGCCCGTGAAGTCGTCAGGGTCTGAGAGTTGAGTAGTGAGTGGACTGTGTGCTGTCGCACCCTGTGCTGCTTCTGTGTCTTCCTTCCTTTCTCCTTCAGCGGAGGTGGTGGCCTCAGTCTACGACCCAAAGGATTATAACATCATTGAAAGGTAGGATGGGTACCAAAGAAGAATGTCAAATGATGTTGTTGGCTAGCTACAGCTGGA
Source organism: Otolemur garnettii (assembly GCF_000181295.1). NCBI lineage: Eukaryota > Metazoa > Chordata > Mammalia > Primates > Galagidae > Otolemur > Otolemur garnettii. The sequence continues at coordinate 21,610,906 of NW_003852408.1, forward strand.
CAAGGAATCAGAGGCCAGTCCCAGTTCTAGCCTTTGATCTAGGTAACATCTTATACCGACCCTCTCTAAGTCTCAGTTTTCTGACGTGCACATGAGCATAGTTTTTTGTTCTGCTTACCTTGTAGACTGTGAGGATCAAAAGAGAGAATGGTGATAACTGTTCAAATGCTCTGTAAGCATCAAAGAGTATATGAACATATACAGTAATATTGGCCTTTAACTTTCTCTAAATACTACATGGAAAGCATGTGGAGCCCATGAGAATTAATTTATAAAAATCAAAAGAAGGAATAAAATCAAAGCAACAAGAAAAATATCAAAACAATGAAGAAAAAAATCAAAACAAAAAGTTTCTCTCATATAACACAGAAGGCTCCATATTTAAAGGCTTTGTTTAAATTGGTAATTTTTTTTTTTTTTTT
>NW_003852408.1:21611610-21634344 GCF_000181295.1 Otolemur garnettii
TTTTTTTTTTTTTTTGAAACAGAGTCTGTCTCTGTTGCCATTAGCTAGAGTGCTGTGGCCTCATAGCTCACAGCAACCTCAAACTCTTGGGCTCAAGTGATTCTCTTGCCTCAGCCTCCTGAGTAGCTGGGACTACAGGTGACTGCCACAACACCCTGCTAGTTTTTTCCTATTTTTTGTAGAGATGGGGTCTCACTCTTGTTCAGGCTGGTCTCCAACTCCTGACCTCAAGCAATCCACCCACCTCAGCCTCCAACAGTGCTAGGATTACAGGTGTGAGACACTGTGCCTGGCCCTTTATTACTTTTTAATTGACCTATTTTTCAGTGATGTATTACAGATTACATATACCTTATCTGAAATGCTTGGAACCAGAAGTATTTCATATTTCATATATATATTTTTTGATTTTGCAATATTTGCATTATATACTTACCCAGGTAAGCATCACTATTTTGAAAATCTGAAGTGCTTCAGTAAGCATTTTAAAGCATTCTATGTGTCAGTCATATCATCACTCAAAAAGATTTGAATTTTGGAGCATTTTAAATTTTGGGTTATCATATTAAGGATGCTCGACTTGTATATGCCTGTTTTCAATGGTTATTTTAGCTGTTAAGTCTTTTAGGTTTTTCATAAATATTTAATGGCTGTTTTAGCTGTTAAGTCTTTGCTTTTAGGTTTTTTTTATATATAAAAATACCAAGACTTCTCTTGGTCCTTCTTAAGTAGATATATTCTTGGCCATAGGGTTTACATAGATTTTCTTTTTCATGATGCCAGGACCAGGGTCTGTATGGATAATAGCACCACAGATTCAGACTTGATTATGTAGAAGAAATTTGCATATTCTAAGTGGTTTCTAGAAATAAGTATGCAGTGAGCAAGCCTTGCCTATTTTTTAGTGCCCTTACCTGCTTGGGAGACAGACTGTGGAGATCTGCAACAACTATGGCAGGGGAAGACGTGAGGACTGGATTGTCCATTTTTTCTGGTTTCCTGGATGGGGCGGGGCTGCAGCCCTGAGGTTGACCCGTGGCAGGAAGTGCATCTGTTGGGGCGGCTGCTGGCTCTGGCTGAGCCTCAATGAAGGTCACAGATCGTTTCTGATCTGCTGTAGGTCAGAGGTGAGGCAGTAGGTAGGGAAATATTCTGTTAGTGCTTCATAATAGGTTTTAAACAGTGTCTCCTAGATTTTTCGAATAAAGACATTGCTGGCTTATTAATAAATGAGAGCGTGTTTGTGTATGTTTGATTCCCTCTTCTTAGAAAGAGTAGGACTTGAGTAAAATCATTTTTCCATAACTGGCCTTAAGCAAGATTTGCATAAAGCATTAAGTGGAACTTTAGCATTCTTCATAACAGCTGCCAATAGGACTTAAAAGTCCCCATTATTCATCACACCCTTATCCTCAGTAAGACATGTAACAAACCCAGTTCCTGCTGTGAATAAAGAAAACACAGCCTCTATCGCCAAATTTCATTGTATTAGTGGTTTACCTTGGGCTCTTCCGTTTACCTACTTTCACAGGGTTAGGGAGAGGGGCTGGAGAAGGTGAGAAGAAAAAGGCACTACAGTTTTCTGGGAAACTTCCTCCCTTGTCTGCGCACTTCCCTACAGGTGTGCCTGTCTGCATGGGCTCAGGGTTTGCAGGCCTTCCTTGCTGCGCTGTATGGCATCACATCAGGGGTACAGACAGAGGGACACAGGAGGCCTGTCTGCATGGGCTCAGGGTTTGCAGGCCTTCCTTGCTGCGCTGTATGGCATCACATCAGGGGTATAGACAGAGGGACACAGGAGGCCTCACCAGATGGCTTCGTTTTAGGTTGAATGCTCCTGCGAGTGGTTGACAGCCGAGCTGCATGTCGGTTTCTTGGTTCTGTCTGAGTCTTCTGACGTGATAATAGAGGACGTCTCAGCTAAATAGAATAGGCAAAATAAAACTTGCAAGAGGGTTTGACTCCCTAGGAGGAAACACTGTGCTCAGCAGATTCTGACTGTACAGTTGTTGTGTTTTAAATTTATGTTTCTGTGTACTGTTAATGCTTGCTACTTACGTTGGTAGCTGATAAACTTTCTGCTTATTTAACTACAATTATTTTCTTCTGGCATCTTTAACCAATTCATCTCCCAACTATTACTCCTCTATATGTGGCAATAACATTAATTAATATAGTTTAGATTGTAAATTTGAGATTTTAGGATGCTAAATTAATAACCATGGCTTACTGATCAACTTTGCTCCTCTAAAAGTTGTTGTTGAATATAGGCTAACTTTCAAAGAAGAGGTTTATTTAAAACAAACGGACAAACAAAAAACCATGCCTACTGCTGGCCAAGCATGTGGTACCTGAATCCCTACTGGGAGTCTCCCACTGAAGCAACAGTGAAAAGCCTCATTGAGATTTTTATTTAGAAAGTAACTTCAAAGAATTCCACCTGAGGAAACAGGTAAAGATGACCTTTACTTCTATTTGTTTTGAACTAAATCCTTAATCTTGATGTGAGGAAGGAAAGACTTCCTCTTTGTCTTTGCCTCTATGCAGAAGCAGGCATTAATAAACTGTATAACAAATCTCTGTCAGTAAGTGGCTTGGAAAGAAAGTTTCTGGATAGGGAACAAATAGAATTATAGGCTCACTTACTTTACTGAGTAATCAGCTTTGTCAGTAAGAATATTCAGAGCTAAAAGAGAGGCTTAAAATGCTCAGCGTGCACCCAAGCACTTACCATGTTATAAGTTGCTCTATACTGCTTTTTTCGGGTACAGAGAAGGCCAAATATAATCTTAATATACATAGGCATTAAAAATTGCATAGAGCTTCCATTTCACAAGATGATTCTCTTGCCTGTTCAGGGTCTGCTTACCTGCCTCAGGCCCCTCTTCCTCCCCAGTGGCTGCTGAACAAGGAGGTTCTGTTGGCCAGGTTCACTTTGTACGCTTGCCACCCTGTCAAGCATCAACAGTGTTAGTGCACCCTGAAAAGAATATAGAAGACCATTCTCTGGTGGGTGTAAGGCAAAATCACTTATATGACACAGTCACTTCAAAGATACCATTATCTTTGAAGGATGGTTGGGAAAGAGTCCCTGGGATGGGGGTTTTCAAAGGTTTGGGAGGGAGGAAAAGGCCTTGTAGCCCCAAGCTGCCAAAATTGAGATTCAGTTTTCAATTACTGATGCCACATCTATTATTCAGCAAAACATTGGTTCTATCACACCCCTGGTTTGGAAGCCACCAAAAGGTTGAAGATGTCATATTCTAATCTCAATTTTTTTTTTTTCCAAGGGGAAGGGAAAAGGTGGTGACAAACAAACACAAACAACTCTATTACATGGATGGGAACACCTTTTTTAAAATTTAAATTTAAATGAAAGTAAGATGGACAGATATCAAACACATCAGACACAGAATCCATTTGGGTGAAGGGGCACAGTCAACACATGTTTGCAGCCTGAAGTCTCTGTGACTACTGAATAAATGAATAGTCACGTGGGTAGACAATTTAATGTTTTCTTCATGACTTTAGATTTCAAAGGCTGGCAAAGTCATTATGCTATCGGTACAACTCAGGAGCTTTAATGTTGAGTCACTGCACTCAAACACACTGTGCAGTTTATAAAAGCAACAACCTGCTCCCCCCAAATTTACTGTGTATATGTGTCTTTTATATGCAAAAATGATTGGAAGTAGTTGCTAGTTTAGTGTTGGGTGAAGGTGAAAATACTGATATGGGCCTATGGTTCTTTTTCATTCTGCATGCATGTATAATAGATATTTACAATGACAGGGGGGTGAAAAAGAAATAGACTGCACCCCAGAGAACACTGTTATTCTGTGGATGATGCCAATGTGATTATTTGGTTAATGGGCAATTAATTTTTGCTTTGCCTTTGCAAAAGGAGAGTCTTCTACAGATAGTTTTAGAGTAAAATATTCTACAGAGGAATCCAGAGTCAGCATCTGTCCAAGAAAATCTATTTATTTCCATTTTTTTTTTCTTGAATGAACTATTTAAGTGCCTAGCTGCAGGTTTAGGGAGAGAAATTGGTGGCAAGATGGGCCATCAGGTGTTTCCCCTTTTGTGTGAACAGTTGGTTAATGAGCACATTGTCAACACAGTCACATCTGACATCTTTTAAAAGTCTTACATTTCCACTGGAAGATCAATGATTCCCAAATGGGGCTCATCAAGATTTTTATGAAATAAAGATGTAATTACCGCATTTGGGGTGCAAAATGACAAAATCCCATAAAGAGTACCAAAACAGATGTTTTGAGTTCTCTTGGTCGCCTAAATATCCAGTTCAAAAGATCAATGTACATTGTCCTTATACATATGTAACCTTGTAGCATATACACGACCTTTCTAGGAAGAAGGAACGTGACCCCAAAGGAACAGTGCAATGAATTCTGATAAGCAATCCAAACTCTATTGCTAGCATGTTTGAAATGACATCTCCTTGTTAGTTATACATTTTAACATGTGTCTGTTAAATTGGAAAGAGTATTCAATAACCATAGGCACAAAAGTAGAACCAAGTTTCTCCCAATACCAAGCAAAGCTTTTATTGGAATGGATTCTTCACCTCAGTTCCCTTGGCCATAAAGGGAGGCTAATACTTACCAACCACCTCCCATTAAGGTAGAGAAGAGAAGTCAACGGATGTAAAATGGCTCTGAACATGAAAAGTGATGTATATAGCATGCTTTTCTTGTTTTACATTTGATTTGTAATGAGTTTATTGCTTCTATAATACTAAAAGGAAGTCAATAATAAAACGGTTTGAAAATAATTGGCCAGAGAAAAATGAAATCGAGGCAGTCCATTTGTCTCATTTTTATTCGGTTATCTAAGATTGTGAGAAAAAATGGTTCAAGAAAAGAAAAGTCATACATGTTACTCAGGGAGGGTTAAATGTCAAAATGTAATGGTAACTTTATGATGATTATTCCAAAAGGATCATAAGCATCAAAATTTTCTCTATGGATAGAGAGGCTTGTATCTAAAAAATGTGTCAAATATATAGTTTTAGTTCTGTGAAAGCAATATCGCATTTTATCAGAGAATGCGTACATTAAAGTTGAAATTAAAAATCATGCCCTTAGAAATATATCCCAGCTGATAAATTACTCTCTCCCTAAAAGCGTGATTTTTTTATTTGGAATATCAAAGGCTGGCTTGACTGTATACAGTTAGGACACAAGAATAAGAAAAATAGCCAGAAAAGTTAACAATGGAAGGAATGTAGTATATGTTTCTTTTTCTGGAATCGATATCAGATTGAAGTCATATATAAAAAATATATTAAATTTGACTTCTCTTCACATCATGTGATATCTCAGTCATCTGAAGCTTTGTGATGCATGATTAAGATATGCAAGACTAAAATGAACCAAGACAAGACCCAGGTGTTTGCATTAAGCACCACTCTATCTTCTATCCCAGCTTTTATTTGAAATTTTTTAAACAGTCCCATTATAGTCCTCATCTACCTCAACTGCAATAATCAAAATGATTTTCCCCTTTTGGGCAACACTGTTTTATGTGAGAGTCTCAAATTTTAAAATATACTCCAATAGGCCATTGAATCCTTTTGAATAACTAAAATAGCTAATTCATGTAGCACAGTCATAAAAAATAACTCTGAAAAGTTGAGAATGTGTTGAGATATGTCGGAGTAATGAACCAAATTCTAAAAACTATATCTTAGAGACAAAAATGTTTCTCCTGCAGTGTTTATTCTTAGGAATGAAATAGGGCTGATTTCTACTGTTTGGGCTAAGTAATAGGTGAAACAACAAGGATATAAACAAATAAAGCTTTCTAAATTGAGGCTAAATATTTTCTAATATATTTAGAAATAAATCATCCCTCGTATTTTTGAATCACTGAAAAATATCACCACGCAAAACTGTCTCACGGTCTAGGTTTTAGAGAAATAAATGCAACGGTGGGGGGGGGCGGTTTGACATAACTGGTGACTTAAATTGTCCACAAAAAGCAAAAACACATTATTTGAAATGCGAGGAAGTAATTTACAAACTAAGGAAACTTAGACAAGGTTAGGAAGATAATTCTGATACAAATTACTTCTTTTCCCCTGTTTCAGCATGACGGCCTGGATTGTAGTATATAAATATGTATGCATTTCCTAATGGAACACATACCTAATAGTTGTTAAAATAAACAATAGATGAACAAAGGCCCATTCAGTAATGCAATAAAAATTCATATCATTCATCTCAGTATTATGGAAAAAAGTAGATTGAAGTATATTTCATAAAATAAATTTTTAGGTAGACGCACTGGGTAAGACCAGCACATGGAAAAGTAAGTTAGTATTTTCCTTGCTTTATCTGGGCTTTTAGTTTGAATTTTAATATAGTCAGAGAAACGTAAGGGAGAAACACAAGATACACAGCATAGCCATTTATTGAGTGATTCCCTTGTGGTAAGAAAGCATAAAGCTGGCAAAGGAGCAATGAGGCATTTGCAGAGAACAGGGAAAGGAACAGTAGACTGAATCCTGATTTCCCCTCCTAATAAAAGATGATTGTTTAAGATTTACTTAGCCGCCACATAATCCAAGAAAATATATTTTAGGTGTCGTAAAATTTAGAGATTAGAGGCTGGAATCAGATTGAAAGAGGGAATAATCTGGATCCCAGATATGCTGTAAGAACTGATTTAGCAATTTGTGTATCACAACACACTTTTTCTTAGCCATGGATTCCCAACTACCTAAAAAGGTTTTTTTAAATTTTTTTTTTTTTTTTTTTGTCCTTTGAAAGTACTTGCCAAGTTTTTATACTTGGAAAGTGTGGATGATGATATGATGGATTGTACTAGATCAGCTATTTTTATTTCATCTTAGACTATATTGTCTTATTAAAACATTCTTATCTTTCACTGTGATTTAAAGTTACTCTTATACAAATAGCATTATAATTTCATTTTTAAAAAATCAGAGTTAACTGAATTCTTGCCTTTCAAAATTTTCTAACATGTCTAACCAAAATCTAATTATAATTATACATCTGGCCTTAAGTGCTTGAATAACCTCTGAATGTCTCTATTCTTTTGGAAAGAAAATACCTCCATAGTATGTGTACATTTGGGGGCAGGCATAGGGAAGAAACACGTATAGTGAGTTTTTATACCTCTAAGAGCAACACTCCCTAGAGAAGAGAGTTCTCCCATGGAACATTATTTCAGTTTATTAATTTCTAGAAATGAAAGAATCTTTTCTCCAGAGCACAGTGTTGCTAACAGGCTATTTCTTAGGGTGACTCTTTAAAAGAAACAGCACAGATTTTTAAAAATTCTAGAAGTATTCTAAAGGAAGTGTTTCAGTTGGAAAGAAAAGAAATCCTTGAAGTAATTTTCAAGAGGTGTACACAATTCTCTTGGTTCCTACCTATTCATCTGGTTATCTTGGTCGCTTTCTTATTTAGCCCACTTAGTCACCTTACCCTCTTTGCTAAAATAAATGTTTTTTTTTTTTTTTTTTTTGACAGAGCCTCAAGCTGTCCCCCCTGGGTAGAGTGCTGTGGCATCACAGCTCACAGCAACCTCTAATGCATGGGCTCAAGTGAGTCTCCTGCCTCAGCCTCCCAAGTAGCTGGGACCACAGGCGCCCGCCACAACGCCTGGCTTTTTTGGTTGTAGCTGTCATTGTTGTTTTTGGTGGGCCTGGGCTGGATTCGAACCTGCCACCTTAGGTGTATGTGGCTGGCGCCTTAGCCACTTGAGCCACAGGCGCTGAGCCAAATAAATGTATTTTTCAAAAGCAAATTCTCATGAAAGAGAACATGTTAAATGTTATAGGGGCAGGGGGCTGGGGGAGAGGATCAGGATTCATTATTTCCCCTTAGGCATGCTTCCTGATATTCTGAGGCAGATTTTTCTTGGGACTACTTTGAGTATATTTTATGTCCTGAGTATTGCAGTATGTGCTGAATGTAATTTACCTGGTAATGCCTTATTGCTTTAGGATTTTAAGGGTCTGCAGCATAAAGAACTCTTATGCCAAAAACAGGAAAACCTGGAAATCAAATATAAAAAGGCAGGGATCCTATTTTGTAAACCCACCTCCTATGAAATGCCAAAAGTTCCTCTCCTCCAAAGAGAAGTTGGTGACATGATGGAGTTTAACAGATACGATTTGCAGGGTATGGCAAAGGTGGATGTGCTACTGGTTGGTGGAATGCCTCTACATTAAAATGATTATTTCAGAATCCAAATGAATGCCTTATCTTTCCAGTTCTTAATGACCGCAGCTGGGTCTGGGTGACTGATACCCAGAACTAAAACAGACATTTATGGAACAACAGATCAAAAACAGTTGATCTAAGACATCATCAAATTACTGACATGATTTATTAATTCAACTAGAGACAGAATCTGTATCTTTGCCTCTGAACCTATCTCACATAGCAAAAACTTTTGAGTTTATTTTCATTGATACTGGAACCAGAGGAGACTGGGGGAGACTAAGTTGGTTTAAGGTAGCTACAAATCAGTCACCTGAACCCTGAGTCTGCCAGAGAGGGCCAAATCCTTTGGAGAGTTCATAAAGCTAAACTCAAACTCTTGCCTCCTCTCACCAAGCCTGAACTGGTACTTACTTATCAAGAGTAGAATTAATTAGAACAGCCCAGCATAAACCCAGCTAAATGGAAGTACTTGTTAATCTTTTCTATTCAGTAGGTCACTGAAATTATCTTCTAATCAAGGTTCTCCTATCCCATATATAATTTTAAGCATTAAGTAGTACATTATTGGAAAGCAGTAGTCACCCTGCTAGACTTGGTTCCAGTCTCTTCAAACACTGTGGACGCTTAAGGGACGCCCTCTTGAGGATCATTTTGTTCCTACACTTCCTCCTTGCCCTCAACGCTCCTGCTAATGGAACTGTCTGCACTCCGCAGCACTCCCACATGTACCACCGGTAAGAGACTGATCAGTGAAGGCAAGGGCTCGCAAACACGAATGTCATGAAGTATGGAGCTGGTAAATAAAAAAAAAAAATACACTCAATGATGGACTATATTTCCCATTTTCAATCGCAAAAGAAAATGTGAAATCTGAACGAGATGTAAAGAAACAAAAGACAACCTTTCACAGGAACAGCCTCTCAACATTTCCTCATCTTTGTGATAAAGCAATAAACACGGGCATGTTGCACTGACTATAAAATGCCAACTTGAAAGGGAATGTTTTCTCTGGAGATGGAACAAAGACACTAAGGATGACCACAAGAAGCCTTACCCCTAATGAGGATTAGTTGAGAGGTGTGAATCAACAGCACAAGATTAGGAATGTTTGACGTGATTCATCTGAGTGTTAAAGGTGCAGTCCCCTTTTCTGAACTATCTTTAACTATCAGTCAAGGCATCATTTCATCCGCATCGTAAGACTTCTCTTACTTACCAAGAAATGTTTGTGTCTGACAATTCATGGCAAGTTTGGTAGTCACCTTGGTGCTACAGCAGACACTATATAAGTGCTGTTTGAACAAGCTACAATAAGAGGCCTGTCAAAGAGCATGCACCAAATAGAAGGATTACACCATGTCAATTTGATCCACGTTGCTACTCTTCTTACAGCATCATTGTTTCCTTTTCATCATGGTATTGGCGAAAAGACCTGTCTGGATTTAGTAAGGAGCTTCTCAATGAAGAAGAGTTACATTAAAGGACCTCTGAAAAACCTTAATGAATTTCAGCGTGGGAAGGAATGATTACGAGGGATAAATTTAACATTTTGTATATCAAATGTTTTAGACACCCGTAAGATAAGCCCACTAGAAAATTCCACATTTATTTTTGTCATTGTTTTTCATAAGCTTTTTAGGCCACGGGTGGCAGAGCTCTGAAGCTGAAAACGAAGGGGGGTTCACTACACCTTTGACTTCCAGGCTTGTATGTTCATGAACAACAAAGGGCAAGAAATGGAAATAGATATCAAGACGGGCGAGAAGAGACGGAGAAGACAGAGAGACAGAGGAGACAGGGAACAGCTCGTTTCCCAGCACAGACACCAATAGACAGGTAGCATTGACACTGTACCTAGAGAGGCTGCCCTCGGCGGCCAGGCCCTGGGAGTCATCGAGGACATTAGGTTCACTGCAGGAGGGGTAGGGAGATGAAGCATTTAGGGAAAGAAAATGAAAAAAAAAAAAAAGGAAAAAATGCATGCAATTTTCTGCTTCCAAAAACCAAAAATAAGTAGATTTAACAGAACAAGGAAGGAAAAGGAGACAGTCAACCATTTCACCTTGTGCTGGGTTTGTCAAGACATAGGACTCAAGGCAATGGGGGAGGAAGGACTTTGGATGGATTTAGGTCTCAGAGGAGTGTGATCTATTTATTGATCAAGAATTAAAACGAGCTCCAAATGGACTCAGAGCTCTGAAACGCATTGCAGAATGAATCTGTAAAAGAGGAAACTACCCTTTCCTTGGATAACCACTGGGCTAGGAGGTTATTATTTTTAAACGGTCTTATGTACATGGTGTTTTCATTGGCCAGGGCCCTGCTTCTATCTTGTGCATTCTGACATTATCATACAGAAACCACTTACCATGCACTGCCACAACCAAGCTCTTGGAACTGATGCCATTAAGAAAAGCAAAGAACCCAACTTCCTCTGCTAATTTTGCAATGAAAATGCAAGTAAACAAACGGAAGGAAGGTATCTTGGAAAATTCACATGGAACTCTCATTTACCTCCTTACTCTCCGTCCTCTAGTAACTGAATTGTAAATGCTCAAAGAAGAAACCTGTCAGGTTGGTGAGAGAATAATTAGTCTATCGGTTTATTTGTATGAGCTGGACTGAGGTCTGTGAACGGAAACCATGTCATACTCCTGTCTTTTCTGCTGTGCTGAGCACTAAGCTGAGCACCCATGAGGCACTCAATAAATACTATTAAACTGGATGAACTTAGACTATTTAGAAGACTGGAGTGCTTCCCCCCAAAGAATTGAGGTTTATCTGATTGTATGTCGTAAAAAGAACTCTATCCCCTGGAAGAGGCTCATGTTCCCTAGCTCACAGAGACAGTATTACCTTAAGTAGTCTCCCAAAATAAGAGTCAAACTCACAGTGTTAAACTATATATTTTTTTTTCTGGATTTCTACTATGTCCATAATAGGACAAATTTTCTCCCTGGAAAGAAGTTAATCCCTTCATGGATATGTAGAAAGAAAACTGATGGCCTGGTTATTTTAGGTAAATGACAACCACCACCACAACACTCTAGTTAAAACTGACACAATTCTATAACTTGAATGAAAATTTTAAATAAATTGCTATTTTTCTTTTATTCTGCACATTGCTAACAATTAAAAATAAATTTATAGCTACCAACGTTAACTCTTTATATGGCTTTCCATCTTTTTTTTTTTTTTTTCTGGCACAAGTTATTGTTTAGCACTGTTTTACAGCTTTCTTTTCAAAGGAAAATCACCAAATAGTAGGTGAAAGAATCTCTTTTGATGAAAGAAAGCTTTCTGCAGTATTAACCTTTGTACTAGTTAAATGGCATGTACATAAAATGTTGCCTTCTTAGAAAGGATACAATTTACTTCTTAATCATCCTTTATCATTTCCCTTTATTATTTGATATTCTCCAAACTTGGGCTTTATTTCATAAGTTTTATTCCATCTCTGGAGTTCCTGCACCATTTGCTAAAGGATTTGGGTAAAGGTAATAATTGCTGCATAAAAGCTGGTTTTGTCTAAGCATTAAAATGTGCCTTGTGTGATTTGTATCACAGTGACTCTATAGGTATTAAAAATAAGCAACTAACTAACTCAAACCATATAAAGCCAATTCTTTGAGATAATTCAATTCCTGAAGTGAATATAGCGCTGGTTCTTGGGCAATGTTTGACTCTTATGTCAGATCATTTTCTGTGTAATATTTTTACTGTACATAGGTATATATATCTTGGAAGATTTTTTACTTACATTCTTAGAAGGCAGAGAACATGTAAAGAAAATGTTCAAAAGGATTTAGTCATGGAGCCATAGAACTAGAGATTGAGAAATTACATTAAAAGATCATTCTGGCCAACCCACTTATTCCACAGAGGGGAATACAATGGGCTATTGTTAAACAACCTGCTCAAGGTCAAGCATAGTGGCAAGGATCCTTTTCTGCATGGCTAAGCATCACTATCTTCGGCTAAATATTGATGACATATCAGAAGCCAAAACTTTACCAAATATGTCAAGCGAGTCTTATATTCATGTCAAGTACTCATTATTTAGCTTAGCTAATGATAAATCTGAAATACAAGAATGTCATTTGTCAACCAGAAAGAAGACCATGGAATTTACAGAAAATTTGTCAGGGGAGACAATGCTCAGATTAGAAATTGGGATCCCCCCTACTAGTCTGGCTTAGAAAACTGCAAATTGTTGTCTGTAGGAACCTAGTTGAACAGTCCTTTGTTGAATGATCTCTCTAAAAACATTACCATTGCTTTCAGCTTTTGTAGAATAACAAGAGTGTATTTTCAAAATTTCCATCTGTGCCCCCAAATGCGGAGTATAATATAGCCATGGCTCTTTACCTCTGGCTGGGTAGCATGCCCACCTCCGCCTGAGGTGCAGACATGCTGGAGACATGGCTGGAGAACCGCCTCCTTCCAATGGCGCTCAGGAGGTAAGCTTCTTGTTCACTTACCACGCTGGGCATGCTTATGGAGTCGTCTGAAAGAGGCAAAGGCACAGTATTATAAAAACTATGATACTGGGTGGTGCCTGTGGCTCAAAAGGGTAGGGTGCCAGTCCCATATGCTGGAGGTGGTGTGTTCAAACCCAGCCCCGGCCAAAAACTGCAGACAAACAAACAAACAAACAAACAACTATGATACTGATCAGAAAACCCCAACCAAGGCTGTACTTGGGTTCTTTCCTTGAGTATAACTTTAGAACTGTCTCTAAAGGGAGGACCCCAAACTTTGGGGTAATGATATTCATCATGTCCGGACATCTCTTACTCTTCAACACTAGAACAGCCTTCATGAAATCATGTAAACTTCCTGTCCATTTTACAAGTAGATTATTTCTGAAAGTCGATAGGCATATGTAAATTAAAGATTTCAGGGAAACCTGTATATTTTAAAAACTTTCCAGGACTTTGTTACTGAATGTCAAGGAAGTACATTTTTAATGTAAAATGATGCAATTAAACTTCCCGTTTAAATGACAGTGGCATTTAATAGAACCTTAATGAGAAGCTCCGAGTGGAGATTTAGAGTTTATTCTCATTCTTAAGGCATTGACAACACGACTTTGCTATAAATGTAATAGTAGAGTGTCTTAAACACAAACAGAAAATAGTTGATGCAATTAAAAAACCCTTTAAATGATGATGGCATTTAATGGGGCCTAAATGCTTCGGTACATTTACTGAGTTCTAGACTCTGCTGAGGGAAAGACTATTTCAGATGTTTTTTGCTTTTTTTCTTAGACACTGGTCTTCAAATCCTGCCCTCCAACTCCTGGCCTCAGCCTTCTGAGTAGCTGGAATTATAGGTGTGAGCCACCATGCCTGGATTTTAGATATTTTTAGGAAAAATATCTGAAAAACACTGAAGTTCATAAATAAAGGTTTAACTTAAAATTTAAGTATGTGATTTTGTTCTGGTCATAGAAGCAGAAGTAAATGTGCTCAAACCCATCTGAAAGGTAGCGTTAGCAGGGTATTTCTGACAAGATGACCTCCTTCTAAGTGACCTCAGTGCTGACCAACGTTAAACAAACATGCTTTGATAAACACAGTGAGCTCAGAGAACGCCTGCTACCTACCATAGAGTACGATCGTCCGACACCATTTATTTAAAATCGCCCTTAGAATCGTATCTCTCATGGGACATATTTCAAATAAAAAAGATAAGCATGAAAAGTGCTGGAAGTTTTAATTTCCTATATAATGACTGACTTGAAATTGCTTTTTGTTATAGAATGATAATGTTTTGTTTTTAATTGTGTTCACAGGGAAAACAATAAGTAAATGTACCGTAAAATAATGAAAAACCTGGTAGAATACATTGATGTATTTCTATAAAGGCTTTTCCCAGATCCCATTAATTCCCCCCCCCACCTTGTTTGTTCTTGTATATCACATAACACTGCAATACTTCTCTGATGATTAATCATGTGCTGTCTTCTATTAACTCTTTTGTTAAATGTTCCTAATTGCCAATGTCTATCGCTTCCTCCCCGAGTCTGTATCTGTGATCCTAGAGAGCAGAGAACATGTCTTTCTTATCCTTCCTTCTTTCTTGCCTTATATCTCACAGTTCTGAATACAGGTTGGATGACTGAATGGGAAAACAGTTTAATTCAAAGCAGTCAAGGAACTGGCTTTCATCCCTCTCTATCCCAACATCACCACATCGTTTATGAGCAGCCCTGCCTTCACAGGGACGGTGGTGATGTCTGAGAACAGAGATATTAGCAAAGATTACATCCTTCCCCGCCTTCCCACCCCTGCCTCATCAGGCCATGAGTGTTGGCTCTTGGCCAATAATTTCCAAATTTATTCTCCTCTACTGTTCTTCCCTAGCTCCTTCTTACTGGTTAGCTCATCTACTTATTCAGAAAGTTACCTGCAAAATGTATTTAGCTCTACAAAAGACAGGGAGCATCATTTAAAAAAAAATGCTAGGAGAGACTACTTGAAGCATTAAAGAAAATAAGACTTGACATTCTGAACTATTACCAGGACTTGATGGATATTTATACTGCTGATCTTCTTTTCTATCAATCATGTTTTCTTAGTCAAGATTTTTCATGATTTCCCTAATTACAACTTTCGGTGTATTTTCAAGAACAGGATGTTTCTCCATCACCAGAGAGATATAGAAACCGGTGTGTCCACAGGCTCAGTGCAGAACAATGTGATTATCAGTGGACATGACCCTGAAACTCAATCTGGAACTACTGTTGATACGTGTTTTGACAGAGCAGTTCTTTCTTTTCCTCTCCTATATACCCAAGTGTGGTGGGACATTAAAATACTTTCATTCATCTTAGTTAATTAAAATTCTAACCTCAACTCCCATTTCCTCTATTTAATTTAGTTCAGAGTGGGGCTTTTTGTTGTTGTTTAGTGTGGAGAAGCTCCAAGTGGAGATTTAGAGTTTATTCTCATTCTTAAGCCTTTGACAGCACAGCGTTGCTATAAATCTACTATTAGAATGTCCTAAATACAAGCAGAAAATAATTGATGAAATTAAAAAACCCTTTAAATGCTAGTGGCATTTAATGGACCCTTTCACCCTACTTTTACTTAGAACCTCCTCTAAGCCAGCAGTTCCCAACCTGTGGGTCACAGCCCCTTTGTAACAATGAAAATACATCACAGCATTAGGAAGGTTGAGAACCATGTCTTAGGCATACATACGAAATATTTCTTGACTGGATCTCACCTCATGTCATAACCTCAAGGCCCTCGCACATGTATCAGATGCTGCTGGGATGACCTCGTCCCTGACCAGTCTCTTAATTCAAATTTAGAGTGTATCCCTCAAGACAGTTTGCTGGTTTACAGACCAAATGCCACAGCCAATTAGTTTTTTCTGAGTCCTGAGCAAATGCACTGCCCACTTTTCCTTGCCCGATGGGCTCAGGTAAGTGCTGATCAAGCCTTCGGGAGATGTCCAGGAGAAAGGGAAATAAGCACTTTCCCTCATTACTTAGCCACAATTTAAATGAGTTAGTGGAAGTACATAAGCTCAAAGAAAAGATAGGAGTCATTCAATATTTACTTGTTGCCTGAATTCTTTCCAAATGACCGAGGACATCAAGGAATTTGTAGAAGAGAATGTATTAGGAATCATGGAATCAGTGACATTTCCACCCTGAATCCCCTTTGTAAAAATGACTAGGGATCCGACTGGGAAAGGTCAGGAGGGTAAAATCCTTGCCAAGCCCCACTCGTGTGGTGAACTCATATTCTGGGTCTCCTGCGCGGATGTTTCCGGGTCACTTACTTTCCTCATCCTCCTCGTCAGTCCGACTCAGGGTGTCCTGGGAAGCCTGCTGGGAGGGCTCACTGTCCTGCTCCCAGACAGTGCCCGTGCCTGTGTTGGAGCGAGACATGGTGGCCAGGCTCAGGCGGTAAGCAGAAGTGGAGGTGCCCACGGTACTGATGGATGTCTTCCCCTGGTAGGCTGAGGGGTCAGGAGAACAAAGGAAATGCGTGGTGAGAATCTTGGGAAAAAATCAAATGTTTGCTTCCTCCCTGACCACTTGTACTTTTCAGGAAAGGTTAGCTAAATAATGTTGCCCAGACAAATAAATGATCCTTAGGACAAAGCAGCAAATGGAGGAGAGGGTGATTTTAAGAAAAAGCGTCCGTGCTGGCTACCGGCTACTGGCGTACTGATAATCAAGTAGTTGTCTTTTCAGAGCATAACACCTCTAACAATGTAAAACTGCACGTCCTGCTGTCATTTCTTTACTATTTCATTTTCCAAGGTTGGTAGGGTTCAAGTTAATTTTGACCTGAATTGTAGCTTCCAGCTTGCCAATTTTTACTGAGAAACATACCTTGTCTGACACAAGCATATAAAAGTAAAAAATAAATTGTCTGATAGGAACCCCACAATCAAAATCAGAATACATAATCAAGATTACATTTTTATTCTCCTTTTCTGGAAATTACAACCTACAAAATACACATTATTTTGTGGTAGATTATTTTATTATCAGGCAGAATATTTGAATAGCAGTGTAAAGATTTCACCAAGATTGTGGATTGTCAAAATTTGTATCTTTAACACATTGTCTGCAAAGAACAATAAAAGCTTTAGAAAGAAACACACACAAAAAACCCCAAATACATGTTTTATTTTACTTGTGGGTAAGGACTGCCCTCTAATGGCATATAATGATTTAAAATAATTTATAAAAGTAAGCAATGTACTTCCAAAGAAATTTTTCTTTTTTTTTTTTTTTTTTGCAATTTTTGGCTGGGGCTGGGTTTGAACCCGCCACCTCCAGCATATGGGGCCGGCGCCCTACTCCTTTGAGCCACAGGCACTGCCCCCAAAGAAAATCTTTTGAATAATGTAAATAAAGTGCCTCCTAGCCTGCCAACTCTTATTCAACCCTCCCCATTCCAATTTGTAAAATGTTAAAGTCTTTATAGTAAGTCATACAGATTTGGTTTAAAATCCCCTTATTAGTAGCAGTTTCTATGTGTTATTTAACTTCTATTGAGGCTCAGTTTCCTTGTTATTTAAGTGGACTTTCAGTTATCCACTTTTCAAGTATTTGTGCAATGGAAGGGAAAAACATCTGTGAAATAATCTACCAAAAAATCAAAGCTCAACTCTTTTTCAAAAAGGAAATGAAAGTAAGAATTTAAAATAGGTTTTTCCCTCCAATTAATTATTTCAGAAAGAGCTTAACTACTAAAATGAAAATAGAAGAACAATATTTTGAAGAGGAATAAAATTAAACTTTTATGATGCCCCTTTGATTTCTGTTTCGCTATTGGGAACGATCATAGAACAGAGTTTAGCTGTGTACCCAAATGGCTAACTTATTCATGGTTCCAAAATGAGTTGTGACCTGAGAAGAGGGATTCTTTGTAGGCTGTGAGTTCCATTAATCAAACAAAATCAAAATACCCCCACATGTACTCACCTGACCCACTGTGAACTGCCTCTTTTAGAATTTTTAGTTCATTGTTGAACTCAGCAATGAGCGAGCTCTTACACAATGGGCGTGGTATGAAGCGCCGCTCCAGCTGGTCTGCAATGTGTTGCCGGGCAGAAAGCTCGTCATGATTCTCTGCCGGCTGGGCCAGAAGCTGAAAGGAAGACATGGCATTCTCAGAGCCTCAATCTTCTGTAAAATGGGCTAATCATCGTACCTACTTCATAGTTGTGAGGAATAAACGAGGTAGTGCATGTGAAATTCTTAGATCAATTCTTCATATAGGAAGTGGGTATTAAATACATTATTTTGAATCACTGCCCCAAGCAATCAGAGCATGAAAAGGACAAAAGAGATGAGTATTGAGGGTCTTGAAGGAAAAAAACATGCTTTAAGTATCCCATCTTTTTCATATGTTTATTTAAAAATCAGATCTCCATCATGTCACTGAAGATGAAAGAACATTCTCCAGATCATTCCACCAGGCTGATCTTTCTAATGGGCAGATAGGGTGGGGGTGGGGGGTCATCAGTTTGAACGTACTTCTAATTTGAAATTTTATCCTCTGGGATATACTTTGGGGCTGTTTCCTCATCAGGCATGGTATTCACAGGCCCTGCTAACTGGTGACAACATGTTCCGTGAGCACTGTAGCCACAACCCCGCCTCCCTGGAGAGTGGCACAGCCATGGGGCTTGTCACTTCCAGGAGAAGCACACACCCCACCTTGCACTGGATGAAAGGGCGCAAGAGCACAAAGATGGGTATTCTTGTCCGCACGATGAAGTCGAGGAAGTCCCACAGGGCCAGGCCTCCCACCTTCCGCAGAGCCATCTCCTTCACCTGGAGGCTAAGCCAGTACCACTGGCTTCCAAGCTGCCTCTCAAAGCAGACGAGGATCACCTTCAGCGCTTCACACCAGAAAAAGAGAAAAGTGAGCCTGAAGACTAGTGTTTCCAAGGAGCCTGACCCACATCCACAGCTCTGTATGCACCAGGAAATATTCTAAATTTCTAAACTCTTTCCATGCTTCCAAAAGCTTAATGTGTACTCCTGAGCAAGAGCGTTCTGGACATCAATACTAAAATTAGTGTAGTCAACATTTTGATTCTGATTAGAACACAAATAGTTTTCGTAAATGCAATGAACTTCTATTTTAGAGAATATAGAGCAATGTGGTGCCCGAAAGGGAAAGGGACATGTTGTATAAATATGGTGTGGGACCAATATTTTATTTTCTGAAAGTTTTGTCATAGTGGCTTTAAGGTAATACCCACATATCACTCACATCCTCAGCTAAAATATGGATTTAAAAAATATTTTCCTTTTATTAGTCATGGAAATAAATACCTTATTTTTTGTTTTTTACTTCATTTTATATTGTTGTTTTATATTCTCTTGTTTTTAGAGACAGGGTCTCACTCTGTCTCCCAGGCTACACTGGCTTGATCATGCTTACTGTGGCCTGGAACTCCTAAGCTCAAGCTATTCCTGCCTTAGCCTAATGAATAGCTAGGACTAGCAGGCATGTGCCACCAAAGATGGGGCCTCACTGTGTTGCCCAGGCTGGTCTCAAACTCCTAGCCTCAAGTGATTCTCCTGCTTCAGCCTGTCAGATTGTCAAGATTACAGGCACGAGCCAGTGTGCCTAGCCTTGTATAATTAAAAATAAAATCAGGGCAACACCTGTGGCCCAGGGAATAGGGCGCCAGGCCCACATACCAGAGGTGGCGGGTTCAAACCTGGCCTCGGCCAAAAACTGCAATAAATAAATAAATAAAAATAAAATCAAACCATGCACAAACTTAAAAAAATTCAGTCCTATTAACAACTACAGGCCCACATGAGAGAAAAACACAATTAAATTCAAGAAGGTCGAAAGAGGTTCATTAATTCCCATGGAACAGGTACAACATATGGGTATAACGTACAGGTCTGTGACACAATTCCTGAGTAAAGGACTCAACTACAACTCCATTTGACCTTACAAATCAAACAATGTAACCTAATCATACACATCCTTATATTAATCTGAAAAAAGTAAAAAATCAAAAGAATAATTATGGGGCGGTGCCTGCGGCTCAGTGGGTAGAGCACCGGCCCCATATACTGAGGGTGGCGGTTTCAAACCTGGCCCCGGCCAACTGCAACAAAAAAATAGCAGGGCGTTGTGGTGGGCGCCTGTAGTCTCAGCTACTCCGGAGGCTGAGGCAAGAGAATCGCCTAAGCCCAAGAGCTGGAGGTTGCTGTGAGCTGTGTGATGCCACGGCACTCTACTGAGAGTGATTAAGTGAGACTCTGTCTCTACAAAAAAGAAAAAAGAGAAAAAAATTAAGTCCTTTGCCTTGCTGACCCCAGCCTAAACTTCTCCCCACAGATAAGCAGTAAACGCATCTGAGCGTATCTGTCCAGATGCAACACACCTCTTTGTCTCTGTCTCCTTCTCTTTCACTGACATTATGTCTGTTACTATACCCGGTTGAATTTCTTTTACATTATCTCTTTCCTCCCAGATTCTAGCAGCCTTTCTTTTTTTTTTTTTAATTTTATTTATTATTTTTAGGAAGCAGTTTTCCCAAATGGTACGTTAGGACAAACAGAAGTATTGTGAAGATATCAAAGCTTGTGACGGGAGCTGCCTCTGCTGGCCCTCACCACAGGGGCTGCCCAGGGCAAGCACATGAACCTGGGCCTTCCTGTTCTTGTCTCGAGGCCCTTCCACCTCAGCATCCAAAAAGTGCCGAAACATGTTTTAATGCTGATTAGGAGAACACAATCATCTTTCTTCAGTGCACCGAACTTCTAATCGCTCCCAGAAATCCAACCCTCTAAAGCCCTTGAAAGTCACATACAGCTTTACCCTCTTCACATCATTTCCGGGGGAGACCCATGCCATGGAACCCACAGAGAGAGATGTTAGAGGGTACTTTCTTGCCTAAACTGATCCTCAGAATCTCACTCTTTATAGAATTGTTCACGTCAATTCCTTTCCCTCAGCTAAGAAAATGAATGAACAAAAGCAACACTCCTTTTTCCCGACCCTGATTCTAGTGACCCTTCACTGCTACTAGGTTGTTGTTGCCGCCTCTGGGTTTCGGCCGTTCCTCCGGCCACCTTCACCGCCATCAGCCCAGCACACGATGGCATGTAACAAGGGCTCAAAGACAGAGACTCTGGTGCCTGATGGGTTGGATTTGAAACCTGGCTCTGACAATGATCAACTCTGTGTGTCCTAGGCAAGTTACTCAAACTTTCTGGGCCCTGGCCTCCTCACCCCTAAAATGAGAATGACATTCACTTTTTAGGGTTATCGTGGGGATGCGACCATTCAATGTGATGATAATATAAAGCACAGAAAACTGCACAGTGCACGACAGAATGCTCAAAATAAATGTAAGAATAAATTTAAAATAGAAGTTCAGTAGCCTGGCCACGTAAACAAAATTTTATCTAAACCCTACTTGTTTGTATGCCCGGGCAACTGAGCATCCATGTGGGTGGATCTGGTGCAAATGTATTTTTTGGATTTTTTCCCTACTTTTCCATTCTTGTCGTCAATCACAGCATTTCCAAACACATCTCTTCAAAATACAATCCAAAATAACCCCCACACTCCAAATTCCAAGGCCCTGTTTTT
The DNA here is from genome assembly GCF_000181295.1 of Otolemur garnettii. Taxonomy (NCBI): domain Eukaryota; kingdom Metazoa; phylum Chordata; class Mammalia; order Primates; family Galagidae; genus Otolemur; species Otolemur garnettii. Next base: position 21,632,939 of record NW_003852408.1, read on the forward strand.
ATTAGAGCGTCTGCATTCATCTTCACTTCCCACCAAGACCTGCTTTGGTGAATTGAAAAATGTCGGGCAAGACTTTGTCCACTTTGAAATTCCTGCTGCCAGAGCTCTTTATTCTCAGTGCTATGGCAAGAGTTCGTTCAAGGCCAAAGAGTGGCTTTCCATTATGCCATGGGTCAGGAGCAAGTTAAAGGAAGAAATGAGGTGAAGGGGAGATGGGAATGAAAGGGGAAGGGAATTGGCAAGCTGGGGTGAGGGGAATAAGCAGACTGGCCTCACTAGAGCAAAGGTAAAGCTGGAGATTAACCATGACGTCGAGAGGGAAGGAAAAGAACCGGCAGGAGGCATAAGAGGCTGCGAGGTCACTGCGTCTTTGTGCACAGTGTGGGCAGGGCTCCCACTCCAGGGCTCTACTCACGTAGAGGACGGACCATTCACGCTCTGTGAGTTGTGCGATGCAAGGTCTTTAGTATACTGGACTGAGTCTAGATCTGATAACAGCCACCAAATCTCACCAATGATCTTGTACTTAATCAGCAAAGAGGAATCCTTACCGCAGAGGCCTCCTTACATGCCCAGACACTCTCATAAAAACAACTCAGTAACTCAGGCGTTGCAGACAATGTGTGCTTGTGGCATATGTTTTCTTAAGGAAAACAGATTCTTTTGCAAGGGTAATATTTCTGGTTCAAATGGCTTCTTTACATATTCTCTGGATTGAAGTCTCTGTGACTATTCCCTGAGTCAAGAGGGAAATTAACTGAGTACACTCATATATCCATTTCTGCGCATATACACACATATACACACACGCACGCTCCTAGAGAGAGAGAAGAATACCCACCCAAGTATGCTGCCTGGCTGGTGGACTCGGCCAGCCCTTCCCTGCGCAAGTCTTTCCCTGCGTCGCCGGGGGTGGAGCAGTGGGCCGGGGAGCTCTCGAGCATGAAGTTCTTGCTCCGGGAGGTGCTGATGATGCGAGGCGGCAGGAGCACATTAATGACAGTCTGCAGCAGCAGCTGCACCTCGGGCTGCTCCAGCCACGGGCTATCTGAGGGGCAGAGTTTGGGAGAGGGCAGCAGAAAGAAAAACGGTCACAAGGCAGGTGTTGTACGTGAGATGCAGAAAGTCTCAGCTCTCTTTCAAATTTCAAGCTATAACACCCTAGAAATTCAGGTGTTTTCCACCAGGTACTGCTTCTCTCATGGACAAAAACCATCCCTGGTACCTGAGCATTTTCTCCAAAGGCTTATGTTCTTAGCCAAGCCTCCTGCTGACCATTTCAATCTCCTTTCTTTTAGCAAATACTCATAAATGTACTATTCTTACATTTGAGATAAACTTTTCCTATAAAAGAAGAACCTAAGAAGGAAGAGTAATGAAGATAGGTTGGCATTTAAGACTGGCAG
>NW_003852408.1:21634775-21643991 GCF_000181295.1 Otolemur garnettii
TGGTTGGTGAATGGGGAGATCACATGGCTTAAAGGAAAATCTTCTTTTAAAGCCTGCGCAGCAATAATAGAGAAAAAGATTAATTGACCACCATTTCGCGTGTTTGTCTTACACAGCACGACGGAGACGGTGACTCCCTGCTGGCTGCTCCTGTAAACTATGCGTATCAATCGTTGTCTGTACAGCATACAAGATCCACTCAAGACTAATACTTTACCATTCGCTTGACATAACTGAGAGCTACAGACCTAAAAAGATAGTAACAGCTTGAATATTCAGTGAAAAATTACAATACTTATGGTCAGGTGCAAAACCAACCTCATTTCCCTATTAATTTTCTCCATGTTTCTACTAGTACATACAATAAATACTTTTGCAAAAAAGGAAAAGGAAGGAAACCAGAACTCCTCACTTGCTCCAGTTGGAAGCTATTTAAAAGTTCTCTGACCCCTGCCAAGGCCTTCTTCAAGCCAGGAAACGATAAGCAACATAAAAAGAAATAAACAATCTTCGTACATGGGTTATTAAAATGTGTCACTGTAGGGATGTCAGTGTCTCCTTTCTGCATGGCGGCCACTGCCCTTAATCTCTTTTCTGTCGTCTACCCATTCTCTGGATGTTGAACCATCAAGCTTGTTTGTCAGACGACAGGTCAGTTATCCATTTATATCAATTCCCTTTGGTCACAGTGCTTTTCAGTGATTTACCATTCTCTAAAACTGGATAGCACACAGAAATGGGCAGGAAAATTGCGATTCTGTACTTTTTGCACTGGAAATGATTATTTTAAGAAATGAAGTGGGAGAGTTTTTTTTTTTAAAAAGCACCCACAGTATTCAACCCACAATCATTAAAGAAAATTAAGATATTCAAAGTCTAGTAATAACATTTGAAAGAATTTATATTGCAATTCTTTCTGAAAATAATTTAAAACCAGACTGTGAATATTCCTGCCTCTTGTAATTAACAATTGTGAGCCGATTATCTATGAACCATTATTCTACACACATATCAAGAGACCGAAGTGGTCTCGAGCTTGTGGCAGCACTAAATGACTCTGCTATTTTTGAGATCTCAAGAAGAATTACAGAAGCACAACTTAGGACCAAGCTCAGGGCTGTAGCTCCAAACCTGTAAGTTTGGAGGTGTTCACACTTCTGTTTCACAGATTTTGCCCAGCCTTTGCAGAAAAAACAAAGAGAACACCATGATCTGGCGCCTCAACCAGCAACTAAATGAGCGTGACAAACAGGTAAGCAGTCACACCTGTATCTGCAATGCTACAAGCCGGACAACAGCTGTGCTGAAGGGCAGAGGTGGTGAGAGATAAGGGCTGAGATGAAGAAGGGGTAATCCATCAGCAACACTGGAAGGTCCTACCACTCCCATCACCTGAAATACAAACAGAGCACATGACCAGCCTTGACTATTGCAATTTCATGCAATCATAATAAAGGTGTCTTAATGATAGTAATAATAATAATGATGATAAGAATAAATTGAAGGTTGGGCATGTTACTTTCAATATTTTCTTGTTGTCTTCTTTCGAAGGCATGTAATGTCTAGAGTCAGATCGAACATGGCACTGGATTCAGCCCAGGTTTTGTAGAATGTTGTTTATAGTCCACTATGTAAATAATGAGAGATGAACTAACAAGCTATTCTAATCAGGAGATTGGACACTTACTTGTGGATTCAAGGGAATGCAGACAACATTCTCTGATGCAGCAAATACCGACAAAAATGATGATAGCAGCAGCTCTATTCGCACTAGGCATTCCAACTACAATTGATTGCTTGACTAGTTAAGCAGCAGGTCCTACTCAATGAAATGCTCTAACATGATTTCCACACATTTTACAAAACCTTCTGAGGACCAGGCTCTAGATATTACATAAATGATGAAAAAAAATTTTTTTTTCTTCACCCGTAAATCTGAAACTGGCCAACTCACAGCGTCATTTTGCAGTATAAAAGCAAAATATGTCCTTTGCATTTTAAACTCCCCCACCCCAGACCACCTCGACTTTTAGCCAATTGTGCAGTCTCCGCCACCCCACTCTCCAACTGGCAGCCCTCAACTCTCAGCGCAACTTGAAGAGGTGAATTGTCAAGGTAGTGCCTGGGAAGCAGCACACCACGATCCTGTCTGAGCAGGGATCAGCTCCTGGCCTTCCCATGCACCACCCTGAAATGTACCTCACTATTTTAGTGTCACCTGAGCCGTCTGTTTTCATGGGTAGGTAGGGGCACAAAAGTGGTTGACCTGTAAATCTTCAATTCAGAGAAGTCAATAGCAGAGTTAAATTTTGCAAAGTTTCATAAGATTGCCACTTGGCTACTCACCAGATTGACACAGACATTGATCAGTGACCTAAGGTGAGGCAGGAAGGATATGATTGGCTGCCTCTGAAGTGTCAAACAAACCCCTTCAATCAAATTGCTGGCAGGCTCCCACTCAACCTGTCGCCTGGAATACAATATAGGAGCCATTAGCAGCTTGGCTCCCTTCCGGAGACAGTCTGAAACAAGTGAATGAGACAGTGACTCTGACACCATCTAAGACAGGTGTGCGTCTGAGACCACAGAGTGCTTCACACGGGATGACGTTTACCCAGGCTGTTCCAAAAGGACAGAGCACACTGGGAGGGGAGGAAGGGCTAAGAACGTGGCAGAGGCAATCCTGCCCCACTCGACTAATGAGACAGAATCTAGTGAAGAGAAAACAGAGATGATGAACGGCTTGCATTTTAAGTTCCGTGGTTTTAAGCTTTGGGAGAGGGAGCTGAGACTGCCATGACAGGAAACCCATCAACAGGGTGATTACTGTCCATAGAACTGATCTGATCCTGCTGCATTTCTGAAATCTGTTTATCAGACGACACGTGATCAGCTTTCACATCAGACTACCGCTAATTGGATTTATTTGGCTTAACTCCTGCCAGAAAGATCGCATTAGAAGAAAATAATTTATTTAAAAAGTGTCCTTTCTTTGTCTTCCAAGAAATGACATATTTTTTGGCTACTTTCTATGGCGGGGTAAATGGTGATGCTGCATATATGTATATGTAACACAATTAGGTGAACATCAAATTTTCTGTAATAAAGGTCAATCCATTTTGTAATCCTCTCAGTAGTAAAAGATTCATCCCTGTGGCCCCCAAATAAACATGCTGGACTTTGCTGTTATCGGCACTATGCCTATATATTTTCCTGGAAATTCTTTCAAAGCTTGTATTTCCTGGCAAAGTGGAATCTCTGCAATGACAAAATGGAGGTGTATTCAGAAATGAGGATGCAACTGACGTCCCTGAGGCCGAAGGTGCCCAAGTCCTCTTTAGGTCAGGTGCAGTCAACATTTCTTGTGTTGAAGTGAGATCACCTCAAAGTTAAACCCAAGCCGATCTCATCTTCGTAGCACACTCCTCCAGAAAACTGCCTACCGCTGACCCAGTCTATGCATTAATCTAGAGGTCTACTCTGGGAAGCATGAAGTTCTTTATAATGAGCTTAATTATCTGACAAATGGGTCAGTTTATGGACATGTTTGACATCGTCAGATACCAGGTTTAACTATTTAAGGAAAATAATTTATTTTGACACATCCTCCTAAGACAATTATAAATCTTTGGTAAGCCAAGTGCTGATGGAAATGCTGTGTTGGGATCACTAAAAAATCGTGCTTCAAGAATGAACATTTAAAATAATGGGTAGGTGGTCACCACCATTGCATAAAAGAATCCATGTATAAGAAGAAATCATATATTCAAAGGAAATCTTTTAATTTATTATTTTTTTTCAGTAACTTCTGAAACCTGCATATCACCGGCTGGAGATCACAGGCTAGTAATATCCAGAAAAGTTCTGAAAAACTGAACTTTAAGCACTATGCGTTCTTGGGCAAGAGTTGCATTGCTTTGGGGTTTAGTTTAGGAGGATAGAAAGCGTTCTTGGGGTGGTGCCTGTGGCTCAAAGGAGTAGGGCGCTGGTCCTATATGCCAGAGGTGGCGGGTTCAAACCCAGCCCCGGCCAAAACAAAATGCTACCAAAAAAAAAAAAAAAAGCGTTCTCCCTGACCCAAACTTGAAATTCTCCAGTCCATGAGTTTACCAGCATTTATCAACTGACTTGTCTGCTCCCTATGACTATAATTTCCAAATTGGGCTGTCATCTCCAAATACATTAGTTTAGAGACTCTGCTAAGAAGGCTACCAGTGGATATGTCTCACGCCCCTAAACACGTATCAAGTGCTAATTTCAGGTACTAAATACTTATCATTTAGTACCATGCTAAATTAGGTCTGAAGGTGGAAACTAGGTACCTGTTATCACTCCTGTAAGCTTGTTAGCTACTGCTTGGCTGATTATTATAAAACTTGACATTTCTGTAAACTGGTCCCTAGATATGTTAACTAGCTATGTTAAATATAGCAATGGGGACATCAAATTAATTTTTCTGCTCTGATTAGTTATCTTGTAAGGTATACTTCAAAAAGAATTCAGGGATACTAGTTGAATTTCTTATGTGTTTCAGGTAAGAAACAAGACAGCTAAGGAAAGGATAGATTTTTTTCAAGATGGATACACTTTTTTTTTTTTTAATTCTGGCCTGGCAGAGACAAAGAACACACATCTTTTTAGAGAATGTTATTTCCTCAATAATGGGGACTCTGCTACTCAGGCATTCACAGACCCAGTTAGTTATACACATGTATCAACAGAAAACTTTGAAGTCATTCATTCAACACTCGATTGATCCATCATCTTAAAAAATGACAAACCCTAACTTTGAAATTTGTAATATTCACAGCTGTCTGGAGGTATCCTCACCTCAAGGTAGGCATCTTGTGAATTTTGTTGAACATTCTATCCAATCTCTTTAAGATGAGGATAAGGGCCGGCCTCACTGCCTCGGCTGTCCAGTCGGTAATGGGCAGCATCTCCATGATGTAGCGCCGAAGCCCACGGCTCTCCATTGTCTGAGTGTCATACGGTGCCAGCTTCAGAAGGGAGTGTGCAATTTCTGCCAACCTAAAAATTTTTTTTGAATAAACTTAGAATTGCACAGTAGACGTTTTCCCACTCAACATCATGCTAATTACCTCCTTTCAGGACATGAAGTCTCTGAATAAAGAACATTCTTCCCCACATCCTCCACCCCTCTGCTCCTCTTTCACATATCAGTACATTGAAACCTGCATGCACATGAACAGATGCACATCAAATGTCCAAGTGGGCGTTATGGCTTCAGAACTCTTTATATGCCCACAGTCAAGGTCAAAGGCACCCTGTAAAAAGTAATATTGGTTTTTATTGCAGCCCAAGGAGTTCTTCAAACTCCATTTCCATTTCTCTCCTTCTAAACTGCCTCCTCTCCTTCTGTCCTATACGTGGATCCTCCTGCTTGCTGACATTCTTTATAGAATCGGCCCGGTTGTTCTGTCTGGATGGCTTTTGTTGTGGTTGTCTCTACTTCTCAGATTTCCTAACTTCATTCCACATAGGAACTGCCAGAGAGAAAGTCATGCTTCCTTCAAGGTGGGTCCAGGTTCCCAGTCCCCAGAACCAGGTGTCTACATCCAACGAGCGGGATTTGCCTCAGTGGGGAACTGCCCCACAAATCTGATTGGGCAAATGGGGTTTCTGGTAAATGTAATAATTGATTGACTAGATAATCTTTAGAGCTGGATATGGATTACCAGTTTCCAAATAATACAAATACAATGACAAGGGCTTAAAGTCAATTTAATTTAATTGTGTATGGAGGAGGAAGTGTTTTGGAATTTTACAATGCCTCATAGGACAAATACACTAAGCAGATGCATAAGGTGTAGATGTTATTAAGAGGCAACATATACCCATTTCTGGAAATGTCTTTCACATTATATGATAGTAGAGTGATTTTACTCTTTTCCAAAAAAGACTTAGATTCTAAAAATATACCCAGGCTTTTCTCACAGTGTCTGAAATGTTCATATTCTTTGTTAAGGTACTGGTAATTCCTTTGGACATAAAATTTCTTTAACAGGGTAAAATCTTAAGTGACTATGTGAATCTTTGGCTTGAATCAGCATATGCCTCACCAAGCAAACTAAGGATCTGATGGAAGTGGAAAGCAGGCCGGGAAATCCTGGAGGAGCAGTGCACGGAGGCCACCTGTGAGTGGCAGGATCAGGAGGCAAGTGTACACCGTGAGCTTTTAGGACTGTTACTGAAAGAGGTGAGGTGGTTTGTGATAAAGTGACATCAGAAATAAGCTTTTCTATTTTTTTTTCTTTGAGACTGAGTCTCACTCTATTGCCCTGGTTAGGGTGCTATGGCATCATCATAGCTCACAGCAACCTGAAACTCCTGGGTTCAAGTGGTCCTTTTGCCTCAGCCTTTGACGAGTCGGTACTACAGGTGCCTGCCACAATGCCCAACTAGTTTTTCTATTTTTTTTTCTTTTTTTAATAGAGGCAGGTCTCACTTTTGCTCAGACTGATTTCATACTCCTGAGCTCAAACAATTCACCTATCTTGGCCTCCCAGTGTGCTAGGATTACAGGTATGAGCCACCACACCAGGCCAAGCTTTTCTATTTTTTTGAAGCAAGTTGGCCTTGGAGAAGCTCTGAGGATAACATTCTTAGAGTCATGCAATTTCAGGGTTGAAAGAGATCATAATAGTCCTGCAGGAGTGTGGAATACACGATGTGTATTCAGTGTATACACATTGAATCATACACAGCTTAAAGTGAAATGAAAACTAAAACATAAAGTTTTCCAGGCCCATCCAAGACCTAATGAACAAGACTCTGCTAAGGTTGGGCCAATAAATCTGTGTATTTTTAATTTTTACTTTGGAAAATCGCAAACATGAACGGGGTAGAGAAATGAGTATATATTAAGCCCCCCAAGTGTACCCATCACTCAGATTTGACAATTGTCAACTCATAACCACGCTTGTTTCACTTATGCTCCAGTCATTCCTCCTTCTCCCTATACTGAATTATTTCAAAGTAAATGTCAAGCATCATATTATTTATCCATACATATTTAGTATGTGTTTTTAAAGTTAAGGAGTCAAAAAAATTAACTGAAATACAATATGATATTGAACAAATTAAAAATTATTTATTGTTTTTTAAATACAGTCTGTTTCCTAGATTCTATCTCACAATTTTTCTTTTTCTTTTTTTTCTTTTGGAGACAAAGTCTCACTCTGTCACTGTGGGTAGAATGTAGTGGCATGATAATAGCTCATGGCAACCTAAACTCCTGTGCTCAAGGATTTTCTTGTCTCAGCCTACCAAGTAGTTGGGACTTACAGGGACCCACCACACCTGGCTAATTTTTCCACTTTCAGTAAAGACAAATCTTACTCTTGCTCAAGCTGGTCTTGAACTCCTGACCTCTAGCAATCCTCATGCCTTGGTTTCGCAGTTTGCTAGGATTATAGGTGTAAGCCAACATGCTTAGACTATCTCATAATTTTTAAACACATGTTTTTGATTTTTACAAATCAGGAATAAATAAGGTCCATAAATTTCCATTGGTTGGCACATCTTTAAGTCTCTTTTATTTATTTTAATTAATTAGTTCTTGTTTGAGGCAGAGTCTCACTAGAGACTCCCACTAGAGTGCAGTGGTATTATCGCACCTCAAAGAAACCTCAAACTCCTGGGCTCAAATGATCCCCCTCCTGCCTCAGCCTCCCAGAGTGTGAGCCTCCTGGTCTTCAAGTCTTCTTAATTTGGGTTGAGACTTTACAACTTTTGTGTTTACCTGGATGAAGTTGAAACACATTCTTCTTAATAAAGTATCTCAGGAATGGAAATAAAGGTATCCACTGTACTCAATACTAATTTATAAATCAACAACTATGGGCTCACAGGAAAGATAAACACAAATTCAGTCTAGCAAGGGAGAGGGGAGCGGAGGGGGAGGGGAGAGGAGAGGAGGGAGGGTGATTGACAGGAGGGAGGGCAATTGCTGGGATCTCACCTAATGTGTCCAGTGTGAGGGTGAGGGTGAGGGTGTTCAGCTCAACAACTTGAACTTTACCTTAGAATTGAAAACAACGTAACCTAGACATTTGTACCTTCATATTCATTTGAAATAAAAAATAAAATAAGTTTTTCTTAATTTGTAAATTTCCCCATCTGCTTTTCCTTTTTACTATCTTGTAATTTATCTGCAGTGGAACTCTGGAGTTTGCTGAGTGAATGTCCATGGCACAATTTCATCCATCCTACTGTCTCCATATTTAACTATTGGAGTTAAATCCAGGGGCTAGATCTACAGACTCGGTTTTGATTTTCTGGCAAGAGTACCAACAGGTGGTGTATACTTCAACCAGGAGGTTCACACGTTTCCTAGCTGTGGCTCTTTTTATGATATTAGCTGTGTTAGTGATCATTGCACAGACTCGTTAATGCATTAGGAGGGGTATGATGGCAATACTGTGTCATTCCTTTTCTCATATACTAACTACAGGGTTTTAATAGAGAAATTTTGATCACTCTAAGAGGACAGGAGAATGAATAAATGCATGGGAGGATGTCTGGTGTAGGAGCACCCCAGTTGATGTGGATAGGCTCTCTGGTTTAGGAATCACAGATAAGCCGTTACCTCCCTAATTCACAGATTGTTCAACGATTGCTTCATCTGACAAGATCCAGGAACGGAAAGTTCTATAAAGCAATTCATTCCATTGTTGGGGATCCACACTCTGAGAAGTTCTCCTCATAATTAGGTCGCTAAATTCTCCCCAATTTCTTCTGACTAGGCTTATTCTGAAAGCATAGATCCAATACATCTTCTCCATGGCAACTCTTTATTATCTAGAAGAAGTTATTACCTCTTCATTTCCAGTGTCTTCTCTACAGTTGAAACATTTATATTGTCCTGGGAATTGTATATGAATGTGGGTGTTTTAAAGAAATGATTGTAAACAACCAATACATTTTTTGGTTTATCTCTTTCTCATGAATATGTCATGTAGAAAATAATCTGTGTGACAAATAAGAGTTTATCTATAGGTGCTTATTTATTTTCTTTTATTATTTTATCTTTTTCTTTTTAAAACATTTTATTTTTAATTGATAATAATTATATATATTCATGGAGTACAAAGTGATTTTTTTTTTTTTTTGAGACAGAGCCTCAGGTTGTCCCCCTGGGTAGAGTGTCGTGGCATCACAGCTCACAGCAACCTCCAACTCCTGGGCTCAAGC
>NW_003852408.1:21644062-21646498 GCF_000181295.1 Otolemur garnettii
ATTGTTGTTTGGCGGGCCTGGGCTGGATTCGAACCCACCACCTTAGGTGTATGTGGCTGGTGCCTTAGCCACTTGAGCCACAGGCACCGAGCCCAAAGTGATTTTTGTATAGTGATCATGTTAGGGTAGTTAGAATAGCCATCATCTCAAACATTTATTTGTTAAGCACATTCAACATACTCCTAGTTGTTTTGAAACAGTTGTTGTTAATTATATTAATAATATATTATTGTTAATTATAGCCATCCTATAGAAGAATAGAACACTTGAACCTATTCTCTTTATCTAGCTATAATTTTTTTATCCTTTAGCAAATCTCTCCCTATTCCTTTTTTCCCCAGACCCCTTCCCAATCTCTAATATCCTATGTCCTAGTTTTTTACTTCTTTTAAAAATGGCAGAGAGAAATGCTTGAGAAATGATCAGCCTGTATATTTTAAGTTCGAGAACTGTAATTTGAGTTGAATTTGACAGTTATTTTGTAGATTACTGCCTAAGTTTCTCTAATTCTTGGTCATAGTAACAAAATAAATTTTCTCTGAGCATAAAACAACATTTCCTCTTCATAAGTCTTTGCTGTACTATCACATGAATAATTTCCTTTTTTTGGCTGGTGCTGGGTTTGAACCCACCACCTCCGGCATATGGGGTCAGTGCCCTACCCTTTTGAGCCACAGGAGCTGCCCAAGTAATTTCTTAATAAACAAAATTATGGTCCTTTCCCAGTAAGAACACAAGAGATTTTTCCATTGAGAGGGAAGGAGAGAGGAGAGAGTGACAGAGAGTTTATGGAGAGATAGAAGGCAGGCGGGAAAGAGGAGGGGGGAGGGAAGGAGAGAGAATTTGCAGATCTTACTATCCTGTGGCTTTGGTAGCTCTAGATTAGGAATGAGGCAATAAATTCCCTTAAGGCAGAGACTCTATCTAATCAAGAATATTTTTCCCCAGGGCCTTGCAATCAACCATATATTCTGCAAATGCAGAAGTACAGACTGTGTTCAGTACTGCCTTTTAACTCTGTCTCTATTCAGTTTTTCTGTAAATATCTCCTATATTTTTATATTATCCCATTTACCTTTTTAAAATCAACTCTCCTTGGTGACATTATCCACTCTTATGACTTAATTCTGATTTAACAATACCCACAACTTATATTTGTACTTAGTTCTGACTTCTGTACATATCTTATGCCTTTAATTTAGAAGAGGAAATCTTAATTACATCCTTTATTTGGTATAAGGTCTAAGCATATGGGTTTATTCCTGCTCAGCAACACAGATATCCCTACTTGTTCAGAGAAGATGACAGGCCTGTCTTTATCAAAATCTTGTGAGAAATTGCATTAATCCAGAGCATTTAGTCTAAATATTCCCTGGGCACTAAAAATTTAGCTTTCCTAAAGATCTAGACCATGCAGTAACTGCTCTTGGATGAGGTATCACCCTGGCAACAGCTCGGACACTTTGGTGAATTGCACTGTGACATTATGCCAACTTTCCCTCCTGACAGGCGTCTAGCATTTTCTCCCCTACGGAGATGTGGATGAGGACATTATCTCTTTCAACAGACACCAACCAGGAGACATTTGGTGTATCTGAAAATGATACACCAAAATGAAGGCCACACAAGTCAAAGTTTTCCCCTGATCTCCTGCCCTCCAGTTTCTGGCTCTTCATTCTTCCCCAGGCTACTCTAGAAACTAGAATCCCTCTTCCCCAAAGTGGGTTATTGAAACAAGGACACCTTTCTCCTGAAGCTATCCATAAAACTTAAACATGTTACTTTTTCTCCTTGCCTTCAGTATAAAAACTGGCCATAAAGTAATTATCTTACCTGTCTTGTTTGATTGTAGGTCATAAGACTCCCATTCCAGAGAGGGCCTTGCCTTATACCCAAAAGGAAGGCAGGCTACATAGAAAGGCCCAGAAGAGTCTAAACAGGCAGGCCTTGCTGGGTTTCCCCACTTACTCTACTAGCAGTAGCTCATGCCCATCATATTTCCACATAGCTGCTATACTTGGTTAAACCTAACTACAAAAGTAGACAGTTTCTACGGTATCTTTGGGTCTTCATTCTAAAGGCGCATGTGTCGCATAAAACTATGATCAAATAGATCAGGCAAGGTAGATCATGCCTATAATCCTAGTACTTCGGGAGGCTGAGGCAGAGGATTGCTGCTTGAGCTCAGGAGTTTGAGACCAGCCTTAGCAAGAGCAAGAGCAAGGTCCATCTCTATTAAAAATAGAAAAAAAAAAATTGGCCAGGCACTGTGGCAGGTGCTTGTAGTCTCTGCTACTCAGGAGGCTGAGGCCAAGAGAATCACTTGAGCCCAAGAGTTTGAGGTTGCTTCAAGCCATGACGAGGCCCTGGCATTCTACCCAGGACAACAGAATGAGACTCTGTTACAAAACAAAACCAACAAACAAAACCCCCCCC
>NW_003852408.1:21646802-21667232 GCF_000181295.1 Otolemur garnettii
AGGCGCCGAGCCGCCTTTTCTTCTATTAATCTACTTTTTTTTCAGGTAATTTTAAGTAAACCTTCAGAGGGTGAGGAGAATGTCTCATCTTGGCCCTTACAACAGATTTCTCATTCTTCATACTTAAAAAAAGTATTGTTTCACCAAATAACTGGTTATTTTTATCTTATTGACACCATCATTTTGTAATTAATCATTTTTCATTCATTGCTTTGATAACTCTGATGCTCAGGGTCAAATTTATGATTCATGAATAATTCCTCATGTGATCTCACATCAATTTCCTGTGGTAATTTATCATAAACATAATTTTTCTTGCTCACTTTTCACATTGTTCTGATTCTATATTTATATGTACTACCCATTGTATCCTATCTAAGTTGCTTCAAATCCTTGATAAACTGATAAATACATAAATGCATACATGTGATTATAGTATGTGCGACACTATATTATAGTTATTTTCTGTTTCTTGAATTGGACCGTGGAATCTTAAGGACCAGGACGTTATTTTAGACCCTTAGTGTGTAGCACAGTATTTGGATCATTTTCATTAGCTTTTTTTTTTTTTGGCCAGGGCTGGGTTTGAACCCACTACCTCCGGCATATGGGGCTGGCGCCCTACTCCTTTGAGCCACATGTGCCGCCCCATTTTCATTACCTTTAAGTATTCATTGTATCTTAGATCTGTGCCCGGCACTGAACTAAAGCTCTTAAAATTACAGCTCACTGGGCCTTTAATAAGCGTTGACCTCTAGAGGGAGCTCCAGGCCCCCCTGACTCTTGCTGTGCCCTCCCGCAAGGTGTCCTAACAGGATATAGGACAGTTAGTATTCCCTGGTGTCTCCCTCTCACACACACATACTTATTCATCTATTAGGAATCTTTTTCCCTTTCTCTCACAAAATGGCTGTTGGTAATAGTGATCTTCTGACTCTGGAAAAGCGATGTTTCTCAGTTTATATAATTACTTAGGTCAGCTAAGGTATCAAGGGGAAAGACAGCGGAGGGATTGAACAGGGCCCTGGGCTGCTATTGCAACAGGACCTTCACATTCCAAACTTCGGGACGTTCTCTGAAGGCGCCAGTCTAGGAGCAGAAATTCTCAGTGTGAAATAGTCTCTTCCCCATTACTGCACAAAGGGGAGTGAATATGTGCCCACAATTCAAAGAATGTGAAATTGGCATGAACAGAAAAGCGGCAGCTCTGCTCACTGCGCATGTCCGGCCCCGCCCTTCCCTTCACTGGGTACTTTCTAAATTTTTTCAAAGAATGATTTTTAAAAAGTCAACTGGGAAATTGGTGTGTTTTGTTAAATTGCAATCTTACTTCTGAGTGCAAGGACCTAGTTCTACCTTTAGCTTTATAGATGCATTGAACTTTCCAAGTGAGTCTTTTGTTACCCACGAAATTTCTTTCAAGGAATTTCTATGATCCTTTACAAACTGTTACAAATAGAAGGTCCTCTAGAATCACAAAACGTAAACAGGGACTTTAGCATGAGTAACAAGTAAGTGGCACCTCCATATGAAGGAGAGAATGTGAGTGCGTCAAGGTGTAACTCCGGGGCCTCTCCCTGGCACAATAGGAGTAAGATGCTTAAACGCTGACTGGCACAATCAGTTCAGAATTTTTACAAGGACGAGTTTTTTGGATTGTTGGAAGGCCATTAGCATGAGTATAAAGAGGATTTCAGGCCCAAGCAAAGTCTAGAAGGTAAAACTTCCTTTGGGTCTTGTTGCTGAGTGCGTAGGGAGTCTGGGGGCAGAATGAGTACTCCAGCAAAAAAAAGTAGTCACGCATTATTCATGTAAGAAAACCCAGGAGAGACACTGGACTCTCGTGAAAAATTGGAATCTAGGCAGTCAATAGAATTCAAGTGATGAAATTTGCCTTTCCCTTTCTTTTATTGAAAAGTAAATATATAGACTGTATTTTTTGTCCTAAGAACCCCCCACCCCATCCACTGTGAGATCCTGTTTGACAGACCTTATCTACACTTCACCAGATGGCTGGTATGTCATGTGTCCAAGTCCATGGAAACAAATTATTCTGAGTATCTTATGTTTTTATTCTGGAAACCTCCCAGCCCCGGCCAACACACCTACTCAGACACATGGCCCAAGCTATGTCCATGCTCAGGTGCAGGGAAAGCGAGGTCAGTACCTCATGTGGGACTTCACATCCAGCAGCTCCAGGGCGGTGACCCGGGGCTCTCCAGCCAGATTTTGCAAGATCTTCAGCCTTGGCCCACAGTGTTTATAGAATTCTGTGCAAATATTCAGCAGGGACTCCCGAGGCCTTCTGAACTCTTCCCGAGCAATTCGTTCATCCAGTTCCTCCCGGGGAAGGCCCTGCCCTTCCTCCAGTAGATGAAGGTTTTCCCTGGGAAATTATAAAAGATTAACTGGGGGTCTGAAAATGTGAGCATGTGGCCACTATGAGAGGAGGATATTACACTGAGGAAAAATACAAGATTCCCAATGAGTTAATGACTCGGTGGCATGAGGAGAACCTCATCTGAAGAATAAAGAAAGTTTATCAACCTAGAAGAGACTGTCATCCCGAATTGCGGTGGCTGTACATTAGTGGCTTCCTGGGAAATTACACAGAAATAGTATGTCATACTTCAATTAAATAAAATCTAATGGAATCATAACCCAGCTCAAAGACAATCATCTCAAGATGTCAGGACTGGTATAAAATTAGAGCAAGTCTTTCTGTACCTGATAAAGTGCAGTTTGGCTCCTTGTTCTGGGTACCTGGGAGTTAGAAAAATAGTCTGCATAACTATCAGAGCAAGAACAGGGTCCCTTAGCTGGGGCTGATTATTGACTGTTTCATATGAAAAGCACTTAAGCTGTAGAATGTATAAAAAACTACACATTCTGATAAGCTCATGAACATATACCTATTAATCCAAAACAGGAAAGTTTTATCTTTCATTGGGTTATGCACATGATGCAATTACAGCTGCTATGAAAGCTCTTTCATTGCCATATAATTTGGGTAAAGACAAACATTATAATAACATATACAAACTCCTAGACTGTGGCCAAATTACAGAAGTTCTTGGAATTTTGAAATCTCAGTCACAGTTTGAACATGGTGTGCTCTGAGATGATCAGTTGATGAAACATTGATGACTTCCTTTCATTTCTAGAGACTTATGATTTTATGATTCATTGATAAGACTGAGGCCTCTTTCTTCATGGACCATTCATCTAATATTTGAGCCTAACTCAATTTGCCTAGAGAAGGCCCTAAATATCACTTCAATTAGAGTATGTCATTTTTCCTTAATATAAGAAATTAAGGCATGAATTAACCATCCCATCAGTCAACCTGTAGCTGGGTTTAGAATTTACTCATTTTTTATTTTTAATATAAGCACATATTATGAATAGGGAATTCACTTTACATAAACAATGATATGCACTCAAAAATGTGCTTCCGAGAGAGCAGAAATTTGTTTAAGTTTCTCGTTATGATCTCCCTAACTACTTCATACTGGGAAAAGAGAACTTTCTCTTAAGCTAGTTTTGAGTGTGTCTTATCTTCCTTGGAGGAGGAAGCTAACTCTTTTGTTTGTGTTGGAGCATTTAAGGTTAACATAGCATGAAACAGGTAAAATATTAACTAGCATAAATAGTGCCTGAGTTACAGCAGGAGATTAAATCCACAACCACAGGAAAGCATCACTTGAGGATATAAGTCAAAGTTGTGAAGAAATGTCCATATAAAAGCAAGTTGGCTTTTACTGCCCTGGGGATGAGAAACCATCTTGGATTATTACTGTTTATTTGCCTTTTGTTGGGGGCAAATGAAATAATACTGGAATAGTTCAAAGACCACCCAGGAGGCAGAGACCATCTAGCCTGTTCATGCAAACAAATCGACACAAATAGCAATTAATGAAGATGGTCTGAATATCTTTTCAGTAAGTTCAAAAGAAGCCATGCTATTTTCTTGTGCTGCTAAACTTTCACCTTGGAGGTTTTCACACTCAGTATTGACTATTTTCAGGATTCCTTTCATTTCCAACAGCTGAAATTCAGCTTGTATGAAACTGAGAGATCATAGAGGAATAAGGTACGTGAATTACCTGGTGTTCACACCGGATGACATGGTGTGGTTGGCTGTGGTGGCTCCCTTGTGACCTTGGTCACACCTGCTCATCTGTGGGGCTGTCATGGGCCTGTAACAATGACAGCGATCACCACAAAACAACAACAAGTGGAAACATTTATGAAATCCTCATGTTAATGAGGTTCACATAAGTTTTAAGTTCGTTTTGGAGTCTTAAAACTAATATTCTGAGAGGCACGTTACAGGGAACGTTGATGCGCGGGGGTCTGTAAGCTCACCATGATTCAAGTTCTTCTGCTTCTTGACTTTGTGAGTAATAAACTGTAACTCTTCAGACAAGACATTTCTGAAATCAAACTTGTGAGTCAGAACTGATTGAGAGGTAAGTGCTCATTCTTCAATCCTGCAGGTACCAGGCAGTAAACCATTCTAGACCCTAAGTACAAGGCAAGGTTGTCTGGACCCCTTTGGCCACATGTGTCATATTCAACCACTCGGTTTTTCTAAGAAACTATCAAAAAGGTGAAAGAATTTTCTTAGTCAAAATTATACCTAAGGCTGTCCAAAAAGTGAGTAAAGTTGCTATTGATTTCAAGTAATTTAGATGCTTCGTAATAGATTTGAATCATCTTATTTTATATCTTCAGCATTTACTTTAAATATTAGGTAAAATTTGTCTCTGTATTAGCATTTGGGACATAAAAAGGATACTGCCATTATTCAAAGAAATGGCTTGTATGGAATCTTAGTCTCGCTTCTGTGTTGCTCATTCTGTATGCTAGGGATGGCTGGAGAACTAAGTTTTAACAGCCATAATCAGATCTTTTTTTTTCCATGACAAGCAGAATTTCAAGATGATTCCTAAGATCTTTGCCTCTTCCTGCTACTCCAGTGATTATGTTATTTTAAATGTCAAAAAGGCAAAGCATTCAGGTTGGTGTAATTTAATCACGCCAGCCTTTTATAAGCAGAGGGTTCTTTTCTAGCTGAGGGCCTTGAGGTCTGAAGCAAGAGCAGGATATACTGCACCACTGCTGGCTGGAAGACGGAGGGCGGCCATGTGAGAAGGAATGCAGGACTGTCCCTGTGTTCAGCCAGCAAGGAAATGGGGGCTCAGATCTAAAGGATTCTGCCAAACACCAGAGTAAGCTCAGAGGTGCTTTCCCGGACTTTCACACAAGAGCTCAGACTGACCAGCACTTGGACTCCTGCCTTGCGAAACACTGAGCAGAGAACCTGAGAACCCACTTGAGACTTCCTGGGTTTCTAGTCTACAAAACTGTGGGATAGTTTGTTGGTTTGTTTGTGTTATTGTTTGTTTGTTTGTTTTTTGAGACAGTCTCAGTCTGTCACCTGAGTTAGCGTGGCATAACCTCAGCTTAGCTCACAATAACCTCAAACTCCCAGGTTCAAGCAATCCTCCTGCCTTAGCCTCCCGAATAGCTGGGACTACAGGCACCTGCCACTATGCCCAGCTAATTTTTCTATTTTTATTAAAGATGGAGTCTTGCTTTGTTCAGGCTGGTCTTGAACTCTTGAGCTCTAGGGATCCTCTGGCTCAGCTAGGATTACAGGTATGAGCCACCGTGCCTGGCCAATGAACATATTTTGTTTTAAGCCTCGGTTTGTGGTAATGTGTTATACAGCAATAGAAAACTAATATACTTGTAATATACTTATTTATGTAATAATGCTTAATTAATTGTTAAATTTCTGGTTTTGTTTGTTTGTTTGTTTTGTTTTTCTGAGACAGAATCTCACTCCATTGCCCTGGGTAGAGTGCTATAGTGTCACAGAGTATAACAACCTCAAACTCTTAGGCTCTCAAGTAGCTGGGACTATAGCCAGGCAACAATGCCTGGCTAGTTTTTCTATTTTTAGTAGAGATGGGGTCTTGTTCTTGCTCAGGCTGGTCTCAAACTCCTGAGCTCCAGTGATCCACCTGCCTCAGCCTCCCAGAGTGCTAGGATTATAGGCCTGAGCCACCATGGCTGGGCTGTTAAATTTCTTTTCTCAAGATAAAGGAATTAGGAGTGTGGACATGAAGGGGATTTTTATCTTCTTTTTGTAAAAACAATGAAGCCAGTTTTGTTAGAACTCCCAACCCAATGAAGCTAGTCTTCTGCTCCACCAAAATATTAAGTGCACTGAAATATTCAAAGTCACAGAATTTTAAATGTCAGGGCTCCCTTCATAACTGTTCATGAATTTTTGGGTAAGTCAATTTTGGATAAGTTCATTGACTTATCCTTTTAAAAATGAATAGAAAGGAAGAAAGCCCCACCAGTATAAACCGTGAGGAGGAGTAACTAAAGGACCACTTTTCGTCTGTCCTCCAGTTGTCGGAGGGACCTAGTGAACAACCAGACGGACGCGGAAGGGAGCGTGTGAGTCTTATGTTACTTGTCAGGCCTTCCTTCCCCAGGACGTTCACGAAATCACCCGCAAAGGAAACACTGGGGCTGTTTCCATTAGAAAAGGCAATTTGAGCGCGGGGCTGTCTGCTCCCCCGCTTCCCATTTCCTCATGTAGGTCCCTCTGAGCATTTCAGGATGACAGTCTGTCCAAGGCTACCTTCTGCTTGCCCATGCAGGCAGTGAAGCTCATGATTACAAACCAGACATAGACTGATGTTAATGAGTGACAATCTCGCTCACTCTCTCACCTGCTGGTACGTGCTGGAAACATCCTCCCTGGAGGCAAGGACTTCCCTCTCTTCCCTCTTACCCACACAGCAAGATAAATCTGGGGAAGTTGGTGCCTTCTGGTGGGGGCATTGATAGAATTTTGTGCTTTGAATTTGGCAGTTTAGACTGGACACAGAGCATGGCAGGGTGGAATGGATGGAGAAGGAAAGCCGGTCACAGGCATAGTGCCCATATCCACTGTCCCCCGTGCCCACTCCATGTTTTGTCCCATCCAGAGCCCCCATCTTTCCCTTCTATGCCACATGGCAACTCAGTTCCTTGGCTTCTGCACCAAGGACCTTGTCACAGGACTAACTTCCCGAACTCTGTGGAGGGCTGAACGCTGCTGCCAATTTACCTTTCTGTTCCCAGAATTCTCAACCCCCTCTCCAGACATTATTTAGTCCCGTCCTACAGAGAGTCCGTTAATTCTATTGTCAGAATAAAATTCTGATCTTTATATTTGATCAGAATAGTTTCTTCTAAATTTCAGTTAGTTTCTGAAATTATAGTAATAAAACACAACTCTTCACAAATAGGAAAATGATAAAAGTTTGCTCAGTTAGAATTGCAGACATTTCATGTCTCGTAAAGTAACATAATAACTCATAAAAAGGTGGATGACAATTTTATAGTTACTCAATTGGCCCTTTTACAAGGGATTTGTTTACCACTGGGTTAAAACTGTCAGAGAAGCTCAGCAAGCTATTTGCAAATGTGTGTCTAACAATGATAGCAAATATTATTATTACTTCTACTGCTATTTGAAGTACTTAGCACTATTTATCCAAGTCACTTAGAGACTGTTTGCAGTTATAAGCCATAATAGGCTGTGTTTGGGTAGGTATCTGTAAAGGAAGACTGGGTCATAGAGATTTTAGCCTAATTTTTCCTTCATCTTTTCAGTGGACACATATGGTTTCTGGCTGTGGTGGTTTCTGCCAATGGGATTACCTGGTGAGGACCTCCACGCTGTACAGAAGGGCCTGCAGGGATGTCGCAAGAGCAGCGGTGGCAGCGATCTCCTCTCGGGCAGCGGGGACTGTCTCCACCTGCGATGTCTGCCTCTTTAGCTTCTGTAGGTAACATGGAACTAGAGCTTCCAAGACCATCAGCATCTGAAGACTTTAAGGAACAGAAAGAAAAACCAAGTCACATTTTGCGTTCTATTTTTGTTGGATGTGCCATATTTAGGATCATGGAGAAATGAAGAGCCTCTAGACATGAAGTTCTAAGCTCCCTTGCTGCCCTACCCAAACCAAAAGTAGCTACAAACGCTGGAAATGTTGACCAACATTAGTGAATTAATCAAACTCCTGCTAAAAGAGGATGGCTCCTGCCTTAAGGAAGCATGCGATCTAGCCAGGGGAATTAGTTACTCCCATGTGCTGATAAACAGGTGATAGAACAACAAAATGAGAAGAGGTGAAGCCCTACAGTCCATAGGGAAACAGGCTTCAGAATCAGCAATAAAGCCTTCTAGTGAGGAATCTGCTGAGAGTGATTTTCTAGCTAAAACCCTTTTGAAACAACATAAAAACCTTTCCTGAGAGGCTGGCTTCCTAAAACCTGAACAATTTAGAGCAAGAGCGTTTGGAAACAGCCATTGCGATGAGGTCTGACAGTGCCTGCTTCCTGGAGTGAGTGAACACTGGTCACTGAATGTGTGAGGACCCACACTCAATTTGTAACAGCCTTGGGAGGTCAGAAACATCACCTCCAAAGGAGAAAAAAAGTCTGTATCAAGTCCTAAAATGAGAGGAGAGGTACATGGGATAGGACATTTCAAGTGTTACTAGTCAAATTGCCTAAAATTCTTGAAAGCTCTCAAGCTCATATTTGAGAAGTGCTATGAATCCAAGAGGAATAAATGAAAAGAAAATCCAAGTAGGTGCATCACAGTCAAATGCTGAAAATATCAGGCAAGGAGGAAATGTTAGAAGTAGCCAGAGAAACATTAACTGCAAATGAGCAATAAGACCTAATACTGGCTTGGCGCCTGTAGCTCAAGCAGCTAAGGCGCCAGCCACATACACCAGAGCTGGCGGGTTCAAATCCAGCCCGGGCCTGCCAAACAACAGTGACAACTACAACCAAAAAATAGCTAGGTGTTGTGGCGGGCGCTTGTAGTCCCAACTACTTGGGAGGCTGAGGCAAGGGAATCGCTTAAGCCCAGGAGTTGGAGGTTGCTGTGAGCTGTGATGCCACGGGCACTCTACTCAGGGGGACAGCTTAAGGCTCTGTCTCAAAAAAAAAAAAAAAATACTATATTTCAACAGAGATGATGAAGTCAGTAGAAAATGGAATATTTTCTTTAAATTGTTAAAAAAAATGCCAGTATAGACTTGTAGATCAGAATAAACTTTAAGAAGCCTGAAAATTAATAATCTAAGTGTCCCTCTTAAGTTAGAAAACAACAAATAAAGCCCCAAGAAAATCAAAAGTAGAGGGTAAAAAGCAGAAAACAAACCTATATTTTACAATAGCAAAAATTAACAAAGCCAACAATACCGCTTCTTTGAGAAGGGAAATAAAATCAATAACCTTAAAAGATTGATCAGTTAAAAAAAAACAGAGAAGAAAACACCCAACATCAGAAATAAAAAAGTAAACATGATACAGATCCTACAGTCATTAAAATAATGAGAGAATATCGGGAATAAATTTATAGCAAAGAATTTAGGTACTTTGGTGAAATAAAAAAAAAATCCAGAAATGTCACCAAAATCAACACAAGGACAGAGAAGGTTAATGGTAAAACTGTCCCATAGATGACATTACTCACATTTTTGCACATGAATTCTACTCAGTAGTTTGGAAAAATAAAATGTTAATCTAAATCAAATTCCTTCAAAGGATAGAGTTTTTAAAAAGGGGGAGGAAGACACATTTTCCATCTCATTTTATGCAGTCCCACTTACTCTTCATACCTTTGATACTATAGCTTGACAAAGGCTCTCTAACAAGGGGGAATCACAAATAAACAACGGAAAAAGTTCACTGATAGGTGGTGAATCAAGTAGAGGATAATCAAGCACTTGCAACTTTTGTATAGACCTGTCCAGAATTGTTTTACAGTGAATGGCATGGAGCTGCTTAAACAGCTCTTAACACACCTGACTCCCCATGATCCTGGTAAGAAAGCCTCTTTTAAAAAAAGGATAGAAATTATAGACAAATCTCTCTCATTAACACCGTTGTGAAAATGCTAAAACATCCACAATCAAATCCAGCAATACCAAAAAGTAGTAATATGTAATATGTAATATACAACTCAGTTTGGGCTTATTCTTAGGGAGGCAGGGAAGTTTTAACTTTGAAAATATTAGTGTAACCTGCCACATTTAGAAAATAAAGGATAAGGATAAGGATGGTGCCTGTGGCTCAAGGAGTAGGGTGCCGGCCCCATATTCTGGGGGTGGCAAGTTCAAGCCCAGCCCCAGCCAAAACTGCAAATAAATAAATAAACAAACAAATAAAGGGAAAAAAAATCATATAATCATCTCTATTGACAGAAGAACATTTGGTAACATTTATTAAGAAAACTCAAAGTAGGCTTGGTGCCTGTGGCTTGGCTCAAATGGTTAAGGCTCCAGCCACATACACCTGAGCTGGTGGGTTCAAATCCAGCCTGGGCCGACCAAACAACGACGACAGCTGCAACCAAAAAATTGCCAGGTGTTGTGGTGGGCGCCTATAATCCCAGCTACTTGGGAGGTGGATGGAGGAGACTTGCTTGAGCCCAGGAGTTGGAGGTTGCTGTGAGCTGTGATGCCACAGGCACTCTACCCAGGGCGACAGCTTGAGGCTCTGTCTCAAAAAAAAAAAAAGAAAACTCAAAGTAAAGTAGGAATAGAAGGGGGCTTCCTTAATCTTATGAATAAATTATAACAAAATCCTGTAGCAAATATTATTCTTAATGTTGAAATACTGAAAATTCACTCCCCACCATTCAGATATCAGAAATGAGAGAAAGATCCCACCACCATCACTTCTACTCAGTTTTGTATTTGAAGTTCTACCCAGTGCACTAAGGCCAGAGAAAGGAATCAGAATTATTAGAATTAGGAAGGATGAAATGTAACTGTCATGATTTGTAGATGATATGGCATGATTAATTAAATGGAAAACATTAAGAAAGTCTATATAGCAAATAAAAGGTACTAACAATCTCATTGAAAAATGGGCCAAAGACTTCAACAGGTGCTTTGCAAAAATAGATATCTAAATTTTGATAAATATCTGATAAGCTTCCAAGCCTTTTAATTATGCAAGAGGAAAATGGAAATTGAAATTATAATGGAAACCCAGCAAAATAGCTACAATAAAAAGGCTGCAAGTGTGATGAGGCTACGGAGTACGAGAAGGTTTACATACTGCTCGTAGGAGTGAAAATTAATACAGCCACTTTGGACAGCTTTTTGGTAGTATTTGCTTAAATAAAACAAACATATTCCATAACCTAGTATTGCATTTCCATCCACAGAAATGCATATGTACATATGTGTATACAAAGACATATTCAAAAACATCACTGCAGCATTATTTAATAATAGCTTCAAACTGGATGAAATAAAAATATCAACAGAGAAAAAAGCATATTGTGGCCTAATCATACAATGGAATATTATAAATGAAATAATATTGTAGCTACTTTTACTGCCTGACTTATTCAATATTATCTCATGAGCGTCCGTACGGTAGTAACAGTAGTTTGTTCTTTTTCATTTATTTCTGAACTCAGAAACAGGCAAAACTGATTGATCATTTTTGAAAACAGGATAGCGGTGCCTCCATCTGATTTTTCAATCTATGTGGTGGTTCTATAGATGTGGTAACATTATGAACATTCATGAAATTGTAAAATTATAATTTTTAAACTTTTAATATGAATATTAAACTTCAAATCATTTATTTAAAAAGAATTTAGGGCAGCGCCTGTGGCTCAAAGGAGTAGGGCACTGGCCCCATATGCCAGAGGTGGTGGGTTCAAACCCAGGCCCAGCCAAAAACTGCAAAAAAAAAAAAAAAAAGAAGAATTTAAGCACAACAGGGACTTTGCTACAATTGTTGAAGTCCTTTGTACCTATTCCAGGGAGAGAACAGGGAACAGCTGCATAAGAATTCCTGACTCCACCCAGGTGTCAAGAAGCCCCCTGCTGTAAATTGAGCAGAATGGGAAATTAGGGAAGATTTAAAAAAATTTTTAACTTGAGAATACCGGATTTTCACCTTTAACTCACAATGATGGGGAATTTACAAACTTTGATTCCTCCTGATTTCAACATATTTGTTTTTAACTTGAAAGAGAATTCAAGTTAAAAGAGAGAATCTCATGGGGAACTTAGTAAAATTAGACCTTTTAGTTCAACTTGATGTTGGTTCTCTTAATGTTGTCACTTAATCTCAAGGCAGAATCCTTGAAACATCCTATTGGCAATGCAGCAGAACACATTTGGACCAGAAAATTGAATGGGGAGTAGATTTTATTTATTTATTCATTTTTCTGAGACAGCGCCTCAAGCTATCGCCCTGGGTAGAGTGCTATGACATCACAGCTCACAGCAACCTGCAACTCCTGGGCTTAAGCAATTCTTTTGCCTCAGCCTCCCAAGTAGCTGGGACTACAGGTGCCCACCACAACTCCCAGCTACTTTTTGGTTATAGTTGTCGTTGTCTGGCAGGTCTGGGCTGGATTTGAACCTGCCAGCTCTAGTGTATGTGGCTGGTGCCTTAGCCACTTGAGCTACAGGTGCCGAGCCAGATATTTTGTTTTTTGAGACAGAGTCTCACTCTGTCTCCCAGGTTAGAGTGCCGAGGCATCACAGGTCACAGCAACCTCAAACTCTTGGGCTTGAGCAATCCTCTTGCCTCAGCCTCTCAAGCAGCTGGGACTACAGGCTACACCATAATGCCTGGGTAGGTTTTCTATTTTCAGTATAGGTGGGGTCTCACTCTTGCTCAGGCTGGTCTTGAACTCCTAAGCTCAAGTGATCCACCTGCCTCAGCCTCCCAGAGTGCTGGGATTACAGGCGTGAGCCACCACGCCCAGCTGGAGTAGATTTTACACTCAGCGGAGCATGGACGTGGTTACTAGCAGGGCTTTTGTCCTTCCTGCAACCTCTGCAGGAGCAGCAGGAAGGTGGAAGCAGGACCATCTCCAGGACTGCAGGTTCGGTCCCTGCAGGTGACAGCTGCACCTCTGGTTGTGCAGCATAATGTTTAATTCCCATCTTTTAAAGTGACACAAAGCTGGGAAAGTTGGGGGGAACATTCCTTACTCATTCCTCATGTTTCCTTCCAGAAAAGAGAATTCAATAAACATGGACCCTAACTCCTCTTGGCCCTTTTCATTCTGATCTGGGCCAGAGGGAAAGACTCTGGGGCATTAGTGTAAGGATATATTGGGCATAATCACCTTGGCTCCTTCCTTCTTCCTGGAAGAGCTTGCTAACAGTAAATCTTTAATTAAGGGATGAAATTTCTATCAGCCCAGAGCCAACATTCTTGAGTGCGGATGACTCACTCTCCAGGGGAGTCTTTCGGATTCCCTGCACTTGCTAAAACGAATGGCAAGGTTTATATTCTTGCCCTTTGTGTGACAGGAGTTCTTATTGTTCGCTGGAGGGGGTTTTTAACTATCTGTTTTGAAATTTTGTTTGCCACTAGTTTGTGTTACATCTGAGGAAAATATTTTCTAACAAGTCGAAACATCTTATTGTCTGGGTAAATTCCATATAAGGAGATTTCAAATGAATGAAGATTTACCATATTTTCCAGAACCTCTACTAGGACAAGTTTCCTAAATTATAGTTTTTAAACATTTACTTGCCAGGATGTTCCAGATGGATATTACCAAACATCACCTTTATATTCATTCCATTTTATTGCCTTTGCCATATTTACTTATCACACGGCACAGAATAAAGAGGTGCAATCACCTTCTGAAAGATTCAGGGGCGTAAGCCACCACAGTAACACAGAGCTTAATGGCCTCACTGATAGAGAACGTCAGATCTTCATTTCCGTAGCAGAAATCTGAACAAAAAACAAGTCAAGGCAGGCACACAATCAGAGTGGATTCTCCTGGGGATAAAGAACTCTCATTCCTAACTTTACCTTTCCTGTTACATTTTGTAGCTTTTTCTTGGTCAGGTTTTATTCTTCAACTGTGAAAGCTATTAAGTTCTTCATCTAAAGGGAATAAAATTCTGTTTTCTACTTTTGAACAATAGCATGAAAAATAAAAGTACTTCTCGGGGTGGGTTTTGAAATCTCACCTAATTGGAAACATTAAAGGGCATTTAAACGCTCTAAGATAAAACATGAGGTTTTACCTTTGAATTACCTCTAGTTCTACACATTCCATGATAATAAAAGACCATTTTGGAGGGTCATTTACTTAGAATTACCCAAAGATAATGCAACTTTCTGAAAACTGCAGTGCTAGAGCAGTAATCTACTGAGCACCATTTTAATATAATTTTTACGGCAGAGAATTTCTTACTCCTGAATAAGAAATTTTAGAAAAACAGACAGAAAAATGTATTCATTCAATTTATACCACTGTTCCATTTATTTTTGTTGTTTTTATTTAGGTCTATATATAACTATAAATTTATATAGATTAATAGATATACATATATCTGTATGTAGTATGTGTGAGTGAGTGTGAGTATGTGTTTGTATACTTAGCAAGTCCAACAAGAAAAAGAATGTCAAGGCAAATTCTGTTTTTACCTAATGACTTAAGAGGCTTTTCAGCTTTGACCAGCTCTAAGATGTCTAATATATCAGTGGTCTCTCCCTCCAGCGACTGCAGCAAATCAAACAGGCACTGAGCGGACACACCTTTGCTGGGCCCGTTATTGGCAGCATCCTGTATAAAGAAAAACAATTTTGGTTTATAATTTGACAGGAATCAAATTTTATAGTGCTGTCAGCAATAGCCATTACATCATCTGTCTGGTATTCAGCCTACGTAATCTTTCATCCGACGGTACTGTTGCAGCGTGATTTTTAGAGTGGCACACCTGACTTTTAAGGAATCGAAATGCTACTCTGATACAAAAGAGATCATTATGGGAACTCATAAAAAACACAGCAATATGTGAATTGCCACAAAATTCATGCCAGTGGATCCTCTGGTGTAAGACTGTGGAACTAAGGAAATTTCTAGAAGAGGTTGATTGGGCCACACGTTTGAGGGAACATATGTTTATTTTAACTAACAACTCTGGGCATTTCACAGGTCTTGTTTGAAAATATATCCTCAAAATGAGATGCTTGCTATTTCAAATCTATTTAGAATGCTTGATTGATTCATTGAAACAATAGTAGATCTTAATTTTTAATTTCAAATCTATTTAAAATGCTCTGATTGATTCATTGAAACTATTGTCTACACTGAGGTTATAGCAAACCAAAGTCAAAACCCAATCAAAAGCCAAAAACCAAACAATAACCACAACCCCAAACAAACAAGCAAACATAAAAACAGAGGGTCTTGCTTTCATGGTGGTGGAGATACACATGAATGAAACAAACACACGTATAATGTGAGAAGCGGCAGATGCTCTGGAGAAAAAAAATACATCAGGGTAGGTGACAGACAACGGCAGCAGGAAATAGGACTTGTGAAAGCCTCCTTTTACCCTTTCTTACTTTCCATCCTCCTTACGAAGTGAATACAAAACAACTAGAGAATTGGTCTGTTTGCATCTTAAAAGCTGAGATGAGGTTTGTAGAGAAATGTCAGAGAGAAATGATAATCTTGTTGAAAGAGAAATGATTTATGGTATGACTGGTTGAAGAAGGAGAGTGGAGGGACTGAATACACAAACTGAAAATGGCCAGACAATATATAAAAATAGGACTCTGACTCACAGCCCCTCCAACCTGCCCAGAAAATCAACTCATTGTCTACAACAAACAGTCCAGGAAGCCAGCCTGATATGAGTCAGGCTTGTCGGAAGTCAGACCACTAGCTGGTGTGGCTATCAAACGATAACCCCTGTAATAATGGGCCTGACATGGCCAGGACTTGATTTCATAACTGACAGCTTTCCTAATTTTTGTCCTCCTCACTAACATAAGACCAGTAAGAGAAAGGCAAATACACCTGTACCCCTAACTGATCACATAGGATGCTTTGCTTCTAGCTACTTCACCCAAAGCTTCCCCAGGCCGAGCGCCTCCGATCAAGGCATACCTGAAGATTCCTCTTTCCTCCTGTATAAAGCTTACCCCCTCCTCTGCCTGCCTCCATCTCTGCCCAAAACACGTGACAATAGCTGACTCCCTTGCTACAGTAAACTTGGAATAAAGGAATAAATGGCCTTTGCTTCTTTTCTCATTTGGTTGGTCTTCACTGATTTCCACAGAGCTTACTCACAGGAAATTCCAGGAGAGGGGCCACACTAGCAAACAGCTGGAGCACAAAGGGCTTGCGGTGCAGAATGTAGAACTGGTGGCAGGCAAATTCGATGGCTTGACGCAACTGGGGATTGCTTTCGTAGTCAGAGTACACCTATGGAAAAACGCCACGTGTTCACAAAATGCCTTGATAACGCATGAAAGGTGTGTTTGCTGTTAAAACTCAAAGCCATGGGAAGCATGGAGGGAGATGGCTAATTTCCTAGGTGGTAGAGGGGGGTGTAAAATGGTATAAACTTTCTTGAGAGAAATTTGGTAATATACATAAAAATCCTAAAAACTCTAAATACATTTTTGTTCCCACCGGGAAGCTTAAGACTAGGAATTCACCTCACGGAAAAAACTAGGTAAGTTTACAAAGATGTATATATAAGACTGCTTGCTGCAGGCCTGTTTGTACTAGTGGAAAATTTGAAACAACTTAAATTATTTCTTAATGGTAGTTGGTAAGTAAATTGTGGTACATGCAAATAATGGAATACTGAGCAGTAATTTTTAAAATTCTATAAAGTTAAGTGTAGCTACATAAAAAAATGCACTAGATACACCTAAAGTCACATGGAAAAGGTAGGTTAAAAACTTGAAGATATGGTATAGTCCAACTTTTGTTCTTCTAAAAGAGCATGTGTACACACACGTATGCGTATGTGCGCTTATGTAAGAGAGTGCTACGATTTTCAAGAAATGTAAACAGTGTTATCTGCGAGGGAAGATGACAGGTCATTGTTTTTCTTCTCAAACTTACTTTCTCTTCTGAATTTTATAATAAGCATAACTAGTTTTGGTAAAAGAACTTATTAAAAATATCGCAGCAATTTAAAAATAGAGTCCTGAGATAGTAAGAGTGAACTTCTTGCCCCCATAAGTTAAGCAACCCCCACTTTTCATACATATGTATTACTTTCATAATTTTTATTAAAACTTGCCCCAGAACTAAGATAAGCCCCCTAGGCCCTGCCTGAATTTTGTTTAATACTCCTAAATGTAGCCAGATACATATTTTTAATACATGAACAAGTAGAAACTGTTCCTGCTAAATTCACCTGCTCCAATCTTAACATACCAAATTTAGTGGC
Source organism: Otolemur garnettii (assembly GCF_000181295.1). Taxonomy (NCBI): domain Eukaryota; kingdom Metazoa; phylum Chordata; class Mammalia; order Primates; family Galagidae; genus Otolemur; species Otolemur garnettii. Next base: position 21,664,091 of record NW_003852408.1, read on the forward strand.
AGTGACAATGTCCATTCAGACAGAGGTCAGAGAATCCCTCGGGGAAAAACGTCAGCTGAGCACTTGGCATGCATTTGACTCAAGCAGCGTACTTCTCAAACTTTCTAAAGCATCAGAATCACCTGGAGGTCTTATTAAAAATGCAGATGACTGGGCCTTTACCCCAGTGTTTCTGACCCAAAACATCTGAGACAGGCCTAAGTTCCCAGTTGATACTGAAGCTGCTGGTCCACAGACCACGCTTCAAGAATCACTGGTCTTGAAAGATGGAGAAAGCATATTCCCAAGTCTGGGGGAATCTCAGAATAGAATGGGATTTCTGTGCCTCCTGTTGTCACAAAAGAAATAACTCTATTATTGAAAGTGTTAGATCTTACTGAATGACCAGACATGAACAGGACTGAGATTCGTTTTCTGGCTGGGAGAGGAGATTCTAGGCACCTGCAGCATGGTGGGGAGAATCCACTGGTAGCCGCTGAGAGAGAAGAGGTGATTGAAGTGCACGGCGGTGTTGATGACGGTGGCAGCGTACTGCCTGAGCAGGGCACTGTCTTCGGGGTGCAGGATCAGAGCCCCATTAAACACGTTGAGGAAGAGCATGATCTCATCTCCCCAGGGAAACTCGCTGGGCATACCCAGAAACATCTCCTCCAGGAGCTGGATCCACAGGCTTTTCTGGAGAGTGTCGAGTCCAAACAGCTCCTTCCCAGCTGTGAGAACACGAAATGCAGAATTAGCCCCACACAGTCTCCTTAGCCTGTGAGTACTGAGGAGGGTGCTGCTGCTCTCCACGGGTGGGTTCCAGCTCCCGGACAAGAAGGGCTCCTGCTGAAATGCCTTTCAGCACGATGTTCCTGGCATTGCAACAGCACCTCCTAGTTCTCAAAGGAAGAATTCAATCACCTCTTTAAATTCTTTGGGTAAGACAGGGTGGGCATTGGCAGCATTTTGCTGCAAAATAAGCTGTGGCTTTGAGAAAAAATGAGTTATTTCAGCTAGAAAATGGCGGCGCTAAGACTAGAGCTGGATTTCCAATGACTGGGCAGACTAGAGCCCTTCCCACTGTTGCTCTGTAGCTTCTGGCTGAGGACACAGCGATGCTGGTTCAAGTAAACTATCCCAAATTCTTCATAACTGAGTAACAGGGCGAGATTCCAAAGTGGGTCTCTTTCTGTTTTTCTGTCTCTGTCACTCTCTCAATTCCGATATAATTTAAAGTAAGATGCAGGTATTAAATGTAGAGTTCAATGGCTTTTGACAAAAATCGACTCCTGTAACCAACACGCAGCCAAAGCATAGGCAATTTTCTTCCCCTCGGAATGTTCTCTCACGTCCCTTTCTAGGAAACTCATTCCCTCCCGACCCAGAGGCAGCCCCTGTTATGATTTCCCTGACCCTCAATTAGTTCTGCTTCTTTCTGAACGTCATATAGATATCCGGTCATTTCTAATCCAAGTCCTCCCCTCTTCCCTCACGATACCACCAGCTACTTATGACTAACTTAGAGCAGTGGTCGCCAGCGGTGTCAGCATCACCTGGGAACTTGTTAGAAGTGCAAGTTCTGACACCCGGAGCTGGAGGAGTGGGGGCAGCTATCTGTGATTTAACAGGTCCCCCGGGCATTTCTAAGGCACACTCAAGTTTGACAGCCACTGGCTTACACAACTGTCTGCTGGGTAAGATGCTCTCCAGCCGAGAACAGAACAAGGGCAGAGTTAGAGAAGCCAGAGGGAAGATGCTTCTCTCTCACGTAATACCTTGCGGATCGCTGAAGAGGGAAAACTCAGCATCGATAGCACTCCGGGGGAAGGAGGGCAGTCGGAGGAGGTCTTCCTGCAGCATGGACACGTGGGACTGTTTGTGGGCCGTGGGGATCTTCTGGGTTAGGGAGATGAGAAACAGCACCCGCCCCACTTCCTCCAGCTTCCGCGTGAACACCTGGGGGAAAGCAGAATCAGGGCCCACGAAAGGCAGAGTTAGAACTCGGAAATTCTACAGGGAAGAGACTGAAGGAAAAGCGTTAATGGCAAGCCAGGTGGATAAAATAAGAGGGGAAAAAGTGAAATGAGGGAGAATTTTTTTTCTTCATCACACAGAAAGAGCAAACAATACTTAATTGACCCTCATGTCCCGCTTCTGCCTCGTCTGCAAAAGGAAGTATTCCTCACGGAGTTTGCAGGCTGGAGGAGCACAAGGCCAGCATTGTCGGGAAGAGTTCAATATTAAACAGAACCCATTTGTTTGGATATTATAATTTGGAGGATTTTCTCTAACAGGGAGCTGGTCAGTTTCAATTGCTTCTACCATTTCTACCAAATGCCTAAGTATTTCCTGGCAGTTCTGGTTCTTTCCTCCCTCCTTCCCTTCCCTCCTTCCTTTTTTTAGACAGAGTCTCACTCTGTTGCCCAGGTTAGAGTGCTATGGCATCAGCCTAGCTTGCAGCAACCTCAAACTCCTGGATTCAAGTGATCCTCCTGCCTCAGCCTCCCCAGTAGCTGGGACTATAGCGCCCACCACCATGCTCAGCTAATTTTTTCTATTTTTAGTAGAGATGGAGGGAGGGTCTCACTCTTTCTCAGGCTGGTCTCGAACTCCTGAGTTCAAGGGATCCATCTGCTACATCTCAGATGGCTAGGATTACAAGTGTGAACCACCAAGCCCAGCCTCTGGGTTTATTCCTTAAAAAACAAGCAAACAAAAAAACCCCCAAAAGACTGAAATGGGATTCAGAAGAGTTTTCTTGGGACAAAGCTGATGAGCCCTAAGTTGGTGCCCCTTCAGTCCCGAGTTTTGATGCTGTGCACATAGGGCTCTCGGTCCCTTCTATAGTTCCTCTCTACGTGATACTTGAGGGGAAGAGGAATATGATTAGACTGTGCGTATGCAGCGAGCAGCTGCTGAGGACACTGCCGAGCTGGACACACCGGTCTCGGTATTATTATCTCCCTGAGGAACTTAAAAAGAAGACGTAAGGTTTCAACTTGGAGTGTACATACAGTAGGAGCCCCATTTTAGGGCATTCTTTTAAACCAGAAGCTGGGACAATTTGGGGAGAATTGTTTTGGAAATTATATTTAAAATCTCACAGTTTTGCCCAACATCTCACACCTTGCCACTCATTCAGGATTTTCTTTCTTTTAAA
>NW_003852408.1:21667889-21678080 GCF_000181295.1 Otolemur garnettii
ATCACAGCTCACAGCAACCCCCAACTCCTGGGCTCAAGCGAGTCTCCTGCCTCTGCCTCCCAAGTAGCTGGGACCACAGGTGCCTGCCACAATGCCTGGTTATTTTTTGGTTGCAGCCGTCATTGTTGTTTGGCAGGCCCAGGCTGGATTTGAACCCGCTACCTTAGGTGTATGTGGCTGGTGCCTTAGCCACTTGAGCCACAGGCGCCGAGCCAACGTCTATTATTTGTATCCATTAATTCATCATGTATCACTCCAGTGCTTTCTCACTTTTTACACCATGATACAATTTGTGAAACTTAACACACTGCTTGGGGGGACAATCTGTGGAGCAAGGGCCTTCTGCTGTCTCCAGAGAGCGTCATCATGGAGTCGCGGAGTCGCAGGCCGGGCAGCACGTTTACAGGTGATCTCTGCTTTACCACACAGAGGAAAATGGAAGAGGACAAGCACCTGCTTCTGAATGAGCTCCTGCCCCTTCTCTGGATGCATATGTACCAGGTTCAGCTGCGGGGACACCGACCTCCGAAAAGGATAAATATCTCGAACGTAGGTCTGCGGCGGGTCGCACAAAGAGAAAGAAAAAGAGATCAAGTGGGCAAACTTCTATTTTTATTTTCTCTTTACCCAAGGGTTAGAGAAACAAAACAGCTCACAAATTTACTAATGGCTTTAATTCTTACTAATTTTTTTGTTTCCCAATTCTACAAAAACCGAGAGAAGGTAAATCCTTTCCTCAGGAAAGATCTCTGAGGCTCAGGTCCCCTTCTAAGGGCCTGGGTGCTATGCCAGGAGCAAAGGACCAAAGGTAATTTATTAAACCACACTCAGGAAGATCCTTGTGAAGTGACATCAGCGGTTGTCCTGAAGTGCCCTTTTGCCCATTAGATCAGGTCACCATGATCATGTTTAATATGGTAGAAAAGAGAACCAGAACCGCTTCAAAATTCCAAATAGATACACATAATTATTATACATAGGTCACTACAAAAGTCTTCAGACAGATTGTTAATGGTCCGTCATTTCAGTTCCGAGAAGCACAGCTGACAGCGTCCTTCCTGGTTCCCCTGTGCAGGGTTCAACTTGCTTGGCTTAGCAGTGTACTGAGAGGCCTTCATTTCTTTCCATTCCCGTGGATTTTATGTTCTTGATATTTGTGTATCTCAAAACTTTCGTAATGACCCGTGCATGAGCCACTTAATATTCACTTAGCTATGATAATGATGTGAGGCAGCGTGCCTCACCAGCTCATCTCCTTCAATTATCTACTCCAGTGTAAATACCGTTACCTTTATTTTGTAGACAAGAAAACAGAAAAGTAACCAGGTAAAGTAGCCAGGCCAAAGCCACATAGGAAAGGTGGTGTGACCCAACTGGCCATGCCATTAACATCTAATCAAGGACTCCCTCCGGAAAGGTGTGATGAGCCTTGGACGAAACTCAACACGAATGTCATGACCACACAGCCTCACCTTGTTGTAATGGATAAGGTTCCATCGTTTATCCATGAGAAAATAATGTGTTGACTGAGATTCTGGGATATTAAAAAACTCCAAACACTCCTAGAACAATAACAACACATTTTACTAAATGTTTACCAAGAAACTATTATGTGCTATATAGTAAACTGACAGTTATGAATAAAAAAGGTAACTTATCAGAATGATTTTATAAATATTAATATCATATATACATATTTTATACGTGTATATGTGAAGATATGTATTCAGAGAATGATAAAATAAAGATCAACAATGTAACATAAACCATCTGCTCTCACAGTGCCCCAAGATGCACAGCTGTAATTTAGACTGAGCGATGGCAGTGTGGAGGCACAGTGGCACCTACTGGTCTCAGGATCAGGAAGAAATCACGTTTAGTGAAACATTAAGCAGAAGACGAACTGCCCTGGGCGCTATTACCCAGTATGAACTAGGTTGAGTGCTTTCCACGCAGATACCTTGTATAACCTGAACTGAGACTTGAGGGGTCCTGTTACTTAATTTAGGTCACACTGGTTATAGGGCAGCCAGAGTTTGAAAACTGTCTGCTTCATGCTATCCTGTCAATCAGCAGGATTATACAAATGGATCGGGGGTTTACTTCATTGGGCCTTAGAAGCTCTTTGGAGATGTCTGGGTGACGAGCCCTTCTACTGAAATAAAATGCACAAGTTAGGCAAAGCTGATTTTTTCAAAGGACTTTTCTACAGTGTTCCAGAAAAAAAGAGTTTCTAAGAGTTTAGACCCCAGACAAATGAGGAATCGTACTAGTTATTAGTTTACTTTAAAAGCTTTAGAGGAACATCGAGCTATGAATTGCATTCCTTCTAAGGGGAATTATTGCTGTAACTATGAGAAAATAGTTTTTTTGATGCAACTGATCTCTCTTAAGGAATTTATTTCCTGCTTCTCAAATTATTTCTGCCAGTGACAAGTCAAGACTCTACATTGTTCAACTAAATGCCACAGAAGGTGTCTCTGCAATGGATTGTCAGCTGGCAGAGTTTGCTCCAGCACTGCCAGAGAACACACTCTGGGAACCTCTAGAACCCCAAGTGATGCCAGGAATTCCTCCTTAGCAGAAATTTACAGCACTCCCCGAGTGAGGAATAATACCAGAGTTCCAAGTAGCTGCTATGGTGGAGATAGAACCTGCGTAACTTCGTCTACTTCAGTGCAGTAAATGTCGGTAAAAGTGAAGAAAATTTTGCAAGGAAACAGCATAAGTATACAATAGCAGAGCAGGTTCTAAAAGGGTAAAGAAATGGATACATCAGGGTGGCACCTGTGGCTCAGTGGACAGGGTGCCGGCCCCATATACCGAGGGTGGTAGGTTCAAACCCAGCCTCAGCCAAACTGCAACAAAAAAATAGCCGGGCATTGTGGCGGGTGCCTGTAGTCCCAGCTACCTGGGAGGCCAAGGCAAGAGAATCACCTAAGCCCAGGAGTTGGAGGTTGCTTCGAGCTGTGTGATGCCATGGGTGATAAAGTGAGACTCTACCAAAAAAAAAAAAAAAAAAAGAAAAGAAATGCATACATCCATTTGGAGACAGAAAAATGCCATTTTCTTGCAAATTGCATGTTTAGGTCTCAGGTATTGTGCATATAAAAATCATTTCTGTCAAAAGCCATTCCTACCTTCAACAAGGCTTCAAACTGAGTGTCTTCATGGACTGGGAGCTGAGTTGGGATATCACACTCGTTCTGTCCGTGAACTACCAAGGTTTTAGTACCTGCAGATCGTAAAAGTCATCTATACTGACTTCTCCTATAAGAAAGTTTGTATTTAAAGCACAAGATATTTTGAATGAGCTATTTTTACTATTATTATCAAGAAGTGCTTAGCATGCGTACTGTACCCCTTATTTACAGTTAAATGCATATGTTAAATATGCTCACTCATCAAATGATTGCTACTATTTATGGAGTTTGCAATACTCTTACTTGCTTTTTACACACATAATTGTATGTACGTATTTAAATCTCACAGCAACCCCATGATATGAGAATTATTATTCCCATCTTACAAAAGAGAAAACAGAGAAATTGAATAACTTATTCAAAGACACATATTTATTTAGTGGAAGAGTCAGAATTTAAACCTTAAGCATTGCAACAAGGAATATATCCCCATATTTTAAACGAGATAACCAGGCAATAATGGCCAAGGAAATATAAACAGAGATAGTAACAAAACAGAAACAAGTACCGGAAGTGTAGTTTAAATTTCTATTTTCTGTATTTTACGTGGCTGGTCAAGACAGTTTTCATTCATTAATTATAAGTCCTTGTGAACACTGATATACCTTGATTTTTTTAATAAGTTGTCTTTAAGTATATGAGTGACAGTGTGAGTTTCTATGCTGTCATAAAAACTGATCGCTTTTTGTGACATCAACAGGACATAAAAGTGTAGAACTACTATTTATAAAATGCTTACCGTGAGTCAGGCACGGCAGCAAGTATTGTATATACCGCAACAGGTTCATTCCCACAACTGTGATTGTGGATTATATCCACCTTTTACACACACGAAGAAAGCAAGCTTTGAAAAATGGGTGTGCTTTTCACAGCTAATGTTGACCAGACGACCGGTAAGTGGCAGTGCTATGACTTTAAGTCAGGCTTCTTTGTTGCCAGAACCTGTGTTCTCATCTATATATCATTTTGTCTTTCTCTTTATTTCAATACTTGTTATCATCACATATTTTTTTAGTCACTGCACACGGATAAAGGCTTGTCAAAATTGTTGTCTTAAGGCGAAACAGGCTCTGTGTAGTGAAAGGAACTGTACCTAGAGTACACAGCCCACTTCACGTTCTTTTGTAATTCTCCTTCTTCCTGCCTTTCCCTTTTCCAATTTTTCATAAAGCTGTCTCTCACTGAGTTTACAAAGGACTGGGGCCCATGCCAGGCAAAGAGTATTATTCTCCTTGCAGTGCCAAAAATTCATTCAAAAAAGGCTTTCAGTTCAGCTGGCTCTCTGCGATGGACTCCAACAAATCTTCGACTTTGGCGGCCCATCAAGGCCCGATTCACACAGCTCTCAGTTCTGATGCCTCCCTTTTTGTGCAGCAACTGCTGACTTTTTAAAGGGTCTATTGTATTTCTTCCAATTGTCTTAAACAAAAATTCTTTGAGGCACTCAATACTAGGGGCTAGGACTCTGAAAATTTTCTCATGAATGAAGGAGCCTCTTGGGCTTTCAAAGAGCTATTTATAAGGTTAAAGAACATTTTTATGTCACCTCCAAGCAATAGTGGATTACCTGGCATTGAAGCGGTCACCAGGAGCTTGACCTCACACTGCTCCTTCTTCATCGTCTGCTTGAGGTCCTTGAAGAAGAGGCCTTCCACGTAACCCACTACCTCCCACAGAAACGTCAGGGTGGCTGATATGGCGTCCATCCCCCACTCGCAGGGGGTCCGCACGAAGTACATGATTAATCCCACCTAAAAGTCAAGACAAGAAGAATTCAAAAAGCCACCATAATCCTGAGTTCACATTCTATTTCCTTAGCTTTTCTATTTAAAATTAAATCTTCTGTGCCTTCTTCTTCTCTGCTGTGATGTTTCTCTAACACTTTCAGTGGCAGTAATCGGAGAGGGTGTAACTAGAAAACTGGGGTGTAACTGATCACATAGGCTCCTGTACATTTTTAAGTGTCATTAAAATGACTAATTCTTAAGAAGAAAGAAGACCATTTTTTTCAGGCATCTTGTCACTTGGTAGGCCAAGTACTCAGGCCATACAGAATTAGTCTGTATATAAAGTTTGCCAAACACTATTTGTGACTTGGATTCTTCCTGGTAGTCTTGAATCTTAGAGTGCTGTATTTGGCAAAGTTGGTGAATTCAACATTTCTGTTTGTGCTGCTTCTAACAAATTTAGAAAAACTATGTGCCCTTTTGTACATCTTAAAGTTGATATTTAAAATATCTCATTATAAGTTTGTTTTTTTGTCAATAGGAGGTACATTAGACATTCTGCACATTGGGATAAGAGGAGACTGACTGAAATCAGAATATTCAGTGAAGTAAGTTTTAACTACCTTATTCAATAATGCACAATACATTCAGAAAGAGAAACAGCACACTTAAATGTTGCATCCGTGTATCAGTGTCAGATATTTCAACTTCCTCTAAGAGCTCCCAATACAACACAGACACCCTCCTACCTCCATGAGTTTTAGCCATTATTTCTGTAAAAAATGTGGTAGTGCTAGAAAATATTCCAGTTATAGTGAAGGAATCAGCATCACTAACCCAATCTTCTTTGGTGGTTCTAAGCACTAAACACCTGAATGAGGGCTGAGCCTCACAGAAATCTATCAAACATAGGAAATGGTGGAAAGTCCTATAGGTTTAAAGTGCCTTGATGAATCAGAAAGGAGGACCCCTTAAAACTAACACAGTGGTTCATATTCTGTCTCTATCCCCTGTGCCAGTCAGTGCAGGCTGGCCATCTCTGGATTCAGGGATGGGTCCTCCTCATGTGCAATAGAACAGTGCTGGAGGTGGCAGGTGTGTTCAAAAAGTGTCAGGACATGTTTGCAAACCGAGGATTGGGAGATTTATTCTTTTAAAACTATGTGGGTAGCAAATCCCTTTAAGAAATCTTTTTGTTGCAAGGCTAAAGGACGGAGGACAATGACAAGGGCAAACATTTCCCTCATGCAGTGACCTGGGGAAAAGGGGAGGTCTATGGGCAGGTGAGGGTCTTGCCTCCAGTTCCTGTGTGGGACTCTGACGGGACCTCACCCAGAGCATTTCCATGCCAACCCCAATGCTACTGTGTTTCCCCGAAAATAAGACTCTGTCTTATATTTATTTTTTCTCAAGAAGACACACTAGGACTTATTTTCAGGGGATGTCTTCCTCTCTGCATAGCCACACCCATCACTAGGTCTTATTATAGACGTAGGGCTTATATTTAACAAATGCATAGAAATCCTGTTAGGGCTTATTTTTTGGGTAGGTCTTATTTTCGGGGAAACATGGTATGTAAACCTGGCAGGGAGCATGATTCAACTGAGGGAGGCTCTGGCATTCGGCTTTGCTCATCCAACATTGGTTTTTGTGTGGTGCAGACAGGACTTCAAAGTCGGGGAACGCTTGGCTGAGACCTTTCCAACTGGAATTGCTATAGGCTGGTGTTACTAAGGAGGAGGAGGCTCTACTCAGGATACTTCCTATGCTGGAGACATGCGGAACTCATAGAACTCTGGGGGAGCTAAGGCACCAGCAGAAGCTGAGGTGAGGCTGAGTCTCAAAGCGGACATTGCTACAGACAGTTCCAATGGCCCTGGGCTGTGGCTCTTGCCAGCCAGGCTTCCAGCAACAAGCCAGACTCAGAACAGTTTCTCACAAACAGAGGAGCCAGAGAAAATACAGGGGATGCGACACGGAACAAACATCTTTTCTTCTCTTCATTCCACATAACTCTAGGAACAGAAGCGGTAGGAAAGAAGGGGAATTCTTCGAGACTAAACATTTTTACCCAGGAGAGAATGTACACTGCCTAAAAGTACTCTTCATATTTTTTATCACTCCGAAATTAAATCTAGATTGGACATATTTATATTATTTCCCCTTGCCAACCGGCAAGTAGCCACCCGGAAAAAAGATGACCAAATTAGTCATAGACAACAAAAAGGAATTAACAAAGTCTCTCTGCGGGTGGGAGTTGTGGCTGAGTGAAACTGATCACCCTATTAGGGATACATAATGCATATGGGTAATTATTTCCCTGACAATAGGAGAGAAAAGGAGTTTTCTCAACAAAGACATTTATTGGCTATTTGCCTGGATTAAAGGGCACTTTCAAAGCACAGTCATCAGGCCACAGTTCCCAAACTGCATATTCATTTGGGGTGCAAGGAGGAGAATGGAACGAAGCTGGTAAATTGGTTTGGTGCTCATAGCTTGGTGGTTAGGGCACCGGCCACATGCTCAGGGGCTGGTGGGTTCGAACCCAGCCCAGGCCTGCTAAACAAACAAATAATCAAAAAAAAAAAAAAAACAAAGAAAAAGAGAAACTGGTAAATCCTGGAGAGTTCAGGAAGAAGCTGTCAGGGTGGCTGGAAGTATAGTAGGTGTGGAAATATATGCTCACAGATACTTTTCTTTTAGGGCAATGCTTGCCTCTGTGTGTGTATGTGTTTGAACACTGAGATAGAAAAAGTGAAAAAATGACTAAAAATGACACGTAAGTTTTCTCTATGGAAAACCAAAATTATGAACCAACATAAGTAAGGTCTGTATGTTTAAAGGAACACAGGGAGGAAACTGACCTTTACTGAGTGACTTCTATAAGCCAAAGATCGTGGCAGACACAGGTGCTTCCCTATCTCCCCAAGTGGCAAATTTCAATATGATTTACCTTCAATCACACAATTAATGGAAACTTAGTGGAAAAAAGAAATCCCTGTAGATCTTTGTCTCATATTGCTGCTTCCTACCTGGAAGTGAACACTTATAAACTACTGTGTGTTGGAACTCACCAAGTAGTTGAACAGGATATGAGAAGTCTGAGCCGGAAAGTCTCCAATATTCAGGAGAAGTTTGCGCAGCATGTACATTAACTCATCCTGAAGGGAGAGCAAAAGTTTTACTGTTTCATTCAGCTGCCATTGTGTAGGAAAGAAAATTATTAAAAGCTAAGGGGAAAGGAGATTTTTCTTTTGCCAACATGTTGATTTTAATTGTGTTCAATATTTTAATATAATACCTATCATGCTTGCTAAAATTTAAACGGTCTAAAATACCTTTCTCCTAGCAGTTAACATGCAAAAAATCACAGATGAGTAATCAGAAACTGTCTTTTCTTTTAAAATTAATGCTATATGTATAGGTCATAGCAAATCACAGGAAAGCTGTATATTTAGTTAAATCTGTTAGCCAAGGCAGCTAGGTGTGATGGGACTGTGAGGAGGATCAATGCTGAAAAACCATTAAATAAATCAGGTTTTTGGAACTATATAACTCTGCTTCCTAGGTTTTAAGTCAAAAGAGATAAAGAGAGCCCATAAAAAATATATTAAAATGTCTGTAATTAACCTTACCTTTCAGAATCTACACTTAACCTTCCAGTAAATATGATTATAACATAGAAATGAACACATACATTTCAGTTTTCCTTTTCGCTTTTTAAGTTTTTTTCTCCTTTTTCGTTTCAGTTTTTTAAACAAATAATTTTAAATCATCAACGTATTTTGCCAGAAAATTACTTTTATTTGACACGATCTTCTTACAGGGTGATCTGGCAAATTAAATTTCTGATTAATAAAGAGTTTTAACATATTCTAATAATCCCATCTGCATTACAAACTGCCAAGCAATCAGAAATTAATACACATACTCAATAGTAAGGACATTAGACTGAATTTAAGCTTTGTTTAAAAGATTGAAATCTTGCAGAATCGTAAGGTTGTTGCTAGCAGTGTACCATATGCATACAGAAACATCATTAATGGAGAAATTCAAAAGAAAATGGCCAAGTTTAATACCGCTTATCATTACCTAAAAAGTGCTTATTGGCTGTGTGTTGGGGGACATTGATGTTGCAGCACAGTACGATAAAGTTCTTTGCCTCTTTTAATAGTGTTCACACTTGCAGCTACACAACTACATTAAAAAGGAAGAAGCATTTACTTGTCTATTGCTGATGGTCAGTTTTTCCAGAAAATGTCGAAGAACTGTTGATGGATCTTCAATTAGACAATTCCATAAGACTTGTTGGGCCACTGCACTCACTTCAAAAGAGAAAGACAATGGAACAGTTGTCTTACATGAAGATAAGTCTTAAATGGAGATAAACTATGTTATAATTTACGAAGCCTTAAGTCTCTTCTTTTCTGCCTTAAATAGGGGCTGTGATCTCTTTCTATGGAAAGGTGATATTTGTTCTCTTTGTGGTCTCTGAACATTTTCATATGTGAAGAAAAGGTAACAAAGATGTAGGATTATCTTCAGGTTCAGTTGCTTTGCAAAGAGTCCCTTGCTGGATACTTGCGGTTGTCTCTGTTGTGAAAATTACCCTAATATTAGCAATGGGACGTATGTGTTACATTAAAGTCACATTTTTATTGCTTTTTAATGGAGAAATTGCTAAAGAAATTGTTTGGTTTTTGAAAATATGTTTTGGTTTACAAAGACATGAATTAAAAATAATGTTTTATTGTCCGCACAAATGCTTCAAATAGTAACTCTTTTAGCAAGATGAAGTAGTTGAGCCCATAATAACTAGGTTCTCACTTCTAATGAGGAAGACTTAGGAATAAATAATTAATTCTAATGAGAAATCTAGTGTTGCTTCTTTAGAGAAGGTGGTCAGGCTAAGATTGCCTAGAAGTACCCAGCCTAAAGAAGGCGGGTAGGTAAAAGGCAGTGGAGGTAAACACTGGATGACCTTCAGTCTGGGCAGCCTCCAAATTCCATCAATTCTATAAACTAGGAATAGAGAAGTTAGCATTAATTTATCACTCAGCCTATATTTTGAATAAATAATACCGATTCTTGCTTCAGAAGTTAACTATTCAAATAAAATTAAGAGCTGTATCAGTAGTATTAAGAAACGCACATTGGAGCTTTAGGTTTGCTGTGTCTCTATAAATAGTTGTAATAGGTGTGGGTTTTTCTTAGGTTGAAATTAGTAGCAAAAATATCTTTATGCATGAAATAAACCAGTC
>NW_003852408.1:21678714-21680797 GCF_000181295.1 Otolemur garnettii
AGCCAACTTTTAATAACATTATTTTTATTCTAATTGCTTAAGTAAGGTGGTTTAATGCTTAAAATGTGGAAAATACAAAAATATACAAAGAGAAAAAGAAGACTGGTAAGTTCACATGTCACAGAAACAACTATTACCAATTTGGAATATGTCCCTTCATATACGTGAAATATGTACTTACATGTATTGTAAAATAGTACTGTATGTAGAAAACATTCTTGGTACTCAGTTTTTTAGTTAGCAATACACTTAACACTTTTATATATTAATATTCTAGAAGAATTTGTAACGTGCACAGAATGCTGTCATATGGAGCATGATTAATTGCTTGTTGTTAGATCTTTAAACTCTTTCCAAGTGTTTGCTATTTTAAAAATGTTCAATGTACAATTTCCTGTCTAAACCGTAATGTAGCTCTCACTGTTGCCTTAGGAAATTAATAAAATCCAGATCTATATCAAAGGGTTTTCAAGGTTCTAAAATTTTCTGATACATATCTGGAACTCTGTTCTAGAATGCTTAGATCAAGTTTATATTCAGATGTGAAGATGTTCTTTTCCCTGTTTCTTTACCAACTATAGGCATTTTCGTTTCTCTTTGCACATTTTGTAGGTGAAATTTAAGATTTTGTTGTTGTTTTAAATAATCGTGTTGTTTAATATGTGTGGTTTGCCTATTTTGGGGGTGGGTGTTAAAACGCCATTATTGCGTTATAACAACATTTTTATACAACATTAAGAATACGAAGCTTTTGCCACAAATATCTAACTCATCTTATAATTTCATTTCACAATTATTTTATTTGGAGGATAGTACCTCTGGAAAGTAATTAAATTAAAACTAGGGCATTAGTGGCATCAAGATATAGCTAAGATTTCCGTGGTGGCTAAAGTCATTGTGGTATTTCTATGTAGCTTAATAAGTGTTGTTCTCATGATCATGAGAAAATCTCCCAGACATAAATAGCTACTTTACATCGTAAGTGCAGCTTTTTCTTTTTCTTCTTCTTTTTTTTTCCTGAGGCAGAGTCTCACTTTGTCACCCTCTGTAGAGTGATGTGACGTTACAGCTCACAGCAATCTCAAACTCTTGGGCTTAAGCGATTCTCTTGCCTCTGCCTCCCCAGTAGCTGGGACTACATGTGCCTGCCACAACGCCTGGCTATTTTTAGAGATGAGGTCTCTCTATGGCTCAGGCTGGTCTCAAACCTGTGAGCTCAGGCAGTCCACCCACCTTGGCCTCCCATGTGCTAGGATTATAGGCTTGAGCCACTGTGCCCGGCTTTAGGAAACACAATTTTTGGTAAGACAGTAGGAGAAGGAAGAGGAGGAAGAGGAAGAAGTGACAGTGCTTGTACATTATGTCACAAATCTGTAACTATAATGCCTGCATGAACAACTCACCATGTATTTGGTGCTCAGAACTGACCTACTGTACTCCATCACATGCCTAGCTTACGAACGTCATGGGCGGTGTGACTGGCACAACTGTACCTGCGACTCCGTCTTCCCGCACCTCGCCGTCCTCCATCAGGTGAACAATGGGGAGTACGGCCGCACAGATGCACGCTGGGAACACGGCCTGTGGGGGCTGAGGCACGTGGTGGTTTGGCGTGTGTTCCGTGGTATGTTCCTCATCTGAAGGGGGAGACGAAACCAAGGTGCTTTATTAAGTAATGTAATTCTAATGCGACCTTTCTCAGGTCAAGGCCACCTACCTAACAGCATAATCTGAGCAATAATAAATATATGCCAGAATTTCTTTTTGTTTTTGAGACAGAGTCTCACTAGGAACTATAATGAAATCTATGTTCATATTGGTCTCTCAAAAAAAATTTGTTTTTCAGTCTCAAGCTATCACACTGAGTAGAGTGCTGTGGCATCATAGCTCACAGAAACCTCAGACTCCTGAGCTAAACTAATCCCCTTGCCTCAGCATCCTAAGCAGTGGGGACTACAAGTACCTGCCACAATGCCCAGCTAGTTTTTAGAGATAGGGTCTCGCTCTTGCTCATGCTGGTCAGGAACTCCCGATCTCCAGCAATCCACCTGTCTTGGCTTCCCAGAGTGCTAGGATTACAGGC
>NW_003852408.1:21680998-21692508 GCF_000181295.1 Otolemur garnettii
GGGGACAGGAGGATCAGCTCACATTATTGTGTCAGTGAAGATAAAATTCTAAGTGGAGCCTAAGGTATTTTTCATAGGTGCAACTGATATGTTCATGTAAGTGTATGAAAGATGGTGAGCACTAATATAGGTGGAGAAAATACACACACATATTTAGGGTATGAATGACACAGTAACATTCTCATCTTCATCAATAAATATAATAAGTAGTAAATTAATAATAATTTTAATTCCGGGCAGCACCTGTGGCTCAGTGGGTAGGGCGCTGGCCCCATATACTGAGGGTGGTGGGTTTGAACCTGCCCAGGCCAAACTGCAACAAAAAAATAGCCAGGCTTTGTGGTGGGTGCTTGTAGTCCCAGCTACTTGGGAGGCTGAGGCAAGAGAATCGCCTAAGCCCTGGAGTTGGAGGTTGCTGTGAGCTGTGATGCCACATAACTCTACTGAGGGTGATAAAGTGAGACTCTGTCTCTAAAAAAAATAATAACAATAATTATAATTCCATATGGGAATAAATGAAAGGATTTAGATTTAGAAGCCAAGGAAGGTAGGAAGGGAATTTAGCAGCTTATTAATATAAAAATGTTGATGTCATTTTTCTAAAGCACTAATGAACTGTGAGCCTTTGATTCTCATACCGCAAGTTATACGGCTATTCAGGATTTTAGAGGGTCTACAAAGAGAGTAAATCATGTGTACAAACGAGATGCATGTGGAAATCTTATTAAAAATATGTAGATATAGTGGGGGATGCCCTTCTGGAAGGATGGAGTAAAGATCCCCAAAATCTGTTCCTCCATAAAAACAATGAGAACATTGGCAAATACAGTCAAAATAAAGTTTTTCAGAACTTTTGAAATTAACCAAATGCTTGTAACAATTTCAGGAGAATTTATTTTCTTTTCTTTAAAAGTAGAAAATAAAAGGTAGAATCTTGATAAGATCAATGGTATTTCTTGCATCTTCACTTGACCTATTTTCCTCCCTCTCTTTCTTGCTTTTTAGTAATCTTGCAAACAAAGAACCTTGCAACCATGCTGTGGGAATGAGCAGCCTAGGAGCTACTGAAGGGGCAGAGCAGGTTTGGAGTTCCCTAAAAACCTTAGCTATGATTTAATGAAAAAAGAAAAAGAAAGAAGGTAATTAGAAGGAAAACTAATCTAAGTAATATGATAAATGCCTCTCTAATCCAAATATGATAAATGTAATTTGGAATAAATTTAAAAAATAAAACAAAAAAAAAACAACCTTACTTGACCTAGCTAACAGCTCCTTTGAAAATCCCCATTCATAGGACTTGTTTTTATTTAATTTGACTCAAAGCTTACTTAGTAAAAACAGCTCTATTCCTAGGTCATTTGCCAAAAAAATTAGCAAGTTAAGTTGTTTAACAATGCAGCTGCTTGGGGTGTTTGTGTCAGTTGGGGCAAGCAGGAGGATGACAGAGAGAGAGAGAGAGAGAGAGAGAGAGAAAGGCCTAAAAGGGGAAATCTGAGGAATACCATTTCCACAGGTGACTTGTAAACCTCTGACATACTCCTGGCTATCTGGATGGCTGCACACATATGCAGGGTTGTGCAGCAAAGACCCAAGAAGTCCCTAAGATCTCACTTCTGGCTTGAGACCCTACACAAGTAGAAAGTGGAAAGATAAAGACTAAGGTATAGTTTTAGATTTCTAGAAAATTGAAAGTGTCTCCACACATCCGAAGTGTTCCTCAGCAAAGGCTGGAAAACTTCCTAGTTCAAGGCACTTGAGAACATCCATCACTGTCTATCTCTACCTGACCATTAACCTAACTGAGAAGAGATTTCAGTGATCACACTCAACCAAGCATACAGACCGTACAAAATCAGTCAAGGAAAATCACTAAATAAACAAAGAGCAAAACAACAACAATAAGCTACAAAAAACCCTCAGGAGAAAAGGGGACATTTGATTTACAGAGTTGGTATACTATATGTGAATACTTTAAGTTGACACACCAAGAAAGCGTTACTCATATACAGAAACAAAAGCATTCAATAGAAACTATCCCCAAGGGGGCTTAGATGTTGGACTGACTAGACAAATTAGCTATAGTAAATGTTATATTTTATTTTTAATTTTATTATTATTATTATTTGAGACAGAGTTTCATTATATTGCCCTCGGTAGAGTGCCATGGAGTCACAGCTCACAGCAACCTCAAACTCTTGGGCTTAAGCGATCCTCTTGCCTCAGCCTCCTGAGTAGCTGGGACTACAGTCGCCCGGCTATTTTTTGATTGCAGTTGTCATTGTTGTTCAGCAGGCCAGGGCCGAGTACAAACTGGCCAGCCCCACTGAGCGACAGGCACTGCCCCATTTGTTTTTAAAGCTTCCAAGCTGACTGGAATGTGTAGCCAGGATGCAAACCCTTAACTGCTAAGATAGTGTTAAGGAACCCTCAGCAGCATGATTATGTGTAATGAAGTTAAAACAGAGCCAAAGTAAAAATAACAATTGCTAGGTTAATGATTTTTTTTAGGATGCCAATCTAATTTTTTTTTAAAACTTTAAGTCATGAAACAAGTTATTTAATGAAGAGAGTGCAATGAAGTAAGATAATGATATTAATGGGAAAATGTTTCAAAACAGGTAAATTCCCAGTAGCAAAGAAAAGACTGGCAGGAGGACACACCTTCAGCACTGACAGCCGAGCGCACTGACCACACGGAGCCCCGGCGGAAGGAGTAGTTCCTGTGGGAGGTGCTGGACGTGCAGGACGGGCTCACAGACAGTCGGCGGGACGCCAGATTGGTGACTTCTTCTACTGGCAAACAAAATGGGAAATGTGAACTTTGGTTTTACACCAAAGACTGATCATCATGACAACTATGTTTGTACTTAAATCACAAGTGTATACTGCTTTCTCACCAGAAGGCTTAAGTAATTAGAGTGTACTTAGGAAAGGGGGAGGAAAAAACTGTATAAGAGAGAAAGAAAATTCCTCCCAAAGTTTCTACAAAAACAGGACAGTCACTGAGTTTGGAATGATACTTGTGATGGTTGAAAGTACTTAAAGATTGGTTACATCAACTTTAATACATAGTCTGGATTCAGCTGTTCCCTGAATCAAAACCACTGCTTGGTCCATTACTGGGCTGGTTCATTCATTGCGGCTAATTTCTTCCTCTGAAAACAGGCCAACTTTAAGCTTTAGAAAACAACTTTTTCTTTGGATAGTGTCGGGAAGTGACAGAGAGATGGGAGCAGGGCCTATAACTTCCTGTCACATAAAATCATCAATGTTTATTTCAAACCAAGCTATATCCCAGTGCCGCAGCCCCTCTGATTTCCCAGGTTTGGAGGGCACCTTCTTCTTCTGGCTCCGAGTTTGGCGTGCAAGTGGGCTCATAGCAAGCCTCCTGGGTGATGGGGATGGCGGTGATGAGACTGGCTTCTCTACCAAGACGCTTCTTCTCCTCCTCTTGCTGCAAGTTCTTTAAGATGTGCTCTGCCCTTTGATGGGAGCGGGACACGGCCCGGGCTGAAAAGGATTTCTGTGGAGACAGGAAGGCAAGCTTACTTAATAGCAGTTCTTCTCTGAGATCACAGGCCTAAAAAGGGTTCTAGTACATCACACAAATGTGGTAGTTTGTCCCCAGGAAATATTAGGATATCCATGATCCAGTTTCATGAAGACTTGTTTTTCTACCAAATTTCCAGGCTGTATATAGCTAAGCTACTTTTTTTGCACTCAATCTGAATGATTCTTCAAGAATATCTGTAATTTCTAGAAAGAATTCTATTTCACCTTTAGGACTTGGGGGATTATCAGGGATTTCCTCGGAAACATTAAGAGAAAATTACTTTTTTTCTTTTTTTTTTTGCAGTTTTTGGCCGGCGCCCTACTCCTTTGAGCCACAGGCACTGCCTGAGCAAATTACATTTTTTAATACTATATTTCTTTCTAAACTTTTTTGAACTGGTTTTAAAAGAAGAATTTTTATTTCATAAAGTTAGTAAAATTGGAAGTCAGTACCATAGGAAAGAGGAGGAAAGAGATATTTCTCATATAAATTAGTCATGAATTATTTCATTTTTATAGCACAAGTATCTATCAAGCTGCAACTACTCGAGGTTTGTAGATAAGTGGCACGCTGTAAATCCTTAACAATATTTGTAGAGACAAAGTTACTGAATAAAAATTATGAGAGTTGACAGTATTACAAAGTTTGAATGTAAAATACGCCTCTGTGTTTACCAGCAGTCATGGCATACTGGAAAAATATTATAGTCAACCCACTCTTCCACAGGTGAACGATCAGAACAATAAAGAGAAGATCCAGGTTGCAAAATGGCTCTTATGTTCATGCCTTAGTCGTGACGCTAATGCCAAGACAAGGTCTAAGAGCTTTGGGGACAGAGTCAGTGATCTCAGAGCCAGGAAGCGAGGACTAGAGTTCTTCCCTACTGACTTGCGGTGACCTCTACGTCCAGCAGCAATTCCACATCGCTGTGCTGGTCACACAGGGTTCTAGAGACAGGCAAGGGTTGTTGACTGGTCTTCGGAAGGGGCTGCATTCATAGAAGATCTCTGTATGCCGGATTTTAACATAAGACTAAAAGTTTGCTATGATGTAAGTTATAGCAGCAATAGAGAGCATTTGATGGGCCACATGAAAATTCATTTTCAGGGCCAGGCGGCTAAGCCGGTTTATTACAGTAAGATATAAGGTAAGAATTGTGAAATAAGAAAGAGAACTGGATATAGAATCAGGACATAGTTTTAAATTCACTTTGAACTGGGGTAGAGAGTTTGGCTGGCTCACGTGAAGTCATCGCCTCTTTGGAAGAAAAATCAAAGACCCTTATGTTGGTGGTTCAGAGGCTGAAATTACTGAACATATAGGAGAAGAATCAGGTGTGTCTTTCTCTTTGTCAAGAGACTGTTGATATGAAGGTACCATATGCAGAAGAATTAACATTAAATAGGAATGCTGTGATGGGTAAAGAGTTCAAACAAACAGTTCTCCAAAGAAAACTATAAATGTCTAGAAAATGTTCAACCTAATTTCATATTTTCAAACTAACCTTTTCAAAGAAATATTAATAAAATAAACAGTACAGTTGGGGTTTTTCACCATGCAAAGTAGCAATAAAAAAAAACACTAGTTAAGAAACTATTTTTCCAATTCTATTATAGAAAGGTAAAATGATATAATCTTTCTGGGGGTATTTTGTGAAATGTGTTAAAAAATCTTTAATAGTTATTATATCAATTGCCATATATTCCAGAGGAATTTATTCAAGGGAAATTTGGCAAAGGGATATGTTCTTTTTATATTTTTGCTTTATTTTCCAGATTCTGTATATTCCTTTTGTATTTGGAAATGTACTATTAAACAGGTGAAAAAGGAATATTTTGAAGATCCACTTTTTCAAAAAGTGTTTATTCTTGAGTTTTGTCTGTAAGTGTGTTCTGAACTTAATTGTTGCTGAGTTAGTTGCACACAGAAATGATAAAGCCAGAGGTTTCACAGCGGTATTTGTGATGATGACCTCGGTGAACAATGAAACGAAGAACAAACTAAGGGTTAAGCAAAGAAAAAAAAAAAGCTGCTAGAAAAAAAGAAAAAGAAAGAAAAGCTGCCAACTCTCCTCCTTTCCTTAATCTTTCAGGATCACTGTCCTTAACTTTCAGGTAGCATTTGTAATACAGGTTAGATGAACATGTTTGTTTTGTAATAGAGGCAAAAGGGTACTTTTGGCCAAGAAATTGAGACCTAATGATTTACGTTGCTTTGTAAGTAGCTGCTACAGAGGTTATAAAATAAATCCATATTGCTTTGGACATCTACAAACACTCACTACCAGACAGCAGTTCTTTCTATTCTATTCACGTGAACAGAGACCTTTTGTGGCTTGATTTGCTGTTGTTATTACTACATCCTTATGACAAGAATGAACAAACTGCCTCACACGTTCGTTGTTATCCTCTTTCATATGTACAGTGTGGAATCTGGAGACAGGGGAACCCACGTGTCTGTTACTTACAGACTGGTCTTCATTAATGGGGTCCTGGACACTTCCACTGCACTGAGGGACCCACGGAGGGTCAAACATCGGGACGGATGGCATTCCCAGCACCGGAGAGGGCAGGGTGAAGTTTATACTGGGAGGTGGGATCTGTTAGTCAATATCAGAAAAACGAGGTAAGATGAAATAAAAGCAAGAATGAACCTGCAGTATCCTTGTGATGCGATCTGAGTAAGCACTAAGGCTCTAAATGACTCCTCAGAGCATGAGCATGCCTTATAGAAAAGGGCTCTTTCCCAAGATTTTCTGTTATAGAGCACAGGATGAACTTGGGCATCAGTTTATTGATCAGTTAAATAAAATCTTTCAATCAAATGGTCTCTATTTGTTTATCACCCCATCCTCTAAAAATCTTCTGTATGAGTATATGTAGCAAATTGGTGAATAATGCCCCAAACCTTTCTGTGCTTACCTCTAGGGATGATTTGACTTCTTACTCTGTCAGGGGCATCCAACCCTTTCTCCCCCCACACATTGGAAGAATATGAGTTGTTTTGGGCCACACATTAAATACACAAACACTAATGACAGCTGATGAGCAAAAGAAAAGGTCGGTGCATACTTTTCTCTATATGTGACAGCACAGATAAGCAAAATAGTTCTCAAATAATCTGCATGTGGCCCACAGGCTACAGGTTGGACACCCCTGTTCTATGTTTTTCTATATTTCAATTTTTTAAAAATAAATCATTCATGCATGGGTTAGGTTAATCAGAGAGAGAGAAAAAAGAAGCCTATCTTTGGCCACATGTTATCAGTTTGAGGTTCAAGGATTTAATCTAATTCTCATGTGAGAAGTAACTCTCACCTTAAAAATCTGTTGTGCGCCTTCCTCCATCCGGGGCCAGACCTGGTATCGGAACCTCCAGAGTGTATGGAACTTGAGGACAGCGTTTAATCTCTGTACGGTCTCTTGGTGGTGGAACTCCGACATTAGCATGTCTGAAACGGCCTCGGGGACTTTCACCGCACACAGCAGGAACATGGCAGCTAGAGACAGTCAACAGGTCATCAGCTGCACATTTTAAAATCCTGCTTAATTCCTGAGGTTGGCGAGAAATGGTAACTGATCCTATCTCCTGAAAATGACTGCAGAGTGAATGGAGCCAGCATACCAGCACTAGAAAAGCAGACTTGGTTTCTGTCACCGGCAACCAAACTTTGTGCCACCCACAGTCTTTCAATAGCTGTGAGAGGGTAACCACAGCCTGAAATTTCAGTAGGATAATTCATCCCAATGAAAGCTTCCTTTTGCTCACAGGGAAAAGTGAATACCAGAAGAAGCAAATGAAAAAAGAAAATTATACTCTGAAATATGTTTTTTAGAAAATGGCTGGAATTAAAGTAACACAAGGAAGAGACATAAAGATACACATTCCAAACCACTTCAGTTCCATTAGCTATATTTAAAACAAAATCCACATTGTAGATGCTACAGAAACGTCTACCCTTCCCAGAGATAGAAGAGAAGGCAAAAGAGATTTCATGAGTCATGATACCATTTAAAAAAAAAATGGGTGGGCAAGTCAAACATCAGTAAGAGAAAGGTCAAGGGCCTTGGTAAATTATAAAGCTAATGAATCATGAGAGAGAAATACACTCTACAAACTACAAATATAGTCTAGAATCTCTCTTGTACTCCTTCCTGGACCCTCAAAACAGGATTAGGCAGTTGTGCTGGAGGCCTGGGGCTGCGTCCTTCCTCTGAGACTTCTCTTCCATGTGATATTGGGCAAACTCTTGACTTTTCATCTCCACTGTTTCACTAGTAAACTCTCAATAGTAATAGGGATGGTGATGGTGATAATAACAGCTGATTCCAAATTTGTTGTGAGAATAAAGTAAAATAATATACGAGCGAGTGCTTTGTGAAGCTCCATTTTTCTACAGTGTTTTAGTTTGTAGAGGCAACATGGTGTGATGGGAAGGGCATCAACCTGTGTGCTCAGAAGATCTGCGTTTGCTTTCCTGGTTTTGAGCTGTGTGGACTTGGCTAAGTCCTTTCAATTCTTTGATTTCTTATCTACATAATGGTTTATCAATGAGATAATGTGTGTGATATTGTTCAATAACAAAGGTTAATTGTTGTGACCACTAGCTTTTGATACTCTTCCTTTTCTTTAGTCTAAATTTAAACAGCCCAGCTGCTTAAATCTCCACTCTTTCACCTTCATGTAAAACAAGTACCAAACCTTCTCTCGAGTTTTAAATACCATCTTCACTCTTTAATTCATTGCACTTTTACCTTAATATATTTCCTGGCAGAGTTTTCTCGTAATGCTCACTAATCCTCAGATGCAGCGGTATTTTTACAGCACTTGTTTTCTTCCGTTTTTAACACCTTCATGACAATCTCCTGAAAGAGCTATTTTCTTTTGCTTCCATGGCTTGAAATTATTTGAGTTCTTCTTCAACTTTTCTGATACCTTTTTCTAGCTAGGCTTCTTCCTCTGGTCCTCTGGCTGTGAAGGAGGCCAATGGCTCAGTGGTCATCCTTCAGCTCTTTCTTCTCTACTGATTCTCCTTTACAGACCCTGGCCACTCCTGTTGCTTCAGCTGCCCACGAATCAGCTTATTCCCCAAGTTTACCTGCAGCTTTGGCCTTTCTCCTTAGCTTCAATGTCACATCACCAACTATCTGTCACTGGTTCCCCTTCATCCAAAAGTTGCTATTCCTCATTTTATAATTTTAAAATGTATGTCATAGGCTCGGTGCCCATAGCACAGTGGTTATGGCGCCAGCCACATACATTGAGGCTGGTGGGTTTGAACCTGGCCTGGGCCTGCGAAACAACAATGACAACAACAAAAAATAGCCAGGCGTTGTTGGGGGCACCTGTAGTCCCAGCTACTTGGGAGGCTGAGGCAAGAGAATTGCTTAAGCCCAAGAGCTGGAGGTTGCTGTGAGCTGTGAAGCCATAGCACTCTACTGAGGGTGACATAGTGAGACTCTGTCTCAAAAAAAAAAAAAAGTTTATCTCATAAATTTGCACATCATATTTGTAAATATTTATGGAGTACATGTGATATTTTGTTACATGCATACAATGGGTAATGATCAAGTCAGGATATTTTGAGCATCTGTACTGCTAGTGTTTATCATTTCTCTGGGTTGGGAACATTTCGAATCCCTCTTCTAACTACTTTCAAATATACAGTAAGCCATTGTTAACTATAGTCACTCTACTGTGGTATCAAACACTAGAACTCATTAGAACTTACTCCTTCTAACTAACGACGTGTTTGCACCCATTAACTAACCTCTTCAACTCCCCTCAGCACTTGAAATCACTATTTCTAAAATGAAGCTGTTGTGCTTACTGCTGCTTGTTAATATTAAATAATTTACAGTCTGTCTGCAACATTACTCTTTGGCTCAGAACCCATGAGTGGTTTCCACAGTTCAGTGGGAAGTTCATATTCACAAACCTGTCATTCAAGGTCTGTTAAAATCTGAGTTCCACTCACTTCTCTGGTGACCCCTCTGCAAAAGCTACTCCAGTCACCAAATCAGTCTCCTTGGGCTTTCCAAATAAGCCCAGTGCATCCCCACATTTACGTGGTTTCACATATGCCATTTTCCTTCATGGCTAGCAATTTGGTTTGTTTATTTATGTATTTATTGAGACAGAGTCTTGTTCTGTCACCCTGGGTGGAGTGCTGTGGCATGATAGTTCATAGCAACTTCAAACTCTTGTGGTCAAGAGATCTTCTTGCCTCAGCTTTTCTACTTTTAGTAGAAATGGGGGTCTCAGTTTTGCTCAGGATGGTCTTGACCTCCTAAGCTCAGACAATCCACCTACCTCAGCCTCCCAGAGTGCTAGCATTACAGGTGTGAGCTACCTTCCCCTGCCTATTTGGTGTTTTTAAAGTTCAATCCACCTGTTTACACTTTTCACAGACATTTCCATGATTGTCCCATATTTGGGAAGCACAGTCCTTCCCCGAACTTTATCAGCTCTCTCTGAGAAGCATGTGGTATAGAAGCAAAAACCTAAGTTTCAGTGCAAATAAATATATTTTACAAAGTTATTTGTTATAGTATGGTACGAAAAAGCAAAAGGGTGGAATCAACCTAAACTTTCATTATTAGGTATTCATTAAATCAATCACAGTATCTATTCATTCAATGGAATATTTTGTAGTCATTCAAAAGAGAGAGGCAAAACTATAAACTAATGTTTAAAACTGGTCTCCTAGATACAATGAAAAGTGCAAAAGTCTTTGCAGTATGTCCTGCTTGTGTGAAAAAAGAAACATGCAATATATACGAAGTTCATGAACTTGCCACTGTGCACTTACATTGGCAACACTGCACAAGCAACTCTTGAAGGTTTCCTCACCTTGGTATACCTGGGTCTCACCATAATGCTTGTGTTGATGTGTGGTGGTGTCTTGAGAGTGGCCTTCATTATTATTGTTGCGTGTTTTGGTGTACCATCACAGGAATGTCACAGCTTAAATCAGAGCAATAAGCAAACATTACGTTTCTTGTTTGACTTGGCAAGAGTGGAAGTGAAATCAGGGACATGTTGGTCCAAGTTTATGGGGATAATACCATGAAGAAAATGGCAGCATACAAATGGGTTGAATGTTTTCCTTAGGGGCGAGACTACACCAACTGATGAAGAGAGGTCAGAGTGCCTGGTAACAAGCAGGACTGACAGGAACACTGCAAAAGTTTCTCCAATTATGAGTCAAAATTGTCAGCTGACTGTGAGAAGGATATCAGATCAAGGAACTATTGACAGAAACAGTTTGAAAAATCGTAACTGAAAATCTTGGCCCACACACACTGCTCTTGCATCATGACAATGCCCCAACTCGCACGCACCATGTCTCAGGGAATTTTTAGCTAGTGAACAGATAACTGTGGTGGAACATCCTCCCCCTCGCCGAATCTGGCTCCCAGTGACTTTTTTTTTTTTTTTTTTGCAGTTTTTGGCCAGAGCTGGGCTTGAACCCACCACCTCTGGCATATGGGGCTGGTGACCTGCCCTTGAGCCACAGGCACCACCCTGACCTTTTTCTTTATCTAAAGATAAAGAAAATGTTGAGATGAAAACATTTTGGTGACATTCAGAATAGCTCTGATGGCCATTCCATAAAAAAGAGTTTCAAAATTGCTTTGAAGGGCGGACTAAGTATTGACATTGACGCAGTTTCCCAAGGGTAGTGCTTTGAAGGTGACCATAATGATTTTTATCAATGAGGTATGTAGCACTTTTTCTAGGATGAGTTCATGAACTTAATTGTCAGATCTTGTACCTACTGACATACATATATATGCCACAGTGTGGGGTAAAAGATTTCTGAGAAACTTAAAAATTGTTGCCTCTGGGGAAGAGAAGGGGGGATCATGGGAATGAAGGTGGTACTTTGAATTTCATACACTTTTGTACTATTGGAATTTCACCACATACATTCTTAAGATAACTTCATTCTGGG
>NW_003852408.1:21692838-21694028 GCF_000181295.1 Otolemur garnettii
CAGCAATTATTTGTTATTGTTACAGTTTAATATTATAAAACTAACAAAAATAATATAAAACTCATATTTTGGCTAAATAGCCACATGGCAGCTGAAAACCATATATTCTCTTCTTGTTCTCCCGCCCGTTCGTGCATTCTTTCCAAAAATTGGGACTTTTTAAAAACACTGTGGGGCACGGGACAAATTGTTGAAAAGCTGGACTGTCCCGCCAAAAGCGGGACGTCTGGTCACCCTAACTAACTATGTGACCTTAAACAAGTCACTGAAATCGAAACAAATTTGTTTTGATATTGTAATTTGAATGCAGGACATTATATACATAAGATTAAATAAAGCTAATGATGGTGGTTCATGGTAAGTCCAGGAGATTCATACACAAAGAATTTTAATTTTTTTGAAATACAGTGAAAACATAGGTTCTGGGAGTAAATCATCATTCTCTATAATTTAGGAACACCCTGACAGAAACAAATACTACTCTTGTGCAAATTACACCTTGAAATTGGAAAGGAGCACACAAGTCCTGGGTCTGTTTCTCCACAGCACACAGCTCTACCTAGAGTGCGAGCAACAGCCATCAACCTGTCCCACGAATGAAAAATAGATTGAATGCACTTCTCCTTTAAACGCTCGGCTCAGTAACGGCAGAGGGAGCAGCCACAGGGTGCCAGGTGGTCTCTCTTTACCTGCTGCCCCGGCCATGTGCTCATCCATGCTGAGCAGGAGCTCCCAGGCCGCTGGCTGGATGTCCCCGTACATCTCCTCTGTCAGAATTGGTGCTGCCTTGATCAACAAGGATAAGGGAGCAGGGGACAAGCTCATCACCTGGGAAAAGACAAAAATCATGTTTTAAAATTCCTAAAACAGATTAACAGACTACTGTACTCCTCTTGAAACTTAGAGACCCATGTCCCCTCTTGCTGTTTTTCTTAAAGGACCTTAAAAATGCTTTCTGAAATAGTTGACACGGTATATGATAAGGTTTATACCTTATTAGTTAAAGCATAATCAGAAAAGAAATCAATATTAATTTAAAAATGCTTTCACAGCTCGGTGCCTGTGGCTCAAGTGGCTAAGGCACCAGCCACATATACCTAAGGTGGCAGGTTCAAAGCCAACCCGGGCCACCAAACAATGATGGCTGCAACCAAAAAAAAAAAAAAGCCAGGCATTGTGGCAGGCGCCTC
>NW_003852408.1:21694066-21749680 GCF_000181295.1 Otolemur garnettii
GCTGTGAGCTGTGATGTCACAGCACTCTACCCAGGGGGACAGCTTGAGGCTCTGTCTCAAAAAAAATAAAAAAATAAAAATGCTTTCACCACAAAACTGCTTTGCAACCACCCAAAAAATACGCTATAGAATGAGTACAACTCTATGGAAAAAAAAAAAAAAGACTCAGCAAACACATCTTAGACCTGGGGGATTTTTAAAGGATCCTATTCTTCGATAGAAGACCTGGGGGATTCCTATTCTCCTTCCTATTAGTGGATTTCACTCTGAAAACCATCAGCAGTACCTGATAAAGGAGTCTAGTTAGAAAGTTAGTTCTCTCAGCCAGCGTGAATTTGGATGGCATTTCCCCTTAAAACGCATTACACATAGTTTGTAAAGAGCGCCCCATTATTAGCCCACAAAATCCTACTTAATTCATTATTTCAGATAATTTAGGCAACACATGTAAGTTCTAGATAAGTCATCATTGTAAACATATTCCAGGAAAACATGAATGATTTTTCTTTGAGGGCAGGTATTATGATTTAGAGCTTAGGTTATAATAGTAGTCTAACATGTGTCAAGCACGGGCTAAATACATCAATGGACTCTCTTATTTAATCCATGCAGTGCCTTTGGGATAGATCTGGTGTTATACTCCCCATTTGATAGATGAGGTAACTAAGACCAAGACAAAATAAATAACTCGCCCAAGGTCCCAGAGCTAGAGCAGCAGACATGGGCTACAAACCCAGACTGTCTCATTTCAAAACCATGACGGTTGCCATCACACAATGGTGGGAAATTCGCTCCACTGCAGTGGGGAGGGGTAGAGTTTTGGGCAAACCCCTCTGGCCTCATCTGTGAAAGCTGCCTGTCTAGCAAGAAGGGATTTTTTCCCCCCTTGCACACTTGGTGGCGCTCTTGCTCATCAACCAAAGCGGGCTCTATGCTAACACTGTGCCAACTGACATTCTATGTTCTAAATACTAGAAAACAGGTGGTCTGGAGTCTCATCCCTGATAATGTTCCACAAATGCTTCTGACCCAGAGGCCAATACCTGAAGTCTGATATACTTTAGCATTCCAGAATCCTTTTTTCCTTCCAGGTTGGCATCTGAAACTCTCTTCTTCAGAGAAGGCGTCCTCAGGCATGACTTATCTGAGCTCTGAAAAGGACACGAGATGTGTGATGAGGAGGGTCGTGCTTTTCCAAAAACCAACAATGCCATATTTACACAAAATTCTCCAGACAATACCCTTATAATGAAGGGGATGATTTAAGGCCTTTCTGCGGGCCCACACGTTCTGAAATTTATAAAAGCAGTTAATTTTGTAATGAAAGGGAGCTCAGAGATACTGAGTGACAAGCTCCTCTTTTACCTGTGAAGAAACTGGAATCCAGAAAGGTAGAGCAATCTGACCAAGTTGCAAAGCTCATCATTAGCAGAATAAAGAAAGGACGAGGGCTTCATCATCCATGTCAGGGCTAATTATATTCCATCAAGCTGTTAAAAATTCAAATCTTTAGAATAGTCAAATAAAATCCATTCTATTCAATATTTCCTTTGTAGCATTTGATGCTATAAGTGGAACCATTTAGTTGTGGAAAAAGAAAATATTACATAAAGAAGTGTTAGAACATTAATATTATTATTATTTTATTTTTTGGCTGGGGCTGGCTTTGAACTCGCTACCTCCAGCATCTGGGGCTGGCGCCCTACTCCTCTGAGCCACAGGCATTGTCCAAGAAGTGTTAGGAAGTTAAAGGGCAAAGATAAAACTTGTCCAGAAAGTATGAGTTCACAGCATCCATCATCAGGGCCTGAGTTCTACAGGTGAAGTGATTTCTTTTAAAACACCAAACTTGTCTATAGGAGGCAGTGTGTCTCCTCATCCAGGGTCCAGAATAAGCTCAATTTGTCTGCATGAGCACAGATAAGGCCATTTCTTCCTCTAACTCTGTAAATGCCAAGGAATGGGATGAGCAGAGCACTGGGAGGTGGATGGGTTCTGATGGGAATAGGCCTTTGTTTGTTTATCCTGAGTCCTGATTCCTGCCATGTTTGGACTCCAGGCTGTGCACAGAGGGAATCCTCCTTGCACAGAATAAATGCACACTTGTTTTCCTAGTGTCATGTCAATGAAGCACTTTCTACCTCCAGCCAAAGGAAATAACTAAACTCCTTAAGAATTTTTGAACACAGCTTTATAGTGTTACAGATGAAGATATTTTGAAAGGAAAGGAAAATCTAAAAGTACACGCATGTTCCAAGAAAGACCTGAAACTCTGACAAAAAGACCCAAGATAATGCCTCTATTGTATGACTGGTATGGAATCAACTTTTTAAATTAAACTGTTTGGAAACAAGTCATTCAGAGCTATTACCATATTTTTTAAGGAAAAAATCATGGAAACACATAATTGGGAATCCACATATCATTTGAGGAGAGAACTACTGCCTTGCCCCCCTACCCCATGAATGTAAAAGCAATATACAAGAGAAACAGCAAGCCCATCCTAAAATCATGCATGGCAATATCTCCCATAGAAACGTAGGGGTGTGGCTTTCATTTTAAAAAGAGTCAAAATATTTTTAAATTGGCATCTCTCCACTTTTATTCTATTTATAAAATAACACATTCACATTGCAGAATATCTGGAAAAGACAAAAAATGCAAAGAAAACAAAAATATCAATAATCTCAAACCCAAATGATAGCCGTTATTTGGTTTCTTTTGGCTTTTTTTCTCCCCTCTGCATCTTAGAATAGCTATGATGTTATGTATTTTATTTATTTATTTATTTATTTATTTGGAGTTTTTGGCCAGAGCCAGGTTTGAACCCATCACCTCCAGTATATGGGGCTGGTGCCTTACTCCTTTGAGCCACAGGCTCTACCCTGTTATGTACTTTAAACAGCTCTTTCATTATGATTTTATAGTAAGTATTTTCCCAGGTCATTAGAACTATTTTAAAATTATGAGCATTACATTTTGACAATATTTTACCACTTTTTCCTTTGGCTAGACATTTTGTCTTTTTCAGATTTTTTTTTTTTTGGAGGGAATAATACTTTTTCATTAAAATTATAGGAATTTTAACCAGGTAGATACAGTAAAATACTCAGCTTAGGGGCAAAAAAATGACCATTTATGTTAGCCCCAAATTCTTGGGTTGTATATTCTGTGTTCTGTTTACTGGAACAGAAAGTATAAACCAAGTTTCTCAGATATCAAATATTTAATATCCTGCCATTTTCCTTAAGAAGCATGATGTGTTCTAGTGATACCTAGGGTGCTTGTTTTGGTGGAAAGAGAAGGGAATTGGAAGGGTTTTCACATCAGGGTGATAGGCTAGTAATTCTTTCTGAATAATTTGATCAGTCTGGGAAGATAGATATCATTGATGGTACACGGACAATGGAAACTTGGGTGTATCCACACCATGTGAGGGTTCTGAAGTCTCTCTAATGGTGTGATTCCTAGCTCAAACCAACAAAGCTATAATTAGTTGCTTTTTCTTCAGTGATCTGATGAAAAAGTTTGATGGAAGAGATATGGGGGTTTGCACAGTGGTTCACACCTGCAATCCTAACTCTCTGGGAGGGTCAGGGGGTAGATTGCCTAAGCTCAGGAGTTTGAGACAAGCCTGAGCAAAAGCAAGAAAGATCCTATCTCTACTAAGGGAAGGTAGATGGTGGGACCACACCTACAGTGCATTTTACAAGGGTACATGTTAAATCTACTAAGTGTAGAATATAATGTCTTAACACCATAACTAAGAAAATGCAGTGAAGGCTATGTTAACCAGTTTGATGAAAGTATTTCAAATTATATATAAAACCAGCACATTGTACCCCATAATTGCATTAGTGTACACAGCTATGATTTAATAAAAAATAATAAATCAATAGAAAACTTCCTAGGCATTGTGGTGGGTGCCTATATTCTCAGCTGCTAGGGAGGCTGAGGCAAGGGGACTCCTTGAGCCCAGAAGTTTGGGGTTGCTGTGAGTTATAATGCCACGGCACTATACCTAGGGTGATAGAGTGAGATTCTGTCTCAAAAAATAAAAATAAAAACTGATATAGGAACTGGATAGAGTAGAAGGCTAGTTCACAGGGCATCTATTAGTGATTCTTTGAAACATTAAAAGATTTCACTGTCTGTGAGACACACATGGTGGTTGAAATTACACATCAAGCAGAGACCTGTACAGAAACTCAAGACAAGAAACCCAAGACCAAAGGGCAGAATTTATCACTAAGACATTACATCATTCGTTGTTGAAGTGGTTCTATCAGAAGAGATGTGGCCAATGGGAGGCAGTTATACTGCCCCCAAATCTTGCAGAATCTAGGAGAACGCTTGCTATGGGATGGTGTAGAATGTGGACTACTATCATTTTCTTCTATGTGTGCGTCTTAAGAAAATTAATTCTCTCCTTATCTTGACCGGTATTGAATAGATTTGTAAAGCAGAACCACTCTTTGACTGGCTAAGGATTTACCCTTGGTGGTATTTTGCTCAAAAAGCAAATTTCTTTTCTAGGAACTAAGAGATATAGAGCCTGAATCATTCAGTGATAGTTGCTGGGATGAGAAATAAGGATGCTACTTTGAGATTTTTCAGTCTGACTACAAGATTAATAAAACAACAGGAGCTAGTCAGGGGACAGATATGTCTGAGCAGATGGAGATCACGCAGAAAGAAGCAGAGATAAGAGACTACATCCATCTTCCAGAGGACAGCAGCTTGGTTTTCACTCCCTCAAGGTTTGGTTGTTTCCCTTTCTGGCCCTGGCTTCATGGAATTCTACTATATCCTTTAAAGAACTCTCTCATTATTTGAACAAATTCGAATGGGTTTCTGTTCCTTTCAATGAAAGATTATTGGCTAGTGAAGAAAAATCCATAATTATTTTAAATAAAAAATTTAAATTTAATTTAATAATTCAAGAATTTTTTTTGAATTAACCATATGCTAGGAATTTGAAGCTTTCTACATATACGCTTTGGAGCAGCCATGATGCTTGCTGTCCTGGAAAATGTATCTTCCTAGGAGAGACAGATGATAAACAGGCAAATGAATAAAAGTCAAAGTTAAATAGAAAAGGAGAATCATGCACGTAGGGTGATTTACTGTTGAAATAAAAATGTATTTAAAATCTGGGAACAATAAAGTCAGCTTGCTGGGCTCTCTGAGAAATACATTTCCTCATCTTTCTGTGAAGAACATTATGTCAACAGAAGTGCAATATTCTCCTAAAGGCAATCTAGACCTTTTGTGCCTCACACATCTTTGGCATATGAATTATGTGTGCTATGGTGGGGAGTCATTCTGACGCATGAAATGAAGACCAAGGGCCTGGTGTTGTCCATAGATAGCTTTAAAAAACATTAATTTTGCGGAAATTAGTTGACCTGTTTCCATTTGCATTGGCTTTATAAAATTTACCCACACTGTGCCCTCTCTTATAGTGGGAGGGGGATGTATCACCATTTATCCCCCTCTTCTTTTAGAGGAAGGAAAACATTGTTTTATCTACTATAAAAAATTGTTTATCTACTGATTCCATCCGTAACCTTTAATTGAATATTTACTTTATTTGGAATGTGGCTTTGGACAAATCATAGACATAGAGGACAAGTATCAGCATTCTTTGGTAAATGTGATGTATACATATAGAAAGATGATTTATTTTAAAAAGCCCTGAAGTTGGGAAGTGCACTAAAATACACCAACAGAATGTACAGTGAGTCCCTGAGCATTGAAATGGAGATTAGCAGATTGATCGGAATTAGTTGGTTACAAAATGTACCAGCTGTCACAAATATTTTCTGCCATAAAAACCAATTTTTTAAAAAAGGAATTGCTCATAAGACCTGATTCTAGTCAGAACACTGCTTTTATTCTTGATAAATTGCCTCCTGTTTTCATTTTGGGTCTGGCACTGTGAGCATTGTTCACTTGGGTGACAGATTCACAACAGACAAGTGAAAAGCATCATGAGAGATAAAAAGAGCTTGAGCAGGACCCTAGCATTTTGGAACTAAAATGTTTATTGCAGAAGAGTCACTCCATCTCGCCAGCTCTCCTCCTGAACGACTAATTCCAGTTCGTTACGCTTGGCAGGCACTTCCTCTCACTTTGCTTTCCCTTCTCCTTTCAGAAACAGCAGCAGCCCCAGAAAGGTGCTTGGCTTTGCTGCCGCTTCAGGCCAGGGAGCTAGAACAGAGGGCGCCTGTGAAACACTCGGGCTGTGGTTCTACTCTAGGTTTTTTCCAACCTTTACCTCATGGCACACTTGAACCTGTAGTTAAACTTCTGTGGCACACTTACATTATGTTGATCAAGAAAAAGAGATCTATACTGTGCTTTGTACTTCTGTCAAAAGTAATTTAATTAATGCTCTTTGGGAATGTTTGTGGCACACGGAAGATCCTGCCGTGGCACACCAGAGTGCCGCAACACAGCAGGCCCACTCACTCTTTCGATATTTATCGTGTCTCTGCTGTGAGTGAGGACTTGGTCAGGGTGTCACACAGGGCGAAAGATTTAGTTCTCAAACAGCTTATAATTCAGTGGCATAGAGTGATCTCCCCTACTTCACAGGATAGAATAAAGACCCTCTCACGGCCCCACGTGGCCTGGTTTCCATCTGCCTGGGCAGCCTCATCACGCTCCACAGTCCTCTGCGCGCCAGCCACAGTCCTTCCTACTCAGCTCTTCTCTCTGGTTGGAAAATTCTGTATCCAATTCACATCTTCAGGCCAAGATCACCCATCACTTACGGGACACACTGCCTTCATTTCACCTCCCAATGCACAGCCTCATTCCTACGCTGTTGGTACAGTGTGCCTTTCCTTAGTCGTGCTCTTGCTGTCGCCATTTTCCATCAAGTTGGGAAGCTTATTTGATCAATGCCTGTGTCTTGGGCTAGATCATGTGCATGGCATGAGGGCAGGGACTATACATCTTTTGCACATTATTATACCCAGCACAAAGGATGGGCGTGGTTCATAGATCTTTCTTAAAGTTTATTGATTAGATGTATATATGTATGTAAGAAGTGAATTTATGAGGGAATGACTGAATGAATGAAGAACAAAAAAGCGTAAGTAAAATGCCATTATAATTTAGGCAAAGAAGGAAGGAAGGAAAATAACGTTTCTCCTCCATCTGCAGCATGCCCTGTGCCGAACTCTTGAGAGATCATAAAAGATTTCAGGGAGGAGAGAGCCTTTGGGCGGGATCTTAAAGAATGCCTGGAGGCTGGGTGCAGTGGCTCACACCTGTAATCCAGGTCCTTTGTGAGGGTAAGGTGGGAGGATTGCTGGAGCTAAGGAGTTTGAGACCAGGCTGAGCAAGAGCAAGACTGTTTCTGCAAAAAATAGAAAAATTGGC
Organism: Otolemur garnettii; assembly: GCF_000181295.1. Taxonomy (NCBI): domain Eukaryota; kingdom Metazoa; phylum Chordata; class Mammalia; order Primates; family Galagidae; genus Otolemur; species Otolemur garnettii. The sequence goes on from NW_003852408.1 coordinate 21,701,459, forward strand.
AAGGCGTAATGGTGCATGCCTATAGTTCCAGATACTTGGAGGACTGGGACAGGAGGATCACCTGAGCCTGAGAATTGGAGGTTTCAGTGAGCTCTAATGATATCCTAGCACTGTAGTTGGGGTGACACAGTGAGACTCTGTCTCAAAAAAAAAAGAACGTTTGGGTTTGGTTATGTATAGACTAGAAAGGCAGGATAGTTCACACAAAGGTAGAGCAGTGAATAATTGTGGAGTGTGTATGAAGTACAACAAACATTAATTTAGGCTCATGTATTTTTGCAGGTTTCAACATATATGATTTTCTCCTAAAGCTAAGGGAGTTTTTATATAAAAAGAGAACTATGCCAATGAAAACAGGTTTTTTTTAATGCAGCATCATTTATACGTGTATTTGAAACATATATATAGTACATGCACACACACACATATATGCATTTTTTCTTTTCATGTGATCATTGGAAGTTTATACAGTTTTTTGTAACCCACGTTGATCTATTCTCCACCTTCATTTCCCTCAGAATTTCTATAGTTTGAATAAATGAGATGTACTAGAGCAATGGTTCTCAGCCTTCTTTTTTTTTTTTTTATTAAATCATAGCAGTGTACATTAATGCTATCATGGGGTACAGTGTACTGTTTCTGTATACAATTTGAAATACTTTCATCCAACTTGTTAACATAGCCTTCATGTGTTTTTCTTAGTTATTGTGTCAAGACATTTATATTCTACATTTAGAGAGATTCACATGTACCCGTATAGGATTCTCAGCCTTCTTAATGCCGCGACCCTTTAACATAGTTCTTCATGTTGTGGTGACCCTGCTTCATAACTATAATTTTGCCTCTGTTATGAATTGTAATGTAAATATCTGATATGCAGGATGGTCTTAGGTGACCCCTGTGAAAGGGTTGTTTGACCCCCAAAGGCGTTGTGACCCACAGGTTGAGAACCACTGTACTAGAGTCTAGTTTAAAAAGCCCTGACTTTGATATTCCATAATTCTAAGCTAAAGTCTAGCTGAATATCTTATAAGGTGTAAACAGTGGACAAGAATATCTTTATGAGGCTCAATTTTTCATCTATAAAATGAGCAGGTAAATATCTGTTGTAAAGCTTTGTCAGAATCAACAAGCACTTTGTCAATGATATGTACCTACACTACGTACACAAATACTCAGAAAAAATACGAAAAGATTGTGCCCCAGAGGGTGATCTGCTCCACGGATGAGACACACAATTGTTTTTCTTTAGGATCTTTGGTATTGTCCAAATTTTCTTCAACTAACATATATTTCTTTCATAATAGAAAAGTTGTCATTGAAAAAATCCTTTTCCAAGTGTGAAAGCAGTGTGAATTCTCACCCAACTCAACTGTCCATTTTTGCAGTGACAGCTCAGATCCTCTAGCTGTTAGACGTGTATATTTTTGCCTGTCCCCCACCCCAAGCCCAAACTTGGCTTTCAAGCTCCTCAGTAGAAATATTCTGTGATCCTACTTATTTTTTAATAGAATTATCTACTGCTGTCTGGGCCAACAGTAAATGAATAGGTGTTATATAAAATCTTTTTGCAAAGCCATCTGGGAAATCAGGTGCAGGGGAAGCCTATGACATTCGGAAGGATGACTTGGCCGTCTCGCCTGTCAGGGGCAGGTGAGCAACTCAGGGCCTCCCTGGCAGGAGCACCGCAGCCTGGGTTGTTACTGTCATCTTTGGCCAACTCAGCGGCTCAGGGTGGTTGTCAGAAAAGTGCAGCTGAATGCCTGGGAAATGTAATCACTTCTTGAAGTGATTTTCTTTAGTGTAATTGACTCTTATTTGTAAGCTGTTAGGCTATTTATTACTTGCTTCTTAATACATAGTTGTATTAGTTTCCTATTGCTGCTGTAACCAATTACCATAACCCATGTGGCTTAAAACAACACAAACTTATCATCCTACAGTCCTGGAGGTCAGAAGTCTGTTTTTTTTTTTTTTTTTGTAGAGACAGAGTCTCACTTTTTCGCCCTCGGTAGAGTGCAGCGGAGTCGCTCCAGCAACCTCCAACTCCTGGGCTTAGGCGATTCTTCTGCCTCAGCCTCCCAAGTAGCTGGGACTACAGGCGCCCGCCACAACGCCCGGCTATTTTTTGTTGCAGTTTGGCCGGGGCTGAGGTTTGAACCCGCCACCCTCGGTGTATGGGGCCGGCGCCTTATTCACTGAGCCACAGGCGCCTCCCAGGTCAGAAGTCTGAATGCTTGGCAGGGCTGGGATCTTTCAGGAGACTCTAGGGGAGAATCCCTTTCCTTGCCTTTTCTAGCTTCTAGAGACTGTCTGCATTCTAGCTTCTAGAGACTGCCTGCATTCTTTGGCTCACGGCCCTATATAACTCTGACCTCTGGTTCTGTCAGTATCTCTCCTTCCTCTGCCCCGACTCTCCTGACTCCTTTTTGGAAAAAAAAAAAATGATAAGGACTCTTCTAATTACATAGAGTACACCAGGATAATGTCTCCATTGTAAACCCTTGATCACATCTGCAAATCTCTTCTGCCATGTGAGGTTCGGGGGATTGGGATGTGAACACCACTGCAGGGGGAACCGGTATTCTCCCTTCCACAATAACTTCATCACCACCACTCCTATGCCTTCGTATTTGTTTACAGAAACAAGACACAACCAAGGGAAAGCATATGTCTTTCTTGGACTCATCGTCTACGTTTGTCTAGAACCACACAGATCTGTAGCCTGGCTTAGACAATTGGCATTGTCTGAAAATTATTATTTCCAGAGAAAATATTGTGAGGGCATCATTTTCCCTCTTATTGGCATATTACTCAGTGATCATTCACTAACCTCTTTCTGTTTCTTGCCCCGGAGGGCCACGTGGCTGACACTGTTGCTCTCTCGGAGGGAGTCCACGCTGTCTCCATAGAGCAGCTTGATGGCCCTGACCAGCCGGGCACAGGAGCGGCTGTGGTGTAGGTAGCAGTGGGGGTGGCAGTAGTCGATGTGAGTACAGATGAAGCTTTGCTGATTGCACAGCAAGATCATGACCTGGAATACAAACACTCTGAGACTCAGCCAGCCAATCAGGATACAGACAAATTGAACATTTCTGTGGGGTAGAAAATGGGAAGTGAGAATGTTAGCTTTTCTTGATTGGACTAGAAACCACAATGATGCAATCAATTACCCACAGGAGAACAAAGAATGACGTGCCTTTGTTTACTGGCCTTTTGCTCTCTCTTCCTTCATACTTGATGGAAGAAACTCTTTCAAACAATAAAAAGTTAACACATCTTCAGAAAGTTAAAACAATTATTGTGGAGAGTATGATTTCCAAACATTTTCAAATGGAAATTCTGAACTAAAAAAATTCTTTTTTTTTTTTTTGATTATATTGTGGAAGAAACCAGATGGAAGAGTGTGAATGGGTGAGAGTTCTGTCCCAGAGGATCTGGCGGACCTTCGGCAACTATGAAACACCTTCAACTCCAGCCCACCTATGTGGGACTTGAAAACATTTCTATACCTTTTACTACAGCCAATAACCTCCTACAGAACTTGAACCTCACTGTAGAGTCTCATTTCCATTCTTTACAAATTGATTTTGATTTTTTTTTCCTGGCTTTCAGCCATTCTAATGTTAGGTCTGGTGGAGGGTAAAAGGTGGCAAGGAATTGGCTAAGGGCTGAGAGTGGAAACCGAAGTGTAGCTAGGAACCACATTGCAGCTAGGAACTGTTCCCTAGGGGGAACATATACAGTAAAAAGTTCCTAGTGACCTGTAACTGACCTAGAGCTCATTACCATCTAATTAAACCTGTGACATAATCTACTGTATAATCCTAACCTGTCAATCACCCCAAAGGCAGGAAACAACAACCAATGCTGCCAGGAGAAAGGCGGGACAAACTAGCAAGCTTATAAAAGACCACATGTGCTCAGGCTGGGGTCTTTCTCCACTCCTAGAGACTGACCTGTTCCTCTCTCTCTAGAGACAATGTGGAATGTATTTCCACTTTGGGTAACTTCCTTCTTCATATTCATTCTTACTTTTATGTGATAAGCTGACTGTGTAAAATTGCTTTGTGTCTGTGATGGCTCCATTAACAGCTCAACTCAGGACCAGTACTCATTCTTCATACTGGGAGCCAGGAGACTAGGGAACATCCAGACGAACCTACCATTAGCTCTAGCTTGATCTGGTTCAATTCCTCATATCTCCTAGAATTAATTCCCCATGAGTATTCCAGAAGAGAAATCAACTGATTCAAAAGGTATAGTTAGGCCTTTGAGTTTAACTTCTTAAGTAGTCTCTACTTCTACTACTAGCAAGGCTAGTAGTATAACCAGAGCCACAAGATCAGTCAAATATATATGGAGTAATCTTCTGAATGCTGACACCTTCGTGAAACTGGTTCCCACCTGACACTTATCCTTCAGGACACTGTGCACCATATTGGATGGATAACACAAAGCTGGACAGGCCGATTGAATTAGCCAGGCAGGGCTGCCATACATTTCTTAGAAACGAGGGGCCTTGCTTATTCTGAGACAAAGATAAACAACAATAACCAGCTCCATGCTAACCATACTGCATACTTTTCTTTTTCTTTCTTTCTTCTTTTTTTTTTTTTTTTTAGACAGAGCCTCAAGCTATCCCCCTGGGTAGAGTGCCGTGGCATCTCAGCTCACAGCAACCTCCAACTCCTGGGCTTAAGCGAGTCTTCTGCCTCTGCCTCCCAAGTAGCTGGGACCACAGGCGCCTGCCACAACGCCCGGCTATTTTTTTGGTTGCAGCCGTCATTGTTGTTTTGGCGGGCCCGGGCTGGATTTGAACCCACCACCTTAGGTGTATGTGGCTGGTGCCTTAGCCACTTGAGCCACAGGCACCGAGCCTATACTGCGTACTTTGCAAGGCTTTCAATAAACATTAAGTGTAGCCTGAGAAGAATGCCCAGCTCTCTCAAGAGCTACAAATCCCTGATAGTCTCTTTATCCTGGCATGAGGCAGGGCACACCTAAGAACTGCAAGGTTTCCACTGTTATTCTTAAATATGGCTGACTGAGAAAAACATCCAGAAAGTTTAACACAAAAGCAAATAAACAAACACACAAATTAACATATCGCTGGACTTTGCTGTAGAAAATTCTTATTTGGTTGTTATGAGGATAGAATGGAGGCAGCCTAGAAATCTATAATTTTAAAATTCTACTCACAGATATCCGCTGATAGACATATTTCTAGGACGGCTCCAATGATGTGCACCTTTCTGTGTTTATGTCTTTGGGAAACCTCCTACTATTAATATGAGCTGGTCACGTGACAGCAGAGGGGAGGCGATACCACTTCTGTGGTTGGCTTGCTTAAGACTGTGCTTAAGCATCTCTCCTGATGATCAGACTCTGCCTCTTGCTGACTTTGATGAAGCTAATCACCATGGTAGAGAGGCCCACATGGGAAGAAGATAAGAGCGACTTTGGCCAACAGCCAGCTCGGGACTCAGGCTCTCAGTCCAACAACACTCAAGAAACTAAAATTCTGCTAAAACCACGCGAGCTTAGAAGTAAATCCTTTCATAGTCAAGTCTTGAGGTAACACCCCAGCCCTGGCCAATATTTTGATTGCAGCCTTGTAACAGATCCTGAAACAGAGGAATCTGAAGCCAAGTAGTGCCAGGATTCCTGACCCACAAGAACTATAAGATAAGCCCTGTGTGTTGTTTAAAGCTACTAAATTTGTAATTTGTTATGCAGCAATGAAAAATAAATACAGTCTTCCAACCATGATGAAGTGGCTTATATCAGGAGAGCAGAACCTAGTAAAATACTACACACACACACACACACACACACAATTAGTCCTCTGTGTCCATGGGTTCTACATTTATGGATTTAGCCAACCACAGATCCAAAATATTCTAAAAAGAAACCCCCAAACTATGTTTGTACTGACCATGTATAATTTTTTTGATTATTCTGTAAACAATATAGTATAGTATGTAGACTACACTGTATTATAACATTTATATTGTATTACATATTATAAGTAATCTAGGGATGATTTAAAGTATAGGAAGAGTCCCTAAGTTATGTACAAATACTACATCATTTTATATCAGGATCTTGAGCATCTGTGAATTTTGGTATCCACAGGAGGTTCTGGAACCAATCCGCCAAGGACGGATGACTAAATACATGTGTGTGTGTGCACAGTCATACCTAGGGTAGTGTGGGTTTGGTTTCAGGCTACTCAAAATAGAGCAAATATTGTAATGAAGCAAGTCATACAACTGGTTTCAGTTTCACAGTACATATAAAAGTCATGTTTATGCTTAGTCTACTAAGTGTGCAATAGCATTATAACTAAAAACAATGTATACAGAAATACTTCATTCCTAAGAAAGTGCTAAAGACCATTTGAGCTTTTAGTAAGTCATGATCTCTTTGCTGATGAAGGGGATTGCTTCAGTGTTGACGTCTGCTGACTAGTTTGGGTGGTAGTTGCTAAAGTTTGGGCTAAAGTCTTTGGCAAATTCTTAAAATAAGACAACCAAAAAATTTACCACATTGGTTGACTTTTCTTTTTATGAAAGATATTTTTGTATTATGCAATGTTGTTTGATAGCATTTTATCCACAGCAGAACTTTTTTTTCAAATTGGATTCAATCTTCTCAAATTCTGTTTCTTCTTTATGAACTAAGTTTATGTAATATTCTAAATCCTTTGTTGCTATTTCAGTGATGTGTTGACATCTTCTCCAGGACTAGATTCCATCTCAAGAAACCACTTTCTTTGCTTTTTCATAAGAAGCAATTCCTCATCTGTTCAAGTTTTATCATGAGATTGCAGCAATTCAGTTACACCTTCAGGCTCCACTCCTTCTTTGAGTTTTCTTGCTATTTCTAGATGTATCTGCGGTTACTTCCCCCACTGAAGTCTGAAGGCCTCAAACAAAGTCATTCATCAGGGTTGAAATCAACTACTTTCAAAATCTCTTTAACCTTCTCTGATGAATCACAAACATCCTTAATGACATCTAAAATGGTGAATTCTTTCTAGAAAGTTTTAAATTTACTTTTCCCAGATCCATCCCAGGAGTAACTATGTTACAGTTATAATCCTATGAAATATATTTCTTAAAAAATAAGAATTGAAAGTTGAAATTACATCTTGATCTATGAGCTACAGAAATGTGTTAGCATAAATGAAGACAACTTTAATCCCCTTGTATGTCTCCTCCAGAGCTCTTGGGTGACTAGGTCAGCAGCAATTCTTTGAAAAGAATCTTTTTATCTAAGCAGTAACTCTTACCAGTGGGCTTGACACATTTAATAAACCAGCTGTAAAACAGATGTGCTGTCATGCAAGCTTTGTTGTTGTATTTATAGAGCACAGGCAGAGTAGAGTTAGCATCATTCTTAAGGGCCCTGGGATTTTCAGAATGGTAAATGAATATTAGCTTCAACTTCAAGTCACACCTGCATCAGTCCATAATGAGAGAGAAAACATGTCCTTTTATGCTTTTGAAACCAGGCATTGACTTTTCTACTTTGGTGATGAAAGTCCTAGATGAAATCTTCTTTTTTAATTTTAGTTTATATGTACAATAGTTTTAGGTTATTTGAGGGTACAATGAATTAGGTTACAATGTTTGCATTTGTTAGGTAAAGTCCTTATAATTGTGTCCCACCCCCAAGAGGTGTGCCATACACCCTAACACTGTGCCCATTAGGTGGGAGCACACCCACGCTCCCTTTCTTCTCCCTACTCCCTCGTTTCTCTGCCCCCCCACCTTGAATTAATTTGAGTTTTTCTCATCTGTGGGCATGAATCATTTACTGGCTTCATATTAGAATTTAGTACATTGGATTTTTGCTTCTCCATTCTTGTGATTCTTTACTAAGAAGAATGTGTCCCAACTCCATCCAGGTTAATATGAAAGATGTAAAGTCTCCATCATTTTTAAGGGCTGAATAGTATTCCATGATATACATATACCATAGCTTGTTAATCCAATCCTGGGTTGGTGGGCATTTAGGCTGTTTCCACATTTTGGTGATTGTAAATTGAGCTGAGATAAACAGTCTAGTGCAAATGTCCTTATGATAAAGGATTTTTTTTCTTCTGGGTAGATGCCTAGTAATGGGATTGCAGAATCAAATGAGAGGTCTAGCTTGAGTTCTTTGAGGATTTTCCATCGACTTCCTCCCCAAAAGGTTGTATTAATTTACATTCCCACCAGATGGCATCTTCTTAGAAGGCTGTTTCATCCACACTGAAAAGCTGCTGTTTAGTGCAGCCACCTTCATGTGATCTGAATCAGATCTTGTGATATCTTGCAGCTTCTTTATCAGCACTTGCTACTTCACTTTGCACTTTTATGCTATAGGAATGGCTTTTTTCTTTAAGCACAATCACCTCTTTCAGCCTTTATAGAATTGAAATGAAGTAGATCCTTGCTCTGGCTTAGGCTTTGGGTTAAGGGAATGTTGTGGCTGGTTTGGTCTTCTATTCAGACATCTAAAACTGTCTCTGTATCAGCAATAAGGCCATTTTGCTTTTTTATCAGTTTTGCTGAAGTAGCACTTTTCGTTTCCTCCAAGAACCTGTCCTTTTCATTCACAACTTGGCTGTTTGGTACATGAGGCTGAGGTTTCAGTGTCTTTCATCTTTTGATATGATTTCCTCATTAAGCTTAATCATTTCTATCTGTTGATGATTCAAAGTGAGAAAAGTTTGAAATATTCCAAAAATTATCAAAATATGATACAGAGACATTAAGTGAGCACATTCTGTTGGGAAATGATGCCTACAGACATGCTGGATGAAAGGTTGCCACAACGTTCAATTTGTAGAAAATAAAATGTCTTCAAAGCACAATAAAGGGAAGCATACTAAAATGAGGTACGCCTGTATATATACATGTCAATATATGTTCATGTATGGTTTTGTGTATGTGATCATATATATACTTGAATGCATAAGATAGTGAAGCAATCTGGACATGAAGGTACAATGTGGGGAGAAAGGATATTAGCCAAGGTGGGAAAAATATGAGCACATGCCACATTTCTCCTTGAGGCATTTGCTACTCCTTACCTTAGTCAGGTATAAATGGCCGAGAAGCCAGGAAGAGCCTTGGGCAATCTCACAGGGGCTGAGAGATAACAACTGGAATTCAGAATTGCCAAAGCAGTGAGAAATTAGATGGCCTAGATTCTGGAGAGGAAGGAGATTCAGAGAAATCAGGCTAACTCTGGGTGACTATTTTTCCTTTCAGGCATTTGCTGGTTGAGTAGCTAAGAAGCCAAGCAGAAACCAGTTGACAAGCAGAATGGCGATTATGGCAATTTCACTGTGATGAGGAAACAAAAATTGGAATTCCTGACATGTCAAGAATGAGGGGGTGAAGGATATACCCCAGGCTTTCATTGAGAGTCTTAGAAGTCTTCATCCTGAAGGGGTGTGTGTATGTGTGTGTCTATGTGTGTGTGAGGTCAGGGGTGGAGCAACCAGAAATAGTTCAAATCATCAGGTTAGTTCCTGATTGAACTGAAGCAACCTGCTTCTTTGTTGTATTCCAGAGGATAGAGTGAATCCTCTCTGGAAAGATATAATGTCATCTGGATCCTCCATAATTTTTTTTTAAATATATAAACTTTATGGTAGGGAGTACTTTTATCTTCACAGCAAAATTCAGCAAAAAATTCAGAGAGATCACACATACACTCTCACCTCACATTCAAAGTCTGAAAATTAAGTTCATGAACTCATTCTAGAAAAAACGATACATACCTCATTGCTGAATAACTACATTTGTAGTTATAAATAACTATATTTACCCAAAGTACTATGCTTAGGAAGCTATGCACTGATGCCAGTGTGCTCACCCTTCAAAGCAATTTTGGAACTCCTTTTCTGGAACGGCCACCAGACATATCGTATTAATGTCCTGAATATCATCACAATGTCTTCCTTTCAATATTTCCTTTATCTTTAGGTAAAGAAAAAAGTCACTGGGGGCCAGATTATGTGAGTAGTAAGGGTGTTTTAATATAGTTATTTGTTCACAGACAGTGCTGTGGGAGCTGGCACATGGTCGTGATGAAAGCTGTGAGTTGCTGGTGAAGAGTTCAGGTTGTTTTGCCTTTTTCATGCTGCCTTTCAGTATTTCGAAATCATAAACTCAGTTGGGTGTGTGTCCAGTTGGTACCAATTCATAATGAATAATCCCTTTGATATCAGAAAAGTTAGCAACATCGTTTTCATTCTTAATTTGGACCGAGGGAATATTTATGTTGTGGAGAATTGGCTGATTTCAATGTGCACTTTGACACATTGTTTCAGGGTGGTATTGGTGCACCTATATTTCATTATTAGTGATAAAATACTATCCATGACATTGTCTTCCTTCTCCAAATGGTCTTGGAAAACTCAACTCTTCTCTGCTTTTGTTCTTTGGTGAGCTCCATTGGGACCATTTTTGTACACGCCTTTCTCATGCCAGTATTTTCAGTTAAGATTTTTCTGTTTCTCTAGAATATTTACTTGGTCTGCTGAACTTCTCAGTCAGTAAATTATTTTGATGTACAATGTGACTAACTTTTGCAATATCTTCATCATTTCTGCTTGTTACTGCCTGCCCTTACCTCTCTTCATCAATGATGCTTTCTCTCCCTTCAAACAAATGTTTAATTCATTTTTACACTACTATTTACTTCCTAGAATTATTCCCATAAACTTGGACTAATATAGCTTGATTTCACTTCCACTCTTGCCCAGTTTATAAGAAATTTATAACAATTGGTTTGTTGCTCTAATTCAAGCTCCAACATTCTCACAATGGCATGCAAAAACACACAAAATAACACCATAGGGCAAGAACTCACCATGCATCAACACGAACATAGCTGTGAACCCTTGATATACCAAGGTTCTGAGACCTTCCTGAGCTGTTTGTACAGTGCTGCCATCTTCCGCACACACACTGCAACACGTTTGCAAACTTAATCGTCAGACCTCATATGGCAACCTCCCCTACTATCAACATCTTACACCAGAGTGGTATGTATACTATAATCAATGAACTTACACTGACACATTGTTACCACCTAAATTTCATCATTTACATTAGGGTTCACTCTTGGTTTGTTACATTCTATGGGTTGTGACAGATGGATAATGACATGTTTTCACCATTGTGCCTCTACAGTGTTTCATCTACCATGTCTACAAATCAATGAAATGACAAGGCATATTCAGGTGCAGGACCAAGAGGAGTAAGGTGATAGATTCCTATACTGGAGTTATCAGCTGTAGACTTTGAAACATCTATGATCAATTATGAAAAACATCACAACAGAAAGTAAGAAATATCTTAACTGAATGCTAATAAACATTTGATATATTAAACCATGTGTGATGTAGAAAAAGCTGTTCCTAGAGAACATTTGTACTTTTAATTTAACATGTTATCAAAGTGGCTGGAAATCAGTCATCAAAGTATCCACGTCATGAAATTAAAAAAAAAACACTCAAAGAAAGTAGAAGGGATTAATAAAAACAACAGTAGAAATTATTGAAACAAAAAAATTCAGCATTCCAAAAATGATAAAACCAAAATGTTTCCTTGAAAGACAAATTAACTTGACAGACTCCTAGCAAAGCTGAAACAACAGAAAAGAAAAAAAAAAAAAAGAAGACGACAAGCTACCAGTATCAGAAATGATAAAGGTACATTGCTGCATATCCTAAAGAATTTTAAATCATCCTTAAGAGAATATTACAAATAATCTTTTTGCTAATATATCCAAACTGCTCTGAGGAAAAACAGAAAATCTGAGTGGTCTTAACCGTATTATGTCAATTGAATATGTAATTAAAAACCTTCCTACAAAGACATTTTAGATCTAAAAGCCATCACCAGTGGTTTATTCTTACTGCACAGAAATCTTAAAAGGATTATTGAGGGAAGCTCTAAATAAATGAAGGAACACAATGGAATGACAGACAATTGTAGACATTGGAAGACTCAATATTATAAAGATTTTAACTCCTCTGTTGTAATGCATCTATACAGCAAATGCAAGGCTGCTTTGGGAGGTTTTTTAGGGGAAATTGACAAAGTGATTCTAATAAAAATGAATTCAGAATAGACCAGGCCATCCTAGAGAAGAAGAAAAAAGAAGTTGGAGGACTTACATTTATATGAGCAAAAGAAACCATTTACAATAGAATAGATAGAATATAATACCAATTACATGCATTTCAAAAGCAGATAAAACTAACATATAGTATTAGAAGGTAGAGTAGTAGTTATTTCAGGGGAGAATAGTCAGTGTGGAAGACCTGGCCGTTTGGATATATTAGCAAAATGATTATTTATAATATTCAAAGGCATTGATCATGTTTTTCTCAACCTGGCAGGTTTACATAGGTGAGTTACTTTGTAAAATTCACTGACCAGTACACATAGGTTTTTATGTTTTCCAATGTGTATGTTAGACTTCACTAAAAAGTTTACTTTAAAAAAACAGCTGCCTCAAAGCTTCTCAAGTCAGACAATTCTGGTGACCACTTCCCCAGTGAAGGTGTAACACCGTGTCTTCTGAGGAGCCTGATACACCCACTAGCTGGCTCTTCCCTGACCTTGCCAGGAAGTTAGATTAAATGCAGGGTGAATGGTGAGAGCACATGTTCATGACCAGTGATGGTGCTGGAGTACCTGTCAATTATGTATTCAAGGTTACACTTCTCACCTTCCACCTTACTTCTTCATGCCCAGCGCAAAACTTGAACTATGACCTATGTCCACAGTTTTCTTGGGATACCCTCCTACCTGTGCCTTCTGGATAGCCCTTGGGGTGACCTTCATCATCTTAGAGTATCTTGTCTTGATTTACAGTTTGATCCAATTCATACCCAAGACTGATACCATAACTTTGTTCTCAGCACTCATGGTAACCTGTGTAAAACTGATGGTGATGTCAAGACTGTGTCACTCAGCTTACCTTGACCACCAACTCGGCCTTCCCTCCTGTTTTCCCTGGCTTACAGTGACCCACTAGCCAGCAATAACAGCAGACTTTTGTCTTAGTTACGTGTAAAATGAATACAATCCTAAAGCATGTTGAGGGATTCAGCTCAACTGTAAATCTCTGCTTTGTCTGGGAGACAGAACTAGATTGATGAAACCACTGTCCCCCCTCTGTGGGTCTTCCCCAGTGCCAGAAGAAATTGATCTCAGGGCTCTTTCTGAGATTCCTACTTACGTGAAGCCACGACATGTTTCTGTGGTAATTTTCCTCAGTGCCGGCATTACTCATTCCCTCTGGCTCAATGCTGGGCTCACTTGCACTCCAAGGACTCCCTTCTTCAAAAGAAAAATGACATGCAAGGTTTCAATGTTTGATCTCCCTTGAGAGCATAGTGTGGTATAGTTGTCCATGCTTTTGAATCCTAGGGCAGACTACCACAACTCAGTGGATTATGGGGCATGGCATTGGCTTTGTTGACTGAATATGAATAGAAGCTGTTCCCTTCACCACCAGCTGAACTGGCAATTTCAAAGACATTTATGATCTCTGTTATGGTGGCTTCCATTTTTGAGAGATGGGAGCAGAGAAAAAGAAAAACCAGAGTCAAGTCCTTGAATTGCTGAGATGAGCCAGTTATTGGCTGAGTATGCCCAAACCCATTCCAGACTGACAAGACCTTAAGGTACCGCTAAGGAGGGACCCCAACCCATCTGTAGTGGTCTCAGTGTGACTTTGCCTCCACTGTTGCTGGGACTGCAGCTACCGCTATTGCTCTAATTACCAGACTTTTCTATCTGAACTATTTAAAAGACAGACAGGTATCTAGAAAAAACTAAGGGAATTTGGAAGCAATTATGTCCAATTGCAGATAAATCTTGTGTCCAAACTCCTTTCTCTGGGAAAGTATAAAGGAGACAGCTTTCAACAATTCACTACTTACTATACTCTACAGTAAAGGTTTACCTTTGAATCTAGAAGTTCTTATGGATATTTTTAATGACAAACCAATGTCTCTAGCCTTGCTACCTTTGACTCAACTGGTCAAGATAATTTGATCAACTCAGATAATTAACCACAATACTTTCCCCCTTAAGTAACTAAAGATAATGTTACAGCTTCAGACCTATAACAAAAGATGTCACAGGATTTTTTTAATTGTCTCTTTAAAAAATAAGCTGAATCTTAAGTAATGCATAAATTAGCTATTTTCAAAGGCAAGGGTGGGTGGACATAGAAACATTTCCTATTTTAAACTTTCTTTGATTAAACGTACTCAGCTTCTATTTCAGCAGACTCAATCGATAATTTATTCACATTTATTGCTGACTTTTGAAACTACTTACCTAGAAAGGAGAGCTTTTCTATTTTTTTTTTTCTCATACAGGGCACAAAGGGAATGTGTTCCAGCTATTATTTAACAGTTAATGCTAGGGAGCTCTACCTGTGTGCTTACTTAATCTTTTTCTTGTCTATTAAGATGCTAACCAGTACTCATATTTTGGACAACATAATTTGGGATTTGGAGTCTCTATGGATCCTGCAGTGACAGTCTACAACTCTAATGCTTTGATTGTACATAGAGCTGATTCTTAGATGTTTAACATATTTTATAATTACTTCCTAATTTATCTTTAGATAAATATCTTAGAGCGCTCCTCAGAGTAGGCAAGAAGTAAAGAGAATTATTCTCACCGGATAGTCGGAGAAAACAAATCCCTGAGAAGTTAAACAGAAATCACTAATTGTCAGGTCAAGACAATCTTTCCTTTCTGACATTTTGGTTGTTTTTATTGTTAAATAAAGATTTTAAAATGGGGGAATTTCTACATTTGATTTTGAAGGTCCTGATGAGAAGATATCAGATTTCAAAAAACTGTCTCTGTCATTAACGTGTTATCTTTCCCTAAGGGATACGTTACATCCTCACCACTCAAAGCAAGGTCCTTGAATCAGCAGCACTGGCATCACCCAGGAAGCTTGTTAAAAATGTAGAATCTCAGATCCCCACCCCAGATCTGCTGAATCAGAATCTACATTTTCACAAACTCCCAGGGGCCCCGGACCCATGCGAGGCCTGGGCAGCCCCACTCCAGAGGGCAGTGTGGTTTTCAGACTGGGTGAGTGGTCTAACCTGCGGCCCTGCCATCCAGCTGTGTGTAAGGAAATGGGCTTTAGACGGTTCAGGACCTGAGCCCTGTCTTCCTACCCCCCGCGTCCCTGCACGCCCCACTCCTCTATGTTACCTAGGTCAGTGACAGTGTCCCTGCTCTGGGACAGCTGCAGCTCCTCAGCCTCAGACTCTGAGTCCTGCCGTGATAACTTGCTGCTCTTTAAGCTGCCGACCCGGCGAATGCTGGACAAGGAACCCCCCTTCTTCACCTGGAAACTGCGGGTTCCTTTAATCTGGAGCAGGCGAGAACCTCCTATCCTGATCTTCCTGCTGAGAACTGTATTAAAAGAATAAAATAGGGCTTTTTCCCCCTTAGTTTTCCCCAGCCAGTGTTATAGTCAAGCTCTCCCCATCTCGTCCCTGACCAGCCTCCTTTCTGTTGACTTGGACTTTGGCGTGACGGGCTTCTCCCAAGCCCTCGGTCATGCAGGTTCATTAAGCAGAGGCTAGAACCACCAGGAAGGGCTGGCGCAGCTTCTTTCTTAGACACAAAGCTCCTCGGGGCTGGGAACAACCTGCTTCTTTCTGGCCCAGGGTTCACAAGCATGAGTGAGCCCCGGCTGCAGCAGCAGCTAGGACTGTTAGTACAGACGCATCATGTGACCATTCCATTCACTACAATCACAAACCATTTGTTTTTGTTTTTCTTTTGAAATGAGACTTACAGAATTCTGTGAGCTGTCAGATAAACCCCTTCATGTTAGAATACCTCATTAAAAAATAAAAATGAGGCAATTCTCTCTCCAGCAGTCAGCAGTGTGGTCTGCTCTGCCCCTCATGCTTTGGGAGAGCAGGAGTGTGAAATCATTCCATTCTCAAGGCACCTAGTGATTTCATAGCATCCTTCTCTCAGTCAAAAAGCTGGGTGAGACGCGAGTCCAAATGGTACACCACCCCGAGCCACCCTTACAGTCTACGCGTGTACCAAGAACATGCATTATTCACTTTTTGTGTTCTGGAAGAAACAGTGATCAGTGAGGAAAATTAAAAAAATGAAAGAAACACATTTATACTTGACACTTATTTTTTTTAAATCAAAAGCATTCTTATTTCTGGTAGTCACAGACGTACCTCTTTCCTTTTCTTTTGAAGATTTGGTGTTGTCACCCATTGATTTTATAATGATGGGATAAATAAAAATTTCAGGGCTTAAAGTCCATTATCAGGAAGGGGCCAGTTTTGTAACCTTACCTTCTTAACGCATGAACATGATTCCTTACTAATTACCTAAGGCATAGTTATTATTTTTAGAAGTCCCAATCAGAAAGTTTGCATTTGGTTTTAGGTTGCCCATACACAGGGAAGTTAATATGTTACTGTGATAAAACCTGCCCAACTCTTTTTTTTTTTTGAGATAGAGTCTCACTATGTCACCCTTGGTAGAGTGCTGTGGCATCATAGCTCACAGGAACCTCAAACTCTTGGGCTCTGGTGATCCCCTTGCCTTAGCCTCCCGAGTAGCGGGGACTACAGTCACCTGCCACAATGCCTGGCTACTTTTAGAGATAGGGTCTTGTTCTTGCTGAGGCTGTTCTCAAACTTATGAGCTCAGCCAATCCATCAGCCTCAACCTCCCAGAGTGCTGGGATTATAGGCGTGAGCCACCACGCTCGACCTCTGTATACTTTTTTAAATGTTAGTTAAATGTATACCTTTAATGCCTTATAAAGGGGCCCAGAAGAATTCCTATTGAACGATGTGAATGTTTTATCTCTGATTTACTCTTGTGTTTGAGAAAGAGTAAAATGACCTCTACTCAGCTACTAAAACTCTCATGCAGCTCCCTGTACACACTGAATAGAATTTCACATCTGGATGGAATGTCTTGCAACACAGTTGGATAATTCCACAAAGACGATGACCCACAATACTGTGTTTTAGTTATAGCAAAGCACCCACTGTATTTTTTAATATTACTTTTAGGCTTAGTTGAGATTCTATCCCCTATCTGAAATACATTTGAAACAGAATATAATTATCATTTTTAATGACTACTCGTGCAATTTCATGTCTAAGCAGATTGGGAAGGAGAAAAAAAGATTAGAGAGATAATTCTTGGATTTTTACACAGGCACACATTAGCACTCTTTGCCTGATTTTATGATACCTTTTGGTTTACAAGTGCAGCAAAATAATCTCAAATTAGTGTGATCTGAAAGAAATTTAATCTTGAGAACAAATTCTACCTCCAAAGATAATTAGGGACATCCCATAACACTAAAAAAAATGAGAGTTCAGAATGATGGCGTTCGATATTTACCAAGTTAGAATTCAGACTCGGTATTGTACGTGAAAAACTTCAGTTGAGATTGTACAGTGCTGAATTTTAGCTTTTGTCTCCATGACAACAAGAACTACCATGAAAGTGAAACAAATTCAGCTGAATTCGATAAAACATCTCTCTCCCTCCTTTTCTTCTGTCTCACATTCTATCTACTAGCAAATCTTGCTGGCTCCATAGCTCAAGTCATCTTTTAACACACACACATGCATATCACTTTTCTAGCCAAATCTACTAACAACTCTGTGACACACTTAAAATAGAATTTAATTTGTAACCGTACCTACCAAACTCTGCCCTTTGCATGAAGGGCTCCTTCATATCACACAGGTGTCTGCTCAATATCAGTTGTGACCCATCTCCTATCATTCTTCTCCCCAATTCATTCTGTCGCTGGTCTCTTTGCCCTTCTTCAAATGCTCCCAGTTCGCTCTTGCTCAGAGCCTTGCCCTCACTCTCGCCTCTGGAGACTCCTGCCTCCGCCCTGCATGCCTGGCTTCTTCACATAAGGCAGGTCTCTGCTCAGTGTCAATGGTGGGGGCCTTTTCTGACTCATCCCCTTCCACTCACGGTCACACCTCTGACCCTGATTTGTCTTCTTTATAACACTTACCTACGCTAGAAAGTCTGGTATTTTATGTTACTCATCAGTATGTGAATAGCTATTAGTTATTTCCTATTGGTTAATACAAGTTAAAATACATGTGAGAAAATTTCCAATGCTGTATTCTTGGAACCTGTAATCGTTCCTGGCATACAGTAGGTGCTCAGTGGATGATTGTTAAATGATTAGTAGTTGTATTATGGAATACTACTTTTAGTTTGTATTTGGAAATATGGGCAAAATGATTCGCCTGACTTCTGCGTGGGGATTTTAGGCAGACATTTTTAGTCCTAAGGATTATTTCATTGTAGTTTTCCTTGGTAGAATCTAAATTGTCCTCAGGTGTTTATTTCCGAGACTTACATTTTGAGACTTCAAAAAAAATATCATAGGTCTGGGGCCCCAGCCGCAGTGGGCAGCTGCCCCTCTGTGGAACATGGCAGGAGAGGGGAGATTCCGGGAGGACCAGATGCCTGGTGAATCTCGCCAGCTCCTGCTGGGGTGGCATGGACATGTGCAGGATGTCTTTTAAGAAGGAAACTCCACTCGCCAACGCTGCATTCTTGGAAGCAAGCTGAGGAAAACTGGCATTGCCTAAGTTGTTGGTGAACCGCCATGGTTGGATGTGGACTGCAGAGACAGGGCACCATGCTGCGATGGCCACCGTCTATGCCCTTCACATACACCATGTGAGGGAACTGGCTCTGCAAGGAGCACACATCCATCTCCAGAGAGAGCCAGGTACAACCGCCCTGGTCTTTGCTGCCCAACAGGTCATAATGATGTCATAAGATTCCTCTGTAGATTTGGAGCATCCACAGAATTTAGGACCAAAGATGGGGCACCAGGCTGTTGGCTGTCAGCCAGTATAGGCACATGCAGGTGGCTGCCACTTTGCTGAAGCATGGAGCCGACGTCCGTGACTAGCTTTGTGATGGACCCACTGCCCTCTCCCTAGATGCCCAAGGCAGTAACTTGGATGCTACTTGGTTATTGTTGTCTTTAACCAGTCAAGGCAGGATAATGGACTTCTGGCAGAACTAACCAAAAATAAATGTATATTACATCTCCTCTGAAGAATAGAAGATCACAGGAAAAGCTAACTCATTTCTATATGTGATAGAGAGATAGAAACTCTACCCACATTGTCCAAAAATAAATTGCTTTTTAAACAGTCCTAGAATGGCCACCCTGTGGGACCTTAACAAGAACCACGCTGCATTGTGCATCAAGTAAGTAAAGAACAGAACAGCTGGCCAGGTGTGGTGGCTCATGCCTCTGATCCCAGCACTCTGGGAGGACGAGGTAGGAGGATCCCTTGAGCTCAGGAGTTTTAGACCAGCCTGAGCAATAGTGAGATCCCGTCTCTACTAAAAATATAAAAGTGAGCTGGGGTTGTTGTGGACACAACAGCTACTCAGAAGGCTGAGGCAAGGGGATCACTTGAGCCCAGGTGGGTGAGGTTGCTGTGACCTATAGGACCACAGCACTCTAGCTAGGGGCAACAGAGTAAGACTCTGTCAAAAATAAAAGAAAGGAAGGAAGGAAGGGAGGGAGGGAACAGCTCAGGGACCCTTCCTCCAGCTCCTTCTCATAGGCTTCTCACACTGCCCTGAAATTTACCCCGGGGGGCCTCACATATTCATGGATTCCACAGAAATTTGTTTCCAACTGGGTCTTTCAGTCAAACTGGAAGATGGACAGGGTTCTCAGTGTAACAAAGAAAGCAAGCTTTGTTCCTTTAAAACTGAAAGCTTGACCTTCAAGGAATTGATGCCCTTTTGCTTTTGTGTTAAATACAGGTGCACTAAAGGAGCCATCATATTTTGTGTATATGTGTGCATCATTTCATTGTAAAATCTTTTCTTCTGCCCAAGGGTCATAGCTGGGATTACTATGAATCAGTGATGTGTAAACATACATTTTTAAGAAACCAGTCTCACATTCCACCGTGTGCTAGTCAAAGGACCGTTGGACTATGGAAAAGACATTTGGAACTCTGGAAAACTACAGAAAAGACACATTGTCGATAACAGTGGAATGTTTGGAAATTCAGAAAGTTTCAAACCACAAGGAATTGAGACTTGTCTCTCTGATCTTCTATTTTGGATCTACTGTTGGGCATCACTAATATTTCCAGGCCTTTATTAAGTAGGCCTAGTGTGCTGTGGAATCCTGAGCGTCTAATACTGCACTGTTCCATACAACGACTTGGGGTCCTTGGATAAAATGTGATACATGCAAGTATGATGCGTTGCTATTACTATTGCAGGAGTATAAATAAAAAAGAATATAATTGGCACCTAATAAGTGTTGAAAAAGCCAAATCATGTAACATTTTAAATATATTTTAATCATTTTAGTTAGCAGGGTCCCCATCCTTTCCATTTTTGCATTGGTTTTTGTTGCTGACATCAGTTTGTCAAATAGATTAAGGAAAATTAAGGAATATTTGGGAAGACTTTTGCCAACTGATTAAAGGCATTTTAGGGATAAGTTCTTATTTTATTTATAGTTTCAGTTTTATATTCTTCATTTATAAAACAAGTTTATTATATTAACTTAGCTATTTAGTGAGGATTTGAGTGTTTGAATATTCAAGGCAGTTTACAGAAATAATTGTGAAGTTAAGGTATTCTTAAAAATTAATATTTTATTGTTTTTAATGGTATTAGGATTTACTCTGCTGAAGTTTAGCTATGTTAGTGTTAGGAATTTTTATTCAACAATTTTAAATGGTCATTAGCATTATAACTTTGAATGGGAGAAAAAGACTGACCTAAATTAATATTCCTTTGGGATATGTTTAAAAGATAGAATTTTTTATATCATGTGTAGGGATCCTTTATTAAAGTAGTCATATTTGAAAAAAATATTGATTTGATGCTTCTTCATACTCAGAAGTTATTTAGGACTTGGCTTATCCTTCCTATAATGTTATTAGATATTAACTATTAAAATCTTGGGATATTCTATCTTGAAGTATTCAAATTTTCCTAATGTATATCATCTGTTCCTTAAAAGAAACTAAATATTTTGTGTTTTCTTATATGGGGCTACTCCTTCTAAGAATCATTTATTGATTAAGTTCTCCAATATTCACTGAGCCATTGTCTATAAGATGCTAAGAAAATGCTTTAATGTATAAAATCATCTTTACTAAGTACGCAAGCGTTCTTTTATTTGAAATTCACTAGCAAAGCATTGAAGGATGATGGAATTTAAGAAATCGCAAAATCAGATTGTTTAGCTGACAATTTAAAGATGCCCCCAGAAAGCAAGTTAAAACTTTGCAATCTTTAGTTCATAGTCAGGATTTTCTGTATGGTTTCTAATCTATATCTTATGATATAAAAAATAACAATGACAAAAATTTAAAAAGCACTGACAGTAGTAATTTGTGATGTACTATTATTCCTCAGGTACTGAGTTTATGCTCTCCATACTTGTCTTATGTAAGGGTTTTGACATGACAATGCAACAGGTGTTATTAGCCCAATGTTACAGAAAAGAAAAACTGTGACTTAGAAAGTAATTTGGATAAAGCCACACAGTTACTATATTTCATTCATTTTAAGATGCGTAACTTTTTCAAATTACATCTGAAATAAATTGAGATTTGTCATATAACTGATGGCATTCTGTGATGACTGCCGCCTGTAGCAGTTGCTGGCACCCTCGTGAGCATCTAACCCTGTAGTAAGGTGGACAGAACAGGTGCCAGTGTCCTTTCCCCCATGGGGCCCCGTGGTAGTGAGGTTTTGGGAGAGTGGGTGAGATGCTGAGTCAGATGCGTTTCCTGAAGAGGGACTGAAGCTCAGCTAACTTTATACAATTGCAGGTTGGCTTAACAAGCACAAACAGCCTTACTTTAAAATGGTTCTATTTAAGAAATGATCTATCACTAACATTCTGATGGGGCAAAAAGAACACTGTCATACAGAAAACATGGAGACTGAGAACTCTGAGTTGAAAAGTGATTCAGAAAGTCAAATTCTGGATGGACGATGGTTTAGAAAAACTAACCTGTTTATTTTATTTATATATTTTTTACTACATAAGAATGAAGTATGATAATAATGATAATAAAGATCTATATCTAATATGAAAGTCATTTTTCAATAAGAATAAAACACAAGCTAAGTAATAGAAAATTATTGCCTAAGAGTTGAATTGGGAGTGCTTTTCCTTTCTCATTGGTAAATAAAATGATGGTGATGCCATCTCAGATTCAATGGGCTATGTACGAGTTCCTGAGCTGGAACTCAAAGTGAGGCCTCTCTGACTCCAGAGTCGAACCTCTAACTAGTGTGGTTTCCTATTGATTTCCTGTGTGTCCTATGTCATTGAGACTACACCATCAGTATCGTATGGAGCCAAAAATTTGAGCACACGATTTAGTAGTTTGGATTTGAGACCAACTATCTTATTAGAAACCCTGAATCATGAAATAATCCTTATTTTTTCCATACCTTTCTTCTCCTCGACACCTGCATCAGATTTGAGGGTGTGGCTGCTGCTGTGGAGAGAATCTTTTGAGTCTTCATTTTCATCTAAAACCCCAGCAAAGCTGATCTTCCTCTCATATCTGTGCCGGTCCAACTCAGGATCCAAACGAAGTCTGCAGCTCTCCAAATCCTAAAATGTCAGTAAGTAAGGAGCCCATGAGTGCTGGCATCTCCCCAGCCCGGCACTGGTCTGCGGCAAATCTCCTTCCATTTGGAATTACATGCAACTGGATTTAAATAGCATGAAAACTTATTCTTGAATTGTGAAATAAATTAAATCTTCCCTATCTCATACTTTCCCCCCTTATCCTGAGGTGCTTTACCTTCCAATACCATAGACCTTGTCCCGAATCCAGAATTAGCGTTCTCATTCTCTAATTGTCCACAGTTTGGCTACATTTTGGCCTTTCTCTGCTTATTAAATAATCAAGCATTGAATATGAATGTGATAATTACTTTAGGATGAATAAGAAATTATTCTTTCCCAGAATCCCCAAATGGTAACTGTGAAGACAAACAAGTGATAAATTCTAAGACAGCTTAGAAATCAGACTAAGTTTAGGAGCACAGAAATTAGACTTGAAACTGTAGTTGGCCGAATCATGGTCCCTCAAAGGAGTCCACTATTGGGATCTATAAATGTGCTACTTCACATGGCAACAGGGACTTTGCAGATGTATGAACCTTAAGGACCTTAAAGACGGGGATGTTATTCTGTCTTAGCTAAATATGCCCAACCTAATCTCACATGCCCTTAAAAGTAGAGAAGCCTCCCATCCTGGGGTCAGAGGAAGATGCTGCTATGAAAGAGGCTGAGAGAGGGATCATGTTACTGGCTGTGAAGAGAGAGGAAGGGCCACACACCAGGAAATGCAAGTGGTCTGCAGAAGAGGAATAAAAGGCAAGGAAACAGGTTCTTCCCTAGAGCTCACAAAGGACGCTGCCCTCACCAGCATCTTGGTTTAGCTCAGTGAGACTTGTCTCGGACTTCTCACATCAGGAACTACAAGACAGCACGGTTGTGCTGTTGGAAATAACTAAATCTGTGGTAGAAAACAAATACAGAGGTGATGTTTGAGTTAAGTCTTGAGGATTAAACAAAGTAAACAAGTGGAGAAAGGCTGATCAGGCCTAAAAATCCTCACGTGTGAGGGCCAGAGGCTCAAAACAGAATCATGCTTTGGGGGCATTTCTTTCTTTTTTTTTTTTTTACTTTAAAAATGGTTTTATTTTTTATGCAACTAAAGGAAAGGTGTTCTACCCATAAATTCTACTTTACAAAAAGAATTTCTTATTCCTTTGTAGGAGGACCCAAGCGTAAGAGGGGTCCCATCATCCCTGCTGATGAACAGAATGATCCCATCCATATGCTTATATAAGCCTAGGTTATATGATTATTTAGTAGAAGTTTAGCCTACGAGGTCCCAAATTGAAAGTATTACCTGTTCTGTGAATAAAGATTTTCTCATCCTAAAGATCAAATTTAATTATTAATCTGTGAAGCACTTTTAGAGGACATGAAATAGTATATACAACTAAAACTTCATTTTTATGCAGTATTTTTTCTAATCATGCATCAAATTCAAACAGATATGCAAAACAAAAATATTTAAAAAACCCAGTTTGCATCAAGATTAATAGTTTATGCTTTGGATTGTCATCAATAAAATGAAACTGTAGAAGTATATTTTGTTTATTCTTTTCCTTTTGGATTAAGAACAGAAGGTACACTTTGATACTCAGAAAATTATATCATGTCTGGAAAGATACAGGAACTGTATGGAATATATTTTAACATTATCAAAACTATTCTAGGAATTGCATCCCTGAAATTAACCCCTTTTAGAAAAAAAAAAAGAAAGAATACTTATCTACTTCCTACTGTGGTAGCCAAATTTAACTAGGGAAATTTCTTAGTCGGGACAATAAGATATAATAATTCTCATGCTCAAAAGCAGTTATCCCTTCCAATTATTGCTTTTATCTGCTTGTGAAAATCCCACCAAATCTTTCTAAGTTACATTCAAATACGACTTCCTCCAAGAGGGCTTCTTGGGTCTCCCCCATCCCTTCCTTGGCCAGCAGAGCCCTCTGCTGTTTTCTCAGGACCACTCCTGTTTTGCTTTAGAAAATAGTTATTTTATGTATTTATAATTGCATCCCTGAAATCAATTAGTTTTGCTGTTACACATATATTCATCTTTGTATCACCCCCATCCCCAACTTCATAATCATCATGCAACCTTGCTTATCTCTAAATAAAAATTCATCAGTTTCATCTTGGTATATACAAATTGTGTTTTCCTTCTGATTTTATAACTTCAAGAACACTTGAAATCTAGCAGTCTATTTTTTATAACCTGATTTTTAAAAATCCCATTAGCACAGTTGGTACAGCCTCTAGCAAAATATTTCATAAGGCATCAACATTATGCTGTTTCTTCCAATGAAGGAATATAGGCACACAGAGACCTCCCACTGCCGCCTTCTTTACGATGATCAACTTATCTCTGCATTTGATGGAACTTTTTGTTTTTGTTGAATCCAAGTTGTGTTTATTGTAGCATTTCCCAAACAAATTATTGTTTTGATTCCACGGTGCTTGGTCGTTGTCTACTGCTCTCACTAATTCAATTGGGAAGAATTTTAATAAACCAGCAATTTTACCAAAAAAATCGTATCTGTAAATATCCTTTATTGTTCTCAAGTTTGGGAGATAACATTTAGAGAAAAATTAGCTTACTATGCTATCTTAGACTATGCAACTTACAAAAATGCTGCTTTTTCCTTTTTGTTGATATAATTTATGTGTATGGTTTACAAAGAGTGAATAAAAAATGCTGCCAGAAGTTGTTTCTTTGAGAAAAAAAGCACATTAATTAAGTTACATTTAGAGATCTAACTGGGAATCAATTGCTTAGTTGGTAAAAATATATTTTGAAGAGCTTTTTAATAACTTTCTTTAGAATGTTGATAGGGATAACACTGGTAGAAGCTTACAGATCAGATATTGTATTATATTTGACAAAACACATGTTGAGTGATAGCATCGACTTGATTTTGTACAGTAGTCTCAACATAACAGTGAAAGTGATAATTTAGAAAATTAAGGGCCCAGGTTAATATGAAATTACGTAAGGGCAGTAGAAGGAACTTCCCCTTTCAGTGTCCTGATGGTACAATCTCACAGTCCAAATGCAGGTGAGTTTCTCTTGAAAATATATGTTTTACTCATAAATATCTCTAAATTTAAGATACTCATTTTATACTTTAGAATGTGAGGAAACGGGCCTTCTAGAACACTGGAAAACTAGAGGCAGAGGGGCTGCTCAGTGACACCAGAGCGCTGATTCATTCATCACCCACCCCGTCCCCAGCGTGTCCTGGCTGGGGGTACGGCCTCTCTCGGGCCTGCCGAGTTTGGTTTAAAAAGGAAAAGAGGTGGTGGATTTTGAAATTCCCTGAAATGGAAGCACATACATCGTGAGTATAAAAACTTTTCTGGGAGAGTGGTATGAGCCTTATGCAAAAAGCAGGGGCTGGAGAGTGCCCAGAATTTTTCTGGTTCCTGAGCTCTGGTTAGATGAAGTGTGTCATGAAGAACCACCGGAAACTTGGTGTTCGTTAGGGAGCGAAGGGCCCAGGAAAGGCAGCTCCAGGGGCACACTTCTGGCTCTTATGTAGTATTTATACCCTTGGTTAAACACCCCTGATGGTACATTGTACGTGCGTGTGTGTACATAGTATATGTGAGTGTGCATGGGGGGGGGGTTGTTTTCTTTTTCTGTCTATCCACAAGCCATAAGAAACACTACAGAAATAATACATGTTTGGGGATGTTTAGACAAAAACACTGAAGTCTTTTCACCGATAAATTAAATGAGAGCCCTCACTGGAAGTGGAAGAACATTTCTATATATATTTCTGAGCAGTTAGTACTTCCCCCCCCCCCAAAAAAAAATCTGTTGGTGGTGAGTTCTGGAAAACATTAGCCATAAAACTCTTCGTGCTCTGCAGGGCAAAGAAGCCTGAAGACTCGTAGTATAACCGGCAGTGATGGATGAAACCTTGCACTCAGCTGTGCTATCTTTAGCTATTTTCATGTCAACTTTGGAGTCAGTATTTTTTTTTGCCAGGGCTGGGTTTGAACCCGCCACCTCTAGCATATGGGGCTAGCACCCTACTCCTTTGAGCCACAGGCGCCGCCCCCTGGAGTCAGTATTTTTAATAAAGAATATTTTTTTTCATGCATGAAAATACCATGGTTGGGTTCTTAAATTATGTGATGCAGTGGCCAATGGGCATTTAAGAAAACTGAGTATGGAAGCCCCGTCACACATCTGGCCTCTCTGAGTAGTCTCCTTGTTAACATTCAAGCTTTAACTTACCACAAGAGGCTCCGTGCGAGGTCTGGGCAGGCAAGAAAAGGTCTCCCGCAGGAAGGTGGTAATCTCCAGGAGAAGCTGGCAGGCTGCCATCTTCAAGGCAAAAGGGCAGCCGCATTTGGAGGGGTTCACGGTGCCTACGGAATGAAAGAGTTCTTTCATGAGAGGACAAGCCAGTAAAAAATACAGAGAGGCACAGTTTGATGAAAATAGCTACACGTATGTAAAATCAAATTGCATATGAGAATGTTGCCTACACATGTCCAAAATCAAATTGCACGTGAAGATTTTACCAATGTAAGTTCAATTTGCCTGTCCCTTTAGCAAAATCTATGAATTCCCACACACCTCTCTCTTCCTCCATTTTGTGATTCTGTAAAGAGTGTTTCAGTATTAAAATATCAGATAAGCAGAACTAAATTATTTCCCTTAAAGCATCACAGAGTAACAAAAGGCAGCTCCAACTAAACTAGTAAGGCTTTTAAGGAAAACAGAAATGGAAAGGAATCTTGTAAGATTTCTACACTGCTACTCAGTCAGATTTAGCCTATGGATATGGCAGGAAACTAGATATGGAATTTAAAAAGTCTTAACAGCTCATTTTATGAGAGATGTCTGTCTTGATGTTCGAGGGCAGTGACGTTGTTTGAGCTCTGGTCCAAATAAGTTCCTGCAACACAGATAAGATGTACTTCCCTGATTACCTATACCATACAGTTTATGTGAGCTAACCTGTCATATTAAGGCACAGGTACACAAAAGTGGGTAACATTCTCTTTTGCTCTGGAGAATATTTGTCTTGGAATTAGTAAAACATTGCATCTACCAGAGGCCAACTAGTAGATTTTGCTGTAAAGACAGATAGTGGCCAAGGTGATACCTTAGTGACTTAAAATTCTTAGTATTAGCTCCCAGATAGGTGTCATCACAAATAATGCAGAAATGCATTTATTACTTAACAGTGTGCTGAAAAGATCAAGGCCATGTAGAGTTCTGTCTCTCATGAAAGAATGCAAATATTTATCTATTCTGAATGAATCAACTCATCAAGCAAGCACAACGTCGTTGCATGTCAACATTCTTAAAAATATTTCCTGAGTGCTGGGCTTTCTTAACTGATAGAATACCTACTTTATGATTTCAGTTGATAATAGGTGGAAATTGGTTTCTCTGAAGATAGCTATTGTTTATGTGTAAAGAATTGTTTTTTTCTCCAGAGTTAGTATGTGGCTGAAGGCTTAACCTCTCATTAAGAATAGAAAAGCTTCTGTAGAATTTTCAGACTGAAAACTGCTTGCACTATAATTAGCTTTTAAATGCAAGATGAGGTATGTATTGATTTGAAAGTGGAACAAAATTAGATATATCACTTTTCTATTTAATAGAGGCTACATGACTAAGAATTGCCTGGAAATGTAACACTTATAAAAAAGTGGACACTGGACATTAGTATCAACTTCTGGGTCTGTGTTTTTACTCTTGAGTAGAAAATGAACTTGGTCTTTGTCCAGCCTCTCTCATGACTGTCATGTGAAATACCTGTTACATTGCTCAAGGATTGAGTTCTATGTGGTTTCAATAAACAAACTAATATGCTAGGCATAGCATATTGGTGAAGGATACTTAATGTGATCTAATGGAGATTTGAGTTTGTTCTGGCCTAGGAGGATGCATCTGTTTAGTGTTGGTTCACCGTCTCTGTGTTCTGAGAGGCCCCTGGAAGATGTGGGGTGGTTTGGGGATGGCTTCTAGCTAGGTTCATGTTGTGGCAGGCCTTCACTTGGTTCTGCAATGGCTGGATGATCCTCAAGTCTTCCTATGGATCAGACTCTATTCCTGAGCACTCTAAGATAGTCTAGACCATCTTTGGGGCCAACTTCTGCCATTATCCTGGCAACAATAATGTGAAGATTTGTTGTTTTGTCAAATCTAAGTTAAGAAAATTTTCACTGACTTGATAGGGTCTGAAAAGGGACAACATAGTTAAAAGATTCGAAAGAAAAAAAAAAGAAAAGAAAGATAACCTAGTGTAAAAGTGGACGAGAAGACCATAAGAGTTTTCTTTGATTATTATTTAGATTTGTTCAATGGTGCACTCTATCCATCCTTCTACTTTTCAAGGGTGCAGGAGGTTTGGTGCTACCTAATGACGAACAAATCCTTAAAATACAATCAGCTGCAAGGGGAGGTCAAGAGGAAGAGATCTCACTGTCATCACCATGGAAAGGTACTGATTCCATAACCGTAACTGGAATTTTGTCCTGCATGGAAGGCAGTGGTGCACATATACACAAGCTTGTGTGGCACAGAACACAGATGCACAAATGGTGTTGGAGGAAGATGTGACAGGAGTCTCTTTGTCTCTACTCTTCTGTGATGAGTCTCAATGCTAAATCTAATAAATAAATACAGGTCAGCAGCATTCACAGTTCCATAACCTCTGAGGATTCTAATATTTAAATTTCACGTTCAGTGCTATGATATACTTTTTGAATCTTTCAATATTTTAGACATTTGGAAAGCCTATCATGTTCAATTGTATTTGGTCTGACTTGATTTCCTACAGCAATAATAATAAAAAAAAAAACTGACAAAAATCTCTCTGGGGACAGTAATTTCCCACCACTGTATTCTCTGAGAGGTCTACTGTTAATCTTTGTCTAATAGCAGGAGTCAGAGACCAAAAAGTAGCGGGTATTCCACGCTGCTTGCAGCTCCCTGGCCCTGTCCTCCTTCTTCTCTGTCTGGTTCTTGTACTTATGTGGCTTTAATACACATTTTATATCCATGCAGAGGAAAAGGGGGGAAGGGTGCCGTGGAGAGACATGGGAAGGTGGTTAAGAATGTGAAAGAGGAAAGAGAAGTATTAAGTGCTCCTAAGGCAGAGGTTCTTACAAGCAGGGGTTCTTGTAGTAAAGGGAGTCTCCTTACTGTCATCTAAAAAGTCTTCCTCCTCATCCTCCTTTCTCAGCCTCCTCTTGGTCTCCTCATCGTAAATGAGACCCAGCAGGTTGGCTGGGCTCTCACTCTCCCCATGGCACAGCTCATTCAATCGGATGCCAATTGCCTACCACAGGGAGAAAAAGAAGAAGACAGCACAAAGGAGATCAGACTCCAACGTAGGCTCCCGCATCTCAGATCATACTCAACCAGCTAATGGGGGGAATATCTGCATAAGCCTCTCTGGATGCATAGTGTTGTTTCCCCCATGTTTGCCAATATAAAAACCCAGAGATAGAAGAAACTGCCAGTATCTCCTAGTTCTTTTCATCTAAAGCAGCGGTTCTCAACCTGTGGGTTGCGACACCTTTTTAACAATGAAAATACATTGCGTCATTAGGAAGGTTGAGAACCACGGATGTAAAGACTTGTAGAAACTGGAATGGCACCTTTGTATACTCGTACACATGTTTTCCTGAGAATATTTCCATTCACTCAAGAGGCATTTATTTTGTAGGGTTGATACAAGGTTGTACACAGTTGTTTTTAATGGAGGATTTTGTTGCAGTAAAAAATAAGGAGGCACAGTTCCTCGGAGCGCTTCTGATTATGCTACTTCCCGGGGACGGCCCTGTCACGCTAATGAGGATGGACACTGGGAGAATTCTGTTGTTGCAATTTTATTTCCAGCTGCTGTGATGTATGGACTCCTTTGGGGGCTTTATTCCTTCTTCCATGATACTCTATGAATTTTTAAGAAATGCTTTTCTTTTGCTGGAGCATTCAACAATGACATTAGACACGTGCCTTTTAATAACTCAACACATGAACAATACTGGCTTTTATATGGCAGTCTGAGAACAGACACCCTTATCTGTTTTTCTGAATCATCATGTACAACTGTCTGATTTTTCAAAAGGAATTTTCCCCGAGAAGAAGCACGGAACATTACCTCTGTCTAATTCCTTTTATATGCCAACCATACACTCTAGGCAGCAACAGAAGAGAAACAGGTTTGGTGAGGAGAGTCAGGGAAAACGTTAAACTGATTATGGAACTGGAGGTTTGACAGTTCGGTTATTCTGCGCTTTAGTAAGAACAAAACTCTAACTAGCTTTCTTCTTTCTTCCTGTATCATAGTTTGCAAATGTTCATTACAGAAAAGTTACTAAATTCTGGGCATTCAGGAAAATAGACCTACTGCCAGAAAACAACCTACATAGATATGATCAGAAAACTTTAAGTAAAAAGACATTTTTGAATATCTTAGATATTTGGAGACAAAGATGTTTCATCAAACTCTGGAATTAAGTGAGGAGCTGAAACCCAGAAAGCAAAGGCCGCACTGGTGAGAAAGGAATGCAGAAAGACAACCCAGGATTTGAAGATTTTAGCTGCTAACCCGAGGAGTTTTAAGCAAATAAAACGAAACATAAAAACCAAACCACCACCACAACAAAAAGCCTGGTTTGGGGAACTTGTCTAAAGGAGGAGACACACAGGTGCGAGTCTGGAAAGGGGACAGCAAACTGGATAGAGAGACTCAAAGGAAAAAGTCTCTACACTGATCCTTCCAGAATGTTGTAACCAAGCAATTTAAACTAAACCCATAGTTTATAAAGCTTAAAGAGTTGACCAAAAAATGACCTTGTCTGGTGTGATAATAAATGTCTAAATAATAATTTAGATCCCTACATCTCATCTGAGGCTAGAAAACCCCTTTAGGGCTTTGCTAATGCTTCCTTTCCTTTGTTCATCAAATATTTACTAAGTGAGGTAATTTGTTAGGTATTCAGTAAAACAGAAAAGTGAATAAGTTGTTATAGTACACTAGTACCTTTGTTCAATGCGCTTTAGTAGACTGTAAACCCACATATAAAAAGATCACTGTCTGGCAAATAAAAAAGTTAGAGAGGTCGGGAGATTTGCTCAAGGCTGCTCAGCAGACTGGGTTCAAACACAGAGTGTTTGATCATCTCTGTCTCTTTTCTTTCCTCTGATGAGGTTACAGTCTACTGAGGAATTAACAACAGGGGAAAACAACTCGTTGGGTGGCAAAAGACACTGAAAGGACTTCATTAGTTCAGAAGACAGAAAGATTAAATTCAGTTTGGAGAATCACAGGAACTCTCACGTCAAGGACCTGGTGTTTGGCTACTGGAGAATGGGGAGAGCAGGTCCTGAGATGGAGGCTCCCAAAGATCCGTGTTCATGGCGATGCATCAGATATGCAGAGGGTGACGAGGAGCTATTTGGTTGAAGCACGATTTTGTGAGAAAAAACAATATGCAGGAAGTCTGGAAAGGCAGGTTGTGAGGACTGTCCAGTTCCTGAAGTTGAAGTTCACTTTGCTTTCTTAAGAAGGAAGAAAGGTAGTATGTGAGCTGCAGGGGGGTAACCTGACCACTCAGTCAAGGGACACTGTGCTCGATGCAGAGACAAGCATCTACTCTGCTTTCAAAAACTGTCATATTTGTAGGGCAAGATCGTACCAGGACAAATTAAGGAGAAGGTGAGGACACTGCTTGTCACTTTTTAATACATATTATGTGTCATACATTAATGTTAATAATAAAGGACACATATTAATGATAAAACATTAATGTTATAACCTATTATTATTGAACACATAGTAGGTGCAAAGAATTTAGATAAATATTCTCTAGGTACATAAGCTCATTTGACTTCATCAGTTATAACCTTAGAGTGGTTTGAGCAAAGGTTGTAGAGAGGGTAGTGACTCCGAGCTAAGCAATCTGAGTTTTCTCCTGAGGATAGAGGCCCTCTGAAGCACCGTGAGCATTAAACACACTCTAATTTGCATTTTAGCCTTATCACTCTGACAGCAGTCTGGGGACTGAACTACAGAGGGCAAGTCTGGAGGCTGGGAGATCTGTGTGCACATTTCATTATGAGTGGGCTGGGCATCAGGAAGATCCTTTCACAGGCAAAGCGTAGGATGGATTAGATGAGGGAAGGAGACCAAAGAGGAAAATATTGTAATCCTTCAGATGAGAAGTAATGACGATCTGACCTAATGGGCTCCTGCGCCATAGAACCGCAGGGGAGGGGGTTTAGAATGTGCTCAGAGGCTGTCAGTGCAGGTGGTGGTGATGTCCTAAATAAGGACAGAAAGTTCAGGAGGGCTGCAGGCGGGGGTGTGTTTATAGGAAGAGGTTGAGTTTTAGGATATTCAGTAACGCTTCCTTCAAAGTGGGGCTGGCAGGGAAGGCCTGGATGTAAACAGCGCTAGGGAGAGAGAAGTCGGGGCTGCTGGGGTGCAGGGAGAGTGGAAAGCACAGGAGCAGACGTTCCCCTGTGAACTGTAAAGGAGGGGATTACGAGAGGTCTGGGCAAATGTCTAGGTTTATGAGGGGAGACAGGCGGAGAGGACCAGGGAAAGAGACAGGGCTGGGCACAGAGATGCGGCGAGACTTGTGGAAGATAAAAAAGAAGATGAAGGTGTAGGCAGTCAGGAGTGTTTAATTTGTAAGAAAGTGAGAGGACATTCGTCCTGGCAATGTTTGGGAAGTCCCTCGGTCACTGTCTTCTTATAAACCTGAAACCTCTACTGCTCAGCGCTTCCCTCTTCTTGGGAAGCCGCTGGGATTATCAGATGTCACTGTCATTTCAGAGAGTCCCCTGCATAAAACCCTCCTCAAACGAAATGGGTAACGGAAGGGGGTTGAAA
Organism: Otolemur garnettii; assembly: GCF_000181295.1. NCBI lineage: Eukaryota > Metazoa > Chordata > Mammalia > Primates > Galagidae > Otolemur > Otolemur garnettii. The sequence goes on from NW_003852408.1 coordinate 21,735,061, forward strand.
CACCACGTCTCTCCACATTAAGGGATTTGGCCAGTTGCATGCAAAATCCACTTCTGTCTTCAAACCCACAAAAATTGCTTTTTTAAAAAAGGCTTTCTAGACTTTTAATGTAAACTTACATTAGACTTTTAGAAAATACTAAGGTGGTTATTCCCCATCAAAACTAGTTTTACTAAAATAAGTTTTGCATTATGTTTTCAGACTTTATTTAGAAAATAAAAAGGAAAAGGGTTAAATAAAAAGCATCTTGCCTGCAGAGGATGGAAAGTAGTGTGTTTTATACCAGAAAGTTTTAAAATATTGTCTTGTATAGAAAATAAAGAGGTTATCCTGAAGGGGAAATAAATGTGAAAGGCCTGACAACTGGCCTAATTATCATACTGACCCTAAAGCTCACGGCTTATTTAAAAGATTCCACATTAGCTCTGCCTCGGGAAAGGGAGGCATTGCTGACCTCACTAAGTTCAGACACGTGTCTGAGAGGAGACAGGAAAACAAGCATAAATATTAGAATTAGAATAACATCAATGTCAATAGAGTACAGAGATTATCAACTGGAGATTTAAAACCAGTGGTCTACAAATTGTTGAAGTTAAAGGCAATTTTACCTGTTAATGGTAAATTGTTATTACATTAAATTGATATTTTTATTAGATTGATATGCTATGTTCTTTACAGCCAGTAGGCTTTTAAACACAAAAGGTCACCAGTAATGCATCTCTCTTGTGCCATCATAGGCTAAAAAAAAAAAGACCCCACAGCCCACTCCTGTCTTCTATAGGTAATAAAAAATACTATGAAAAGGTGGGTTGTTTTGGGAGACTTCATGTCAGATATCCAAGTCTATCATGCAATTAATTATTTTTACTATATTGTGCCTACAAATGAGATCAGCGCTCTATGAACGTTGTCTTTTTCCTTCAAGTTACATGAAGAACTCTGCACATTTTCCCAGGGTGATAAATTAGGAACACACATACATATAAATATGTTCATCCTTTACTGATTCTTGCAAGAAATATCCAAAGCACTCTTTTTCTTTTCTTTTTTTTTTTGAGACAGTCTCACTTTGTTGTTCTCAGTAGAGTGCCAGAGTGCCATGGCATCATAGCTCACAGCAACCTCAAACTCGTGAATTTAAATGATTCTCTTGCCTCAGTCTCCCAAGCAGCTGGGACTACTGCCTGCCACAACGCCTGGCTATTTTGTGAGACGAAGTCTTGCTGTGGCTTAGGCTGGGCTCGAACTTGTGAGGTCAGGTAATCCACCTGCCTTGGTGTCCCAGAGTGCTAGGATTATAGGCATGAGCCACTTTGTCCAGCCTCCAAAAGCATTCTTATGGGTTATTTATTTTATGATTCTTATTATTAATAAGGAAGAGAAGAATCTGTCTAGCAAAACCTCTCGAAATGAACAGTAGTATTATTTATTTACAATTGCCTATCTTTTTTGCCTGATCAGAAATAATCAAAGGGCTCAAAACATCTGTTCTCTTAAAAGATTTGGACAATTGAACGAAACACTTTACATGTCCAGTTGCTCTGTGAATGGGTGTGTTCAAAACCATCTAGTCTTTTGTGGAAAGTAGGGACACATTCACCAGAAGACAGACAAATTGTTTTAAAATGTCTGTGGATAGAAAATAAAGGCTGTTGGGGATGAGGACAACTCTTCACCTGCTCTCTGTTCCCTGGTCATCTACGTTTTCATCTGATTGTTTTATTTTAGGATCAACAAATGTGGTTTCTCTGAGAAAAGAGTCATTCCAGATTTTACCAAGGTCACAAAATAGCATCCATGAAAGAAAGGAGGTAGAAAATATTATCCATTATCTTAGTAGTACAATTTTTTTTTTTTTAGAGACAGTCTCAGTTTGTCACCCTCGGTAGAGTGCTGTGGCATCACACTCGCAGCAACCTCCAGCTCTTGGGCTTAGGTGATTCTCTTGTCTCAGCCTCCCAAGTAGGAGTAGCTGTGACTACAGGCACCTGCCACAATGCTCAGCTATTTTTTTTGTTGCAGTTTGGCTGGGGCCAGGTTTGAACCTGCCATCCTCGGTATATGGAACCGGCGCCCTAGCCACTGAGCCACAGGAGCTGCCCAATAGTAAAACATTAAATTTGAAAGCAATAAACCGAGTTTCACAAGTATGCTTAGTGATCAGGAAAGCCTGAGCAGTAACTTGATTATCAGAGGAGTGACAAAGTTTCTCACATTGAAGGGGTGAGGAATGGCTGTATAATTAGTTGGAAAAAGAACATAGAACCAAAAAAGAATCCAGCCTCTGACTACCTGTCACCTTCTCGTGGCCTTCCTATCACATTTCTGCGTTTAATATCTTATTATAGGTACTCACCACGAAGTAAACATATGCATATGAATTATTTAAAAGGCACCACCTTTGGAGAGGATGCTCCCAGGCTGCCATTTCCCCACTCCCCACCTCCCCCCACCCAGCTGGGCCTCTTCCTTCCCACCTCATGCTTTGTCGCTGTGACATACGCTTCTAAGATTTCTTATTAGCACAACTACTCAGGAAGCAAATTTAGGGGAAAATTCATATTTCATAGAAACTAGATTTTATGGGAGCTTTGAATGTAGGCCCAGGAACTCCTTCAAAGAGAGAAAGTAAAATACGCCACTTTCACCAAGTAACAGAAAGGCCTTAGAGCAGTAATTAACACCATTGTTTGAACATCTGGGGACATACTGGAAAACTGTTGACAAGAGTCAAGAAGGTTAAGATATGATTTGGGTATAGCGAAGATAATAATGACTTTATGGTCTTCCAGATAGCAGCGCACTGTAGCAAAGTCATAATTTTTATTTAAAGATATATACACATGCAGAGGCTGCTGAAATATGTATACCATTATCAGAAAGGAAAAATTATATTCAAATTGTAATATTCAATATATATGATAAAATTTATTATTTTGATTTTTTCGTTTCTTATTTCAGATTGATATGAGTGTACAGATGTTTAGGTTACATTGTTTTCATTTCTAAGGTAAAGTTCAAGTTGTAGCTGAGTCCTTCACCCAGGAAGCATGTATGTTGATCTTATTATGATCTCTCATATTCGCAGAAGTCAAATGTGACTTGAGTACTGCAATTTTAATGCAGTTTTTCCCTCTCTTAAAATATGTATACTTTGTTTTGACACTGTCTGTATATACATAAATTATATACCTACATACACACGTGTGTGTGTAATTTCCAAAGGCTTTCAGATAAGTTCCAGGAGGCACATCAGAAAAGAGAAAATTCCATGAAGAAATTGGAAACTATAAATTAGAGTAGAAAGCCGAAACAAAGTCGTGGGTATTTAACGATGATAACAATGATGTTCACAAATATGATTCTTGATGAATTCAGCAATGAAAAGGAAAGTTCTGGAATCCAACTTGGGAAATGGAGCACTGGTTCCTTTACCTACTATATGCGTAAATTTGGCAAGTGTCTTGACCTGGATATAAACTTCAGTTTTCTTAACTGTGAAAGACAGTGATGTCTCTCATAAATTTGCTGGGAAGATCAAATGAGTTATTCCCCCTACCCCCCGAAGTGTTTCGTTTACTGCCTGGTAGACAACAAGCATGAATTGTCTTCCACATAAACACAACCCCTTAAAAGACTCCTCCACTTCACTCAAGCACCCACAGTTTTAGAGAAGAAAATCGAAAGCTCACGTCTCCCCACTGGTAGAAGAGCTTGGCAGCGTTCCACTGCAGCTTCTGGTTCCGCTTGTTGCCCACAATGGGAGACCGTCCCCTAGAGAGGCCTTTCTTGGTGATGTTCACGTGATGCCCTTTCATCCACTCCGGCCAGTTGCCACGGTTGCAGCGGTGAACAAACCGGGCACATTCCAGGAACAAGGCTGCTCTGGCCACCACCGGGGCTTCCTGAGTGGGGTTGTCGAGGGAACAATAAGGTGGGATTAATGAACATTAACCTTAACTTGGCTTCAAAGACAACGGCTTTGAACTTTTAGTTTCCTCTCCAAGCTTTGATTTTGTTTGATCATATTTCTCAGGGTGGAGAAAGTATGGCCCACATAGTGGTGGAAAAGCTGAAAATCAAAACCACCAAGGGACATTTGGATGTTGAAGAACCCGACATTGTAGGCAGGTTTCTGTACTGTCTTTGCCTTCTTCTTAGGAATCGCAAGTAATCACATGCCCCTGGCTTTGTACATTTAAGGGTGCCTGGGACTTGAGTGTAAGAATGAAAGAGATTTTAGTAAGATTTTAAATATGAAGTTTTTTGAACCTAAAATGTTAACTTGAGGAAAAGAAATTTTCCATTTAGTCCTGTTTTAACCTAGGATGCCAACTGTGATTTGCACCAACAATAATGTGTTATCTATGATCATATGTACATTCCAAGGGGGTAAAATTGTGCCTGCACATTTGGCTATTAAGAAAAGAAAGTGCTTACTAGATTTTGTTGAGTTAGTCTTTCTTTTTTCTCTCCATTTTGTCATGAATAACAGACCAAGTTATGCTTAAATAGGCATGGTTTCAATTGACAATATTTGACCAAAAAAGAGGTTATTTAGTTGATAAATGAGAAACAGCATATTTTCAAAAAACTATGGCTTCATCTTGTTAGGAAAAGATATGCTTGAAAAAAATAAAAGAAAATACAGACTCTAGTTGATATCCAGAAACTAGTAAGAATCAAATATTCTATTGAAATCTTTAAAAGCTAAAAAAAAACCCAAAACAAAAAATTTAAAGGAAGAAGGAATGTGAAGTTTCCCATAGAAGGTCAATACATCCTAAGAAAAATATGCCATTCACTATTAATGTGTATTTTGATTTGTGTTAAAATTTTTTGTGTTAGAATTTTTAAAACACATGACAATATTATCCATCGTCATAGGGCTACTTAATAAACACAGGTCACTTGCTAACCACAGACTTTGTAATTTTTATCATTTTGAGCAATAGCATTCTGAACAATGAATTGAGGGATAATGTTAAATAGGAGCTAAGAGAGAGTATCAGTTATGTATTAGTAATCTTTTATGAGTTATAATACATAAGAACTATATGTTCTAGAAATAATATCCTCATTTTAAGATTTTAAAGATGGGATATAGTTTGTTCACTATCATACAGAGGGAACGGGGTGGATGGAGGATTCAGCCCCACGTCCCACTGATGCCCAGGCCTCTACTAGTTTCCCTTTACTATTTGTGTTGTCTTAATTCATACTCAAATAAATCTTAATAAAAAAGAATTGGTAGACTGCAAGTAGAAATTAACTATTGTGAGATATTAGGTCCGTGCAATATTATTTTCTAAAACATAAATACATAAGCATATCATTTTTCCCTTTTAAAATCTATTACAGGCTCCACCCACCTCAATCGTGTAATGAATAAACACACAACCTTTGTGATTGGGCTCCTCTCGCCTTCTATCCCCATCTCAAGGCTCTGTCTCCAGCTACATTCAACTAGTTGCAGTCTCCCCAATACGACGTCTTATGTGTTTCCATATGCTGTTTCCATGGCCTGTGCCTGTGGAGGCTTCATCCTCCTCTTCCACCCAGAAAAGTCCCATTTTTGAGATTTAGTTTAGTTACAAGCTCTGAGAAGTCTCCTGGATTTCTTCCCTGTTCATGGGTGGTTGGCCACTTCATATTTTGAGGACCACAGTATCGCAAACATACTGCGTGATTCAAGTAAGTCTGCAGCTTAAGCGCTTCCTCACCATCAATGTCTTAAATGCAGCCATCAAAAATTCCAATAAGAAATGTATTTATGTGGGGATTTAAGATTGTTATGTATTGTCTGAACGTTGAAAGATCTATGTGAAAAAACAGGCCACAAGACGAATGGGGAGACTCTATCACTAATATAAGGTGGAGATGACTGATGAAAAATCTATCACCAACCATGTGGGGGCCAAGACTTGGAAGCAGGTCATAAGCATAGAAAAACTTGAGGAAGTGACTTTCTGCATTCAATTTACTAACACTGCAGTGCCGTACCATACAGGCTAAATATCTATACTCTTTCTTATATTAGGTATTTATTTCACTAAACATTTCAGATATGCTAATCTGTGTCTGGAAAAGGTTGGACCATCTGTCTCTCAAAAGGAATGCCAGTCTAGAGGTCAAGCAATTGATGCAAATTTATTCTTAGCCTCTCACAGTATGACACATTCCCCATACAAAGCAGTGTGGAGTCAAAGCTTCATGACAGGAGGACAAAAATGACACCGGTGAATATGTTGTGAACCCTGGCTCCTTCAGGATTAACAAATGTGAAACTTCACCTAGACCCTATGTATGGAGTGGAGGATCATTTTATTGCCCTTGTGAGATGGCAACTGAGGGTATTGACATTAGATGAGTCAACAATCCAAACAGAAGTCCATGAGGTTTTCTGTGTACATTGTCTTGCCTTTTAAGAGTGAATTCTTAAAATATATTGTCTAATAATGGTTTCTAGCCATACAGCACAACCTTCAGGGAAGGTTTGGCTATTATTTGATGAATGTGATACATGTAAATAGCCAAACCTCATAACATCTGGAAATGTCACTGTTGGCATTGAGGGATAATGACACAGAGCCAGGAGACTCTCTATAGTATAACCCTTATCATCCTGGTGGAAGAAGGCAGGCATGGGAATTCGATACTCAGGTTGGCAGTGAATAATTCAATTGCTGGAGTTTCTAGTACTACATCCTAGCATAAGATCGTTTCGAACTTCAGCATCTCCCTCAATTTTCTGTACACTAATATGCATACTACTCTAGTACATCTTAGCATAAGATCGTAGCAAGAGGTACTGCGGTTACAATGTGTGTGCACCATATTCAGGAAATTCTAGTGTGAGTGTGGCTATGAAGAACTTTTTTCACCATGAATTCTTTGCAAAGTGTAGTTTGGAAAGTGTTGATTTCAGAGGTAGGGTTATGGAATACCTTTGACAAAGGATTGCTCCTGGGCATAAATGAAAGCCACTTTTTCCTCTTTCGGTGGAGCTTACCTCTTACGGCTCAGTGCAATCTGAAGCAGCAGCAAAAGATGGAGGCATGAAATAATGGATAGGGATGGATTCACATCACAGAGAGAGACAGCACAAATGGAGAAAAATGAGGTGGAAGAATGCTGCATAGCTGAAAAGAACCACAGAGCACGAGAGACACAGTTACAGGGAAATCTAAACGGAATTTGACACCATTAGCATACCACAGAGAGTTTTGCTGGTGGCCCTAAAATAAAGTAGGTATATTGAAATTTCTCCTTCCTTGTTAACAGATCACCTTTTGATGCTCTGTAATGCATAATGCTATAGAGTGGTTCCTATTCCAGTATATCATAACTTCACAGCTTCCAGACGAGGAAAAAAAATCAGTTTTAAAGTAGGCAAAATACAAGGTTGAAACTATGGAATTCCTAAACTTGAAGGCCAAAAATAGTCAAATATCAGGAATTTCAGATGGTTCAAACTTACATATGGTGTTCTCCGCAATGGCTACAATTTTATAATTAAAATTGCAAAAAGTCACAAGAATGTCACGTGCATCATGGATGTCTCTGACATTCTATGACTGGAAAACTTCAAGAAAACTTCAAGCACCTGGCTGCTTCCCTTGACTTCCTTTGCCATTTTCCTCCTAAATTTTATAAGATTGTTATGTATATTGAATATTTCCCTTCATAAAAGTCAAGCAGAGAATGGGGATATTAATTCACACAGCTGGGTTTTATTTTGCCTGGGGACCTAGAAAATGTTGTTTCCAAAATATGATGGTTAATTGAAGGTTAGAACTGCAATATATGCCTTTCCCCGGGGGACGGTATCTAAGCTTATTATGTGACTAGAAACCTTGAGTAAATCTGAAAACTCATATAACACCGGAGGAGAACCAACTGTTTTTTAAAAGCAAATATTTATTTTGGCCCTTGAGAATTATATCATTTTTTTATTGCCTTACAATAAAATTTAAAGCTGTTGCTGATGCAGAATAGCTGTTTATTTAAAACCAATGGGAATAAGAAGTTATTATGGACCTTAGTATGTACTGAAACCTTCTTTGCTAGAAGGTTCATGTTGGTGACTCAGTATTTATTTATTTACTTATTTATTCTGTATTAAATTCTCTGCCTGACTGAGATGAACAAGTAACTGACCGCAGAGCTGACAGGTAGCCTAGTCTCTGCCCATTTCTACCGCAGCCATGGGCAGGCTGGGGCAGGCTGGGGCAGGCATTGTTGTTAACACATGGTCAGAATAGCCAGTCATGTTTAGGACCTACTGGATGTACTAATATTTTGGGTATAGAAGATTTTAATATCTCATTTAACAAGATTAATCTTTTCAACAACACATGGAACATTTATGAAAATTGATAATGTTTTGGGTCATAAAGTAAACCTGAATGAATTCTAAGATTAGTATCTTAAAATGAGAGGAAGTTGTTACCTGATATGCCTCTAGATTTATAAACTGAAATATACACACATCTAAATAACTCATGAGTCAAAAATAAAATAATTAAATTTCAACTTCATAAACTAAACAATAATACAATTAGCTCAAAGCAAGAAGGAAGAAACTAATAAAAATAAGAGCTGGCATTAATGAATTAGAGAACAAAGATATAATGGAAATATTAAAAAAAGACTATGTTGAATTGACAAATCTCTGACAAGCTAATGAAAAATGTAAATAATTTTGGAAATAAAGATAGATAAAATACCTGTATACGCCACACAAATTAAGACCTAACAAGAAAATGTTATAATTAATTTTATACTAAAAAAATATAAAAAATAGTTGATATCAACAAATTGCTGAAAGAATTAAAATTACTTAAACCATCTCAGGAAGAAACAGAACTTTCAAATAATCAATTTGAATCTGAATTTCCATTTGAGTTTCAGCTATATCTAAATTTATCTGTGGACTCAATGCAGTTCCAAAAATAAATGAAAGGATTTTTCATGGAAACTGACAAGCTGATTACAGAATACACATGGAAGAACGAAGAGCCAAAAATGGCCTTGGAGATGTTTAAAATTCTAACCACTAAGACAGAATAGACTGACTGAGGAGAGATAGGGAACCGAGTGGAACAAAACCCAGAATCATGCCCTGCTTGTTAGGAAAACTAACATAGGATTGAGATGGCATTGCGTATCCGAGGAGAATGCATAAACCAGTCAATAAATTGTGGTAGAATAATTATTCTTCCATGTGAATGAAATAAAAGAAGGGAAATGAATCCCTATCTTATATTAGTCACAATGAACAGCTAATGAAAAACTCAAATATGAAAGGTGATCTTTGAAACTTTTAGAGGAGATTAGAAGAATGACTTTGTTACCCTGGAATTTCTTTGACAGAAAAGGTGCTAGTCATCACTGAAATTAAAACTTCTCCTTATTAAAACACACTGCAAATAATGAAGGAAAAAAAACCACAAACTGGAGATGATGCAATGTAAAGAACAGAAAACAGATTGATATTTACTTTCTATACTCTCTTTAAAATAAGCAATAACTTGACCAGCCTAAAATAAAATAAAATAAGCAATAAAAGGTAACAAAAATTCTCTAATAAAAGAATGAACAAAAGACAGAAAAGGAAACTTTCAGCAAAGTGGAAACAGGAATGGTAAATAAACTTAGGAAGACATCTGAAACTTTAGGTTGAAACAGAGATTAAAGGTTGTTACTTTAATGCACTGGATTGGTAAAAATAAAAATGTTGGACAATACACGTGTTGTGAGAAAACAGAATGATGGGAGCTTCCACTGTACTGTTGGCACCTGCATGGAATTTCTGCAACTACTTTGGCAACATACAGCAAAATTATGACTCAGTAATTTCACCTGTAAGTGTAAGGTGTATTTAGGAAACTGTTATGAATCAAGGCCCATAAGTAATAAGTATTTATGGAATACTATTCAAAATAGTCAAAATTTTGAATGAAAAGTAATATATTAATGCTAAGTGCATCAGCAAGAAGGAACTCAAATTTATTTATTTATTTTTTTGAGACAGGAGCCTCAAGCTGTCCCCCTGGGTAGAGTGCTGTAACATCATAGCTCACAGCAACCTCCAACTCCTGGGCTCTAGCAAGTCTCCTGCCTCAGCCTCCCAAGTAGCTGGGACCACAGGCACCCGCCACAATGCCCGGCTATTTTTTGGTTGTAGTCGTCATTGTTGTTTGGCGGGCCGGGCTGGATTCGAACCCACCACCTTGGGTGTACATGGCTGGCGCCTTAGCCACTTGAGCCACAGGCTCTGAGCCAGGAACTCAAATTTAATGTCAATGATAAAGAGAACAGCATGACTTTCCATAAAGGAATTTCAAAACCAGGCCAATCAAAGCAAATGAAAACAATGTATTCTCTAAGGATACAGACTCCTGTGGCAAAATAAAGAAAACACAGAAGAGTAAAAGAAGGTTAGTTAGTCCCAGTGTCTGCTGGGAGGTGAGGGTGCGTGATTAAGGAAATACAGAAGACTTTAAAGAAATCAAAAATGTGTTGTTTTTAAAGATGTGTCATGGATGTGTGACTTTCAGAGTTGTTCCTTTAAACTCTCTATATTTATGATAGACATTTCTGTTACACTACATTTCATAGTTAGAATCTTCTTGAAAAATTTAAGACCACTTGAATTAAGAGAATGATTTGGTAGTTTAGTTATTATTGACTTACTTCTATCTTTCTTAGGATTCAAAAAAATGCAATACCATTTTTCTCTGATATTTCCTCTTAAAAATATATATATATTCCTATCTTCTTGAAAGGACCTTATTTGAACTGATCACAAAATATCTTATGATATTAAGCCCCAATATGAGTTAGATTTGGTGCAATAAACCTGAAAATAACTGTCATTTAGATCCCTGGTGACTGAATGTCATTTCCCTGGGAGAGTCCCGGTTACATCTCATCTCTTTTTCTCACATAATTATTGATAATCTTTACTTTCACTCTTAAAAGTGTCCCAGAAATCAATTTCCAGTCAGAAATAGAGTGTATCTGTGGGTGGAAAGTCCTATATCGCATCTCTTTAGAAACTCTAAGCAGAGTTGAATAAAAATTATCTATTCACTCCTCCCTAAAGCTATTTATTAATGAGGCTAAATAATTTAACATGAATCAGGTTTTCTCCATCCATGGACTAGGGAGAATTCTATCATCATCCCATTAGTATCCTTATATTCATGAATGTCCTAAAGCGAATTGACATCATTGTTAGGTTGTTCATGCCAATAACCAGCAGTTACAAATCACTATCTGTACATGTTACAAATTCAACTGGATAAGAATAGAATATTTCACCTGAAATATGTAGAAAGAACAGTGCCTTTTGTTTGAACTGTTCAATTTTTTCATTTCATTTTTGTGTTTATAGATTACATAAACTTAGAGATAAAATGAGTCGTTTCCAAAGCATGTTTTTTTTAAATGCCTTATGGTTGTATCTGATAAGTTTCTCCTAAAGACGAAGATTGTGATGAGTTCAAATTGAATCAATTATCCTTAAATCTGGGCGTCAGAGCAATGACAAGAAAATCATTTAAAAGAAACAAAAACATTCAGGTTGGCAAAACTTTGAACACAGATGTTTCTAGTATATCTTTTATCTAATAATATTTCTTGTTCTGCATATAATTATGAACTTAAACAACTCATCTGTAAATTCTATAATTAAACCAATAAAACTATTCTAAAATAAAATTAGGCCATAATGTAAAAATTATATTTAAGCTTCACTTAAAAACTGAATGCCACAAAACAAAGGCGAGGTGGGAGGAAACACTGGATCGGAATGGGATGAGGACACATTCATTGTTTTCCCTCCGCTCTCAAATTCTATCTGATGAAATATCAGAATCTATGTCTATGTCTTTATCTGTGTTTCAAAATCTTTATCTGTGTCTGTATTTGTACCTCGTTTGCACAGCTGTCATATCTGTATCTATATATTTCTAGATCCAGATCTATCTATACTACACACATGTGTGTATAAAGCCATAAATACACTGGAAAACACATGAAACACATTTGAAAATGCAGGCATTCCTGAAAAATACGAAGCAGATGGATCAGATATTAGGTAAAAACAAATACAGAGGAGACAAGATCTGAAAATACTCCTAGCAGAAGACATCTGTGAAAGTTAGAGTAATACTGAGGCACTCCAAACCCAGACCAAGGTGCTACACTTGTCACCCCGTACAAATGACGCCACATGCTGCAAGCTCACAGGACATACCGCTCATTTTCCTGCCTCTCAGTCGGCTTGTCAGAGTCTACCAGGGACTTTAGTTTCTTCACTTTTCCATAACTGAGAAGCTGATTTTAAAGGTTCCCCTAGTTGGGGTTCATATCCTGGCTTAATCCATTTGCTCTCATGTGATAAGTCAATGGATATTAAAGTGTTTTATAAACTGTCACACATAAGGAAAGTGTGACGGTTACCTTCTACCACCACCTCTGCCAAATACCACCACCATCACTGGCATCATCACCACCACCACCATCTATGGTTATCTATGCCTTTTGTTCAAGCAACCATGTCTACCTGGCTTCTCTCTCTTAGCTTGTAAATGGGGACCACTGGGGTCCTTTAAACCTTATCTGATTCCAATCTTTGGGATTTGACCTCTGAACTCAGCACACAGCTTGGCCTTGATCCTGAATCAAAGACTCAGGTATGAAAAGAACTCCTCCTACCCAACCACTTCTTGAGCCTCTTGAATATACGCATCCACTGGATCCAGTCTCAGTGACGTAAAGCTCATTGCTTCCCAATGCAGGCTACTCCGTCAGTGCACATCTGCTATGGCCAGAACATGCCTCTTCACTTTGAGAATCAAAAAACACTACTTGTAAGCATCAAAATCCTGTGTATCTTATTTCATACCATGAGATTTATGAGATTGAGAAGGTCAAACAAAGCTACAGTAGCTGTCACAGAAAGGAAGAGAGGAGAATCTAGTGTTGTGATAATTATCTAATCAGAACCATATTTTGGTGAAGTAAAAGAAATTCTAAGTTTTCAATGGGATCCAGCTCTGTCTGATGGTAGAAATCAATTTTCAGTCAGAAACACAGTGTATCCAGAGGTGGAAAGTTCTGTGTCACATCTCTTTAGAAATTCTAAGCAGTATAGCAGTTAGAAATCAGATTAAGTATAAATTCATTTGATGAGAAGGAATGAAATCCTAATACTCCAGAGAGTTAGTTATTAAACTGTTCATCAATACTCCTAAAATAATCTCCATTCAGGGACCAGTACTAATTTGTTTTATTGGTATTACTTTTCGAATCCCTAAGTTTCTTTTTTTACAATTTTTTGGCCAGGGCCAGGTTTGAAACTGCCACCTCTGGCATATGGGGCCAGCGCCCTACTCCTTTGAGCCACAGGCACCACCCAAATCCCTAAGTTTTTGGTAGCCACTTGAAAGTGGCTGTCTTCATTACAAGCCTTGTGTTTCATCCATTGCTACAATCTTATGTAAATCCTAAAACCTTTCCATATAAGGACCAGTTGTGACAGGTTTCCTTCTGTTTTTATATCATAATTAATATTCATAATTTCAATTACTTGATGAAAGATCCTCTTTTGTCATTGATAATACATTAATTAAGGTTGAGTTCTCAATATTTTTGGCTTCACAGATGAGTTTTAGGAGGAGTCTATGAACTTCCTAATATCATGTGCTAAATTTTCTCTATGGATTACCTTTTTTAGAAGAATTTCCATAACTTTCATCCAATTCTGAAAGACTCCATGTCTCGAAATGTTAAGCATCAATAGTTTAGAGAGTGAATATGTGGTTTGAATCTTTAAAGTTGATAATCTCTTATATTTTTATGAATTTATCATGTGAAAAGTAACATTTCTGAAGACCCAAATGCTTTTTGGATCATTAAAGTCTTTGACAATCTTCTTTATCACAGGAGACCATATATATTTAGTATATTTTCAACGTATCAAAAAAATTCATTCTAATTTATTTAAATCATCTTTTTACATATATATATATAGAGAGAGAGAGAGAGAGAAAGTGTATGGTGTTGCTAAAAGAGCTCTGCATGGCATCAGAAGGTTCTGCTCTAATCCCAGTTTTAACATCGACTAACTCATGTGACCTTGAGAAAATTCACCTGGCCTTTTGGGGTTTTGTTCCCTCATCTGCAAAATGTCTGAACAGAATCAGCTAATTGGTAGAATCCCTAACATGGTGTGATACATGTTTATGTGGCGATTTCAGGATTTCTGAAAGAATGTAGGTTTAGATTTTCCAGTGAGAGGACAGTCAAGCTGTTTCCTTGACTTTACAGACTATCAGATGAAAATATTACCATTATTATTTGCTTCTATTATCCCATCATTTTCAAAGCTGGTAAACTGTGCTTATATTTTCACCCAGTTTTTCAACAAATTAAAATAAGATGATGTGTTCTTATAATTTAATTTCATTAGTCAGTTGCCTGAGAAATTTGGTGCCCCACTTGTCTAAAAAGTTTCCCAAAGTAGCTGTGACTTGGGCTAAAGACGGACATGACAGTACCTACGAGCCCTTCAGCTTACACCATCGAGGAGGTGGCAACCCACACTGAG
>NW_003852408.1:21749765-21751179 GCF_000181295.1 Otolemur garnettii
ACATGTTTTTTCAGTAAGTAACTAAAAAAATTATTAGTTTTGCATGTTTTAACATGCAAATTAATTAGTTTTGCATATTTCACATGTTTTTTCAGTAAGAGAGTCAGCATGGTGCAAGACAAAATATAGGGGCTTTGAAGAGAGATCCAGGTTCCAAATTGGCTCTGTCCTTTGCTAAATTTCTAGCCCTGGACTATTAATTGATCATTCTGAGTTTCAATTTATTTTTCCTTTGGAAACATAGTAGGCATACAATAAATATTAATCATTCATTTTTTTTAACCTCAGAATGCTATACTGAGAAGTCTGAAAAATAGATCACTATAAATAAAATCTTCACTGGGAAAAGTGAAAAACAAGTGAAGCTCTTCAGCTGAGTTTTGTTATATTATCATTAATAGCACTAGGCCTAGCACATGGGAAGCCCGCAAAAGACATTTGTTGGGTTAATTATTACATGGATAGCATCTTGCCAGCCGCATTGACGCCATGCTTTTTAATTCTACCACTCCTGCTATTTAGTGTGTCAACTGCTAGACTTCCCCTCCCCCCATCTAATATACAGTCCCAAATCATTCAGTACTCAGTCACCATTACTGCTCTCACTGTACCCTGTTAGTCCAAGCCTTCCTTCTGTTCTCTAATCAAATCCTGCTGCTTACACCATGGACGGCACTGTATGTCTGATATTTTACATACTTCTGAATAATGTTTAATCTTTGCAAATCTGATAAAAAAGAAATTTGTGGATATTTCAATATGTACTTTTTTTACTTTGTTACTTGCAGATTAACAGAGAATTTCTTTTTCTTTAACAAAGCATTTAAGCGCAAGTTAGATGATGCACGCTTTATTGGCAATTAATGTTTTCGGTGAAAGGCTATTCATATGCTTATTCATTATAAATGTTTAATTGTTTGTCCTTTTCTGAGGAAATTGCTACATTTATTTATTTTATTCTGCTCCTTTGGGAGCAGATCAAGCTATGAGTAAGAAAAAACATGTTTGACTCAAAGGAGTAACAGGCTCATTTCCACTTCCCACCTAGGAAATGAGGGCGCGTTCCCTGCCTCGTCAAGCCCTCTTGCTTTAGACAATATCTTACTGTTTTGTGATTGTTCAACACCAGCTCCAGCTTCCCTGGAGACCTGTGATTCTCTGCATTTTACAGGCATTGTGGCATAGAACAATGACATTGTGCACATTGTGCACATTGAACAATTTGTGATTGAAAAAGGGCCAATATTCAACAATGGGAAACTGACCAAAAAATCTTAAGGCAAATCACTTTGGGTGATGAGTGGTATTTATATTTCAGCCTTAAATGAAGACGCATGCCTTGCTCGCCACTAAATACTGTGGTAGAGGCTCGGCGCCTATAGCTCAAGCGGCTAAGGCGCCAGCCACATACACC
>NW_003852408.1:21751383-21753728 GCF_000181295.1 Otolemur garnettii
AAAAAAAAAAAATACTGTGGTAGCAAACGCTGCAGACATCACAGGGAAGTTTCATGAATTCCACTGTAAGATTTGGATGATATTTCAAGGCAAATTATGAGTGACCAGAGGACACTTATTCATGTGTCAAAATCTGGAAAAGGGATCACTTACAGGCAGAATTACAGTTTATTTACTTATTTATTTATTTGCAGTTTTTGGCTGGGGCTGAGTTTGAACCTGCCACCCCCAGTGTATGGGGCCAGCGTCCTACTCCTTGAGCCACAGGCACTGGCCTTATTATTATTATTTTTTAATAAAAATCTATTTAACTTTTTTTTTTTAAAGTGAAAATAAAAGACTTTTATTTCTTACTGTTTACTTGGTATTTTGTACCCAGTGTTTACAGAATGTGTGGAGAGTTGATAAACCAGAAGGTAAAAAAAAGGGGAATTGAGAGGCTCATTCAAGAGTTACACGTGGGCCTAGTTTACCTGAAAAACACTTTCTAAATAAGCGCCACCTTATATTTTTTAATCCTTTTCATGTGTATAATATTATACAATCTTCAAAATGCTTCGGTGCACTTTATTTCCACTGATCCTTGCTTCATATTTTTCCTCCAACTGACAGATCAAGAACACCAAGCCTCAGGGTTTAAAAGATTGATAAATGGCAAACATAAAGCTAATAATAACATAACAGCAATGGTTGACTTGATTTAGTAGTTATCTGTACTGCAGGTATTGTGATGGGCTTTGTATCTAGTACCACATTTAATTCTCACATGGGCCTTAGGAAGTAGATCTAGTATTATTATTGTTTTTACTCTCATTTTGCAGAGGATCAGCTACTAAATGTCAGCAGGATTTTAACTCAGGCGGTCTGACTCTGGGCCTCTCACATACCTCTAATTATGTTGCTTCTCGGAGCATATTAAGTAAGCTGAGATTTTCCTCCCTTTCCTTGCTTCTCTCACCTCACCACCTTTCTTTCTCCCTTCAACCACTAAGTCTGAGAAAAAAAATCACTGCCCAGTTAGGGTTAAGAGCAGGCATTCATGCTTACCTCCATCAATAGCACTCATTGGGATGGGGACAGAGAGTGGACAAATTCTCCCAACAACTTACTAGATCCAAGGCAGCTGCCAGGATGGACGCATCAGGAATTGTCCCCGGCTCACAACAGTTTAACAGAAATTGAAAGCGTTTCATGCCTTGTCGAATTGCTCCAAGATTCACCACGTTTTTGCTTTTTCCACTGTCTTGATTGGGAGAAAGATGGTCATCGAAACTGTGGCAACCTGTAGGGTGGAGCCAAGGTGGAGGGACGAAACAGAGAGTGTAAAGGACACAGATTTGAAACGCGCTTCCAGGGTGTATCAGTGTGTTTTCGATAGTGTTGGCCTAAAAGCTGCTTCTCTCACCCCACCTCCTTCCTCACCACCCCAACACTTGATTTGGACACATTCTGACTTTTGGGAATCTGGTGACACGTGGCATATGAAAAATTAAATGTAAGAACTGATTATCTTACTACCTCCTCTTGAGTACTGGTGAGAGCTGTTGGTGTATTTTAAGTGATTATTCCCGTAATCAGCAACTAACTTCTTTTTTTATGGCAGATGCAATCCCTGTGTAATTTCGGATCTGTTGTAATAAATTAACATGAAAGACAGCACTGCAGGGAAAGCGAGAAACTTTTCTCAGTTCCAATGCAAAGAACCATTAACTGTAGGAATTCTAAATCACCTTCCAGTTTACTTATTTGATTCCAGGCTTTCCAGACCTGGCAGTGCATCAGAATTCTCTGGGAAGCTCCTGAATCTCATTCAGTCCTTCAGTTTCTTCAGGTGAGGTGCAAGAATCTGTATTTGGTCATGCCTCCCAGCTGACTACCACACAGGCGGCCTGATCTAGCCCTAAGGCCCAAAGCTTGGGAGCCACTGATCCCTCCCCACTTATGTTTCCATAATTAAGCTGCTAACAAATGAGAAGCTTATTAAAATGCAGAATATTAATAATCCTTTGGTAGGGATATTGATTCCACAGGTCTGGGGGCTGTGTGTATTTTCAGCAAACATGCCACATCATTTTTATGCAGAAAGTCTAAGAGTCACACATTCAGAAAGAATAATATAAAGCTTTAATTTTTCAGTTTTTTAAATCCTCAGGCACATTTAAAAAAAACTCAAGTTATCTCATGATTTTCTAAAGCTTCTAGTATATTCTCATTTTACTTATATATGGTTATAATATTGAATACAGTTTATTTATTTATTTTTGAGACAGAGCGTCAAGCTGTCACCCTGGGTAGAGTGCTGTGGCATCACAGCTCACAGCAACCTCCAACTCCTGGGCTCAAGT
>NW_003852408.1:21754188-21759924 GCF_000181295.1 Otolemur garnettii
TGAGGTGTCCTGCGTACAAGCGTGTCACCATTGGCAGTTGCAAAAGCTATGGTAAATTACTCATTCCTATTAATAAACACTAATTCTTGCAAATTTGCTTTTAAAGTCAAATCCAGGGTAAGGATTACCATTCTAATAATTTGCATTGGTGAGAGATACAAGGGGGTATTAATAGTTATGGGCCTGGTTTGTACCATGGCATTGTGTCACAGACAGGGATGTTGGCCATCATACCGACTAGTGGAAAAACACGGGTACCTACTCCATCCGGAAACACAAGCCTTTGGAAGCTGCTTAAGTCTAGGGCTCAGATTCCTTTAGATTTTATTACCAGATACGAAATTATGACATGGCAAAATATTACCAATTCTTGGTCTACAACTTCACGATGACTCAGGATCATACTGTAGTACGTAGGTATGAAAGAAGATGATGTCTTGGATTTGTTTTAAAATACATTTTAAAACCCATTAAAGATAGATGAAGAAAATATGGCAAATTTTTGATCATCCTTGTCGAGGGGAAAATTTGGGACCAATGGAACCATTCTCTTTACTAGAAAATTTTCACATGCATAAAAAATGCCTCAGACTATAATTAAAATGCCATTGTCAGAATTTTGTATATTTCATTAGTTTTGAATATATTTCCTTTTCAGATTCAAATATTCTATATGCAGAAATCTCACAATTCAGTACCCTTCAGTACTTTTTACCAAATGAAAAGGAAGTATCACAAGAAGAATATGATGGTGGGAAAAATTCAACAGACAGACTCTCAAATGATGCAAAGAAGAAAAGCTGCAGATGAGGAGCTAATAACAGCAGGACCGCCGTGTTCTCAGCTCCTTTCACAAAGCTAGTCAATTTACTCACTGGGCATTACCAGAGCTATGAGAACAGCTACAGTCCTGATATTCTTCACAGCTATTTGTCACTTATTAATCATTTTACAGCCCTTTAATGGTACATACATCAGAGATTCTCATCTGTTAAAAAACATATCAACGTAGTAATCTCTTAACCTTTGAATTTGAAATAGATCATAAATAAGAAGATTTTTTGATTTTTCTTTTTGGTAAATTGGTTATTTTATTATTTGTTAAAATAAGATTTAAAACACATTAGGTGAAAACTGCCTCAAGTTTGGACTAGAAAAATAATATATAAGACAGGATGCATGACTGATACAATTATCCTTACTTATCCAATTTATTAAGAAAGGTTGCCATCATCTTACTAAAGGAAGCACTGAGGATATACATATCACCATTTTCTTCAAAATGTATTTGACAAGATGACTAATTTGAAAAGAAGTGCATTCAATATTAGTAAAGGAAATGCCATTTGATTGAAAGAACTTCAGAAATAAAATAATGCAGTTAAGAAATGTAAGTAAAATAACGAAGAGAGAAGTGATCAAAATACTCTTTGTCAGCAAGAACCTATGTACTTTGCTTCACAGAACAAATTTACAGGTGAGAAGATTTGCAGAATCCTATGAGCACAGATAAGAATCTTGCTGTAAACCAAAGCTATTCATAATGGAAAATTTCCATTGTATTTTACAGCATCAACAGATAACAATGTAATTTTACTCTGATTTTAGAGCACTAACGATATGCCAGGACTGTGTGAAATATTTTATAATTTATTTCCTTTTTTTTTGCAAGAACCCTATGAGATTAGTAAGATGATTAAGAAAGAATGCATTTTTATGTGGGATATGATAGGGACAGAGAGAGATAGGGAGACAGGAGGGTAAGAGAGAAGAGACAGGTCAAGTAGCCTGAGTCTTAATTTACACAATAGGAATTTATAACATCAAGATTCCAACTTAGACCTACTGACCGCAGGGCTGCCCGCTCACCACCATGCGCTATACACTATGCATCTCTAAAATAGCCAAATGGAAGGAGGTCAGATTTTTATTCTCTGTTGAAGATAAGAACTAATACAACATTGTACATATTATTTTGAGGGGGGGTTTCTCTCTATCCTTAATGACAAACTGATTATAAAATTGTATCCTGCTGGTATTCAATACTATAATAAATGAAAGAACATTTGAAAGAAATGTTAAAAAGTAATTTGGTTTTTGCATATACTTTTCTTTATCAATTTCTTATATAAACATACTAAGATTTTAGAATGCCTCCTGGCTTCCTTGGACATGACGAGTACTTTATTGTCTTCAGTACATTTTAGTTGCATTTGTTCAATATTTTTTTTACATTAGTAGGTTTATTGAGGTATGATTAACATAGACAGCATTTTTGTAAGCTATTAAATCCAAGAAGGGATGTTTCGAAATTTAATATTTCTCTTTTACATATTATTTTAATTGACAAATCATTATTGTGTGCATTTATGGGTATAAAATTTCAAATAGACCAATCTAGTATTTCCTTAATTATGCTGTATAGCTTTCTATATAGCATTAAAGCATAATTGTCTATTGAGTTGATGGCAGAAGTGAGCATATGGAAGATATGCAACAAATTTGTTGATTAGTTTTTAAAAACCCATTAATTAATCAAACATCTCTCAAAAGAGAGACCATGATTTCCAAAATGAAATAAGTTCAGTGAATATGAAAATACAGAAGAAAAAGATAGCTGATCTCTAAATGACATTTGAATTCTACTAAATGTTCACCAGATATAGTTTTCATTTGTGAAGTAAGTTTTTAGATTTTAAAGAAATTTCTATTGGGGGACAGGGGGGTGGCTCACACCTATAATCCTAGTACTCTGAGAGGCTGAAGCGGGTGGATTGCCTGAGCTCACAAGTTTGAGACCGGCCTGAGCCACAGTGAGACCCCCATCTCTTAATATAGCCAGGCATTGTGGTGGGTGCCTGTGGTCCCAGCTACTTGGGAGGTTGAGGCAAGAGGATCACTTGAGCCCAAGAGTTTGAGGGTGCTGTGAGCTATGATGTCACAGCACTGTACAGAAGATGACAAAATGAGATTCTGTCTCAAAAGAAAAAAAAATTCTACTGGCATTTTATCTTAACTCAGTGAAGTTCAGGTTTTACATTTAAATGGAAGGTAAGAATGTTTGATCTTTGCATTAACAACTTTAAAGAAAGAAACAAAACAAGTTTATAATTACTGTAATTATTAAAAATTAAAAACAATTAACTAGAATGACTTAATAAAATTAAATAGAAATGAAAAAAATTTAAATGAGGAAGAAAGGACAACACACCTATCACAGATGCATAGGAATCATTTATACAATGCAATCAATTATAGATTACAAAGAGGGAAAGAAAGAAAGAACAAAGAAGGGACCAAAGATAGAATGATGTGCACATGAGCAAAGGCAGTAGTTGCTGCGAAATGCAACAGATTAGCAGATAATGCTTTGGTTCCTTTAGCATAGCTGGAGATACCTACCTTTCCCAAGAGATTCCAAAGGCATTATCTCACAGAAACAATACCTTTCATAAATTTTAACAAGCCAGAGAACATAGGCAAAGCATCGTGACATGGAAAGCTATATTCTCTTGCCAGTCAAAAGGACATAAAATATTTCAGATATCAGTCGTAAGTACTATGGTTTTGTTTTCTAGACATGCATAAAAAGGCTGCCTGTATTTCAGGAATTGCTGACACAAACTCATCCTGGAACCTGGCTCTATTAATAAGCCATAACAAGTCTTTTAAATCTGGGAACAAAACATAAAGAATATATGGAGCAATGACAAAAATCCATAGGAACAGTCATGAGAAGAACACAAAGTCCAGAGGAACTGAGGTGTATGAGAAGTGCTAATGATGACAAGTTTGGAACAAGAATGAGGATAAATATGTTGGCTTATAACTTTAAGAAGTAAATGGAAGGGAAGGAGAAGGGAAGGAAGCGACTCAACTGTACTTTCATCTTTTCCACCAAGGAGAAAAATCGACGCATGTGAAAGTTCACTGCCCAGTGAGTTAGGACCGCTATAACAAAACACCACAGACGAGGTTACTCGACTGCAAACACTTACTGCTCACAGTCCTGGGCCATGGTGGAGTTTTTGCTGGCGTCTTCCCGGTGGTGTCTGCACTTGGCCTTTCCCTGTTGTGTGCATGCAGAGAGATCTCACATCACTCTCGCTTTTTATAAGGGCCATAAAATCCCAGCATAGGAACTATTTTCAAGAACTAAACCGAATCACCTCTTCAAGTCTCTACCTCCAACTATCATAACTTTGGGGATTAGATCCTCAACATATGAATGGGGGGGGCAAAAATATTCAGAAAAGGATCATTAAGAAGGAATATTTACCAAATGTTAGAGATCCTCACTCTTTGAATTTAAGCCTCAGTGCCATTAAATTACACTCCAGGGCATAAAAAGAACTTAGGGATGTGATTATTACACCAGATCACATCCAGCCAGCATGGCACATACCTGGAGAACACACTTTAGCCCCACATTTTATTCTCAACAAACTGCAACAAGGTATTTTTTTTATAATAATAACTATTCTAAACAATAGACATATTGTAGGAGACCAGATGATTCAAGAGAAGGAGAAGCGATAATTAAGCTCTGAACACTCAGTAACTATAAGAAACACCTGTGATATAACATCTCGCTAACACACACCTTGGTGATAAGGGCATGGGGAAGGGATTCGGCTCTCCTTACACAAGAGCATGAGAGCACGAGCATGAGTGCTTGGCAGTCTCCATACCTGTGGTGCAAATAGCCACGGGACCACCTCTACAAGGACCTGCAGGAGAGGTTATTCTGGGTTCTTTCATTTCTCTCATGGATCTGCTCACTCTAACTCTTTTGCTCCTCCTACGCTGGGACACCTGCTTTGCGCCCTTCTATGAAGACTGCTAAGATTCACTCTCCTACCAAGACTGTTTCTCTCTCTCTCTCCTGCTAAGATGAACTGCCCTCCAGCACCTAAGGGGAGTTGATCCCTAGCAAGATAGCACAGTGGTCTGCATCCAGACAGTTAGATAGGCTGGGGCTAGAGACCTGGCCAGTCAGGGCCCCGACAACATATTTTCTTTGAAATATCATGAGGAGTGGGAAGAGTATAAAAGAACTGAAAATGGCAAATGCCCTTTGCTTAAGACACGGGCAGATTCTTTAAAACCATAGACTAATAAACTTGATGTCTGCCCTAGCCAAATTCTGTAAAAGATAATTAAATAGGACAAGTTTTAAAAGATAGAGGCCATCATAGGAACCACTGTTACTTCATGAAGAGTATGTCATGCTTCACTAAGCCACTTTCTTCCTTTTCATAGAGTTGTCAAGATATCACTGAGACTTTTTTGGTAAAGTCTGATGATGTTTTTGTAATGCAATGGGGAAGTGTTGCCGAGCACTTACAAATTAAGCATATAGTTGGCAGAAAAACTGTATCCACAAATCATTAACTAATCCAAGTCAACTAGAATTATTCTTGGAGTAATATCTTTGTATCTCTCCTGTTCAGTAATCACATGAACAACCTGGATGAAAACAGGGAAGTGTATCTGTCTCTGCAGATGGATGTTCACAGCACAGTTGTAAAGATGGAAAGATTGAGAATTCACCCTGGTTTGGGTTCTGTCTCTTAATGTCCTTCTTGAGTAAGTGACTTAACTACCAAGCTACTGAAATAAACAACTTTAATTTAAAATGAAGAATAATACTGGCTACATCGATGAATACATGATATTCATTCATGTGAAGAAGAGCTGGCAAAAGTTAATCGATACAAACCAATTATGTGATGT
>NW_003852408.1:21760192-21765195 GCF_000181295.1 Otolemur garnettii
ATGGACGTCATAACCAGGACAAATGAATCAGATTTATAGATAAATGTATTTTCAGAATGTAAGGATAGATTTTCTAATAATTAAAGCTGTCTGGCTCTGGAACAGGTTGCTTTGTAAAGTTGTAAACTCCCCCTCAGTGGAAGTGTGCAGAGGGTGGCTGGCCACCTGTCAAGGATGCAATGAACAGAATTTGTAAGTAGATAGGTGGGTGGATAAAAAAGATCTCTGAAGGTTTTTATAAAACTCTTAGATTTTAATAAAGGACAGAACAGCAGAGGAAGCTGTCTTATTCTTTGCAAACTCAGTGCCCACCAGGAAGTGAGGCATAGAGTCAGGCTTCCATAAATGTTGAACAAGCTGATAATAAACACAGAAGCCACAGATAGTAGTAGAAGACATGAATGAGAAAGAAATGAATGAAAAGCCAGCAGAAATAGAAAACGGACCTTTTAATCTGATTACATTTGTGTTCTGTGATAGAAGTGGCTGCGTGACATTTACCGAGACGCTTGAAGAAATTCTCCTCTTCATCTCTCCCATTTTCCACTCCACTCCCTGGCCCACCTTCGGAAAGTTTCACAGCACTGGTGAATTTGACCTGAGTGAAAATGGACAGTAGTCAGATAACTAAATTCAAAAGCGCATTTTTGCAGTCAGACTAATCCTTGACTCAAAAATTAAGTTGCTTAGAACATGAAGATGACGTCATCCTCTGGCTATCACATTTGGTTGGTTCAGTCAGTGAAGTTTGTTCTCATGTGAATGGGTCCAAAAAGACATCGTGATAGTGTAAGATGGATCCAGGTCACAGAGTGAAAGATAAATAATAAGGCACTATAAAAATAATTGAGCTATGCTTAGAATGAAAATAAGATAAAGCACAAACTCGAATTCATGAACAGCAAGCTCTATTCATCCTTTACAAACAACAGCATGATTGAGAATCAGGTCAAAATGAAAGTTAGCCCAACAGACTATTTTAAACCTCTGGGAAAGGATCAGTATAATTTATAGCGTGTACTATAATAAAAGTGCAATAACATGTTTCTCTTTCTAAGAACAGAAATGTGTTCTTCAACTTGCCTTTAGGCCAACAGTTCTCAAAACTTTCAGCAAAGCAAGGAAGCTACAGGCCGCACAAACACAAATACTTGACAAATTTTCTTTTTTAGTAGAAATAAAGGGAGGAAGAAATATTCTAAGCATATTTTCTAAATGTCCTATAATATCACTATCTTATTCTTTATAATATCAAAACATTAGTTATAAAACGGATTAGACAGAAGAAAACTGGTTTTAGTGAAATTCACAAAAGAGAATGTAAGCACATAATTTGTATATATATAAAGAAAAGGAATTCACTCTTATCACATGCTGCACATTAGGTATACAAGTAACCACACTTTGACCCATCAACAGGGAAGGACTCTGGAGGAAATATCACTTCACTGAGAATCATAACCTTTATCAAATCCCATGCTATTCCCATCCTTAGCCATGTCATAAAGGAACAGTTAGTGAAAAAGTTATTCTGGGTTTCTTTATTCTTTTCAATAAGGAAAATTATTCAGATGGTGCAAAAAGTGGTGGAAGGAGGAGGAATGATGTAAATATGTAAAAGAAAGAGTTACAGAATTACTGGATCCTTAGATAGGAGCTACGATGTCAGTAATTTCATATGTGTCTTAACAGTTAAAAAATGACTGGGCAATAATGGCCCATACCTCTTGATATATGATATATAAATTTTTTGTCACACTTTTTTCTTTTTTCCTTCTCACAATAGCCTACTATTGAAACATTTTAGTTTTCATTACTCGTCTAAGAAACTCGAGAGTTTCTTCAACTCTTTTTCGTTTGGCCCCTCCAGTGCTCAGCATTTCCCAGCCCTGACATTTTTCTGTGAGTGACCCTGCATTCCCTTGCACAAGAAACGTCCTATTTACCTTGGAGCTTTGCCTAATGAAAGACAGTCGGTCCACAGAGCTGATGTCCAGGAGGTCCTCCACGCCATCTGCCAGGCCCGAGAGGGAGGATCGTTTCAACCAGTTTCCTATGTAATAGATTGAAAAAATAGAATGGTGTAATAGTTTCTACCAAAAGAATTAAATGAAAATGTCAACATATGCCTACCAAACAATGAAAGTTACATGATTTGACATAAATAGATATGAAAACAAATTCTCAATGTACATGCTTTGAATTGAAATGTTCAATATTGGACTAGAAAATTACATTAGCAAGTAAGACCAGAACTAGAAGAATCTGATCTTCTTCAGTGAACTTAACCACAATCCATCTATCCTTAACAACTCTCATGTCTCACCTCCTAACTATCTCTCAAATCTGTCTTCTTCCTTCTATCTGTCCTACATGGTTACAACCAAGTCCAAGCTTCCATTTACTTATAGCTGGACTATGAGGCAGCTTTCCATCTGGTCTCCCTTGTCTACTCATGCTCCCTCCTGTATTATTTCCATGTAGTGATCTTTCAGAAAAAGTCTTTCTGCCTGTTTTTCTCTCCTGTTCAACATCCCGCCTTGGCTGCCTGGGGATCTAGGATGGAGAGTCTACCTGTACTGCAAGCCCTGGCTCCCACTGTGGTACCATAGTCATGTGGCCATTCTTCCCCCTCATTTCAGTTTTTCTAAATTCTCCTTCCTAATGCCTTGGCACATACTGCCACCTGGAGTGCTCTCCTCTTCCTACTCTGAAGCATCATGGTGGATCTTAACATCACTGCCTCTAGGAAGCCTTCCCGACTCCTACATGCTCCCCTCATTCAGGCCAGATCTCATTAGGGCATGCTTCCCTCACACGACATCTATTACCGTTCATAAATTTCATAGTCTGCAACCATACTTAATTGTAGGATTATCTGCCATAATGATTGTTGTTCTTACTAGACCGAAAGTTCAGCAAAGTTGGAGAGGGGGGCTGTATGCTTTGCTCACTATTTAATCCCTGATGCCTAGCAGGAAGGGCACATAGTAGGAGTTTAAGAGATACCTGTGAAAAGAACCTTGTGATTTGAAGGCTGTTCTGTTTTGATTATGAGTTGATTTTAGGACATGGTAGGTAAAAAGAGAATCCATAAGTAAGTACAGACATACTTTTACCTATGGGGAGTTTAAGTTTCTTCCGGAGGGAAATTCTTCGGGACCGCGAGCGGGCACGACGGTCAGAGGTAGTTCCTGAGTGGGCCGTGGTGCATTCTGAAGTGTCCTGCTCAGACTGGCTGCTGGTGTCACTTGCTGCACTCTGGGATTTGAACATCTTGCGCCAGAAATCTTTCCGTCCCAGGTTGCCTCCTTGCATCTGCTCATCACTGCAAGCAAGCAGAGGATCGAGCTAAATGTCCTACAGCAGGTGTGAAATCCTACATTTCCTTCCACCTCCTGACAATGATATTAAAATGATGCACAATGATATCTGATGAGCTGGGATGTGGGAAGAGTGGGTGTGAGAATGGAGGGGTATGACAAGGTTGAGCCTCTGAGCTCTTCTTGAAAACAGTTCTGTCTTCAGTCATCACATTGAGATGGTCATTTTTTAAACTTTAATAAAAAAGATTAAGTATTATTATGACCTACATGTGTAAGTCATAATAGCAGAAGCACTTAAAATCTTAGGAAATATTTTTGAAAGTTCTCTTGAGCTTGGGCAGTACTGTTCCTCTTTCCCCACTCCTTAGTATAGTATCGTATTTGATAATAAAAACGATAATTTTTGTGATATTATCATAATAAACTCACAAAAAATATTTAAATGAATGAAACAATGAATAAATAAGAGAAATGCCATGTGCATACCCAGGGAATGCCTCATCTTACAACTAGTAAGTCAAAGAAACTTAAGAAGGTTCTAAAAGTAAAATATGAGTAGAACTCAACAGGAAAAATACACCTGAAAAGGGCATTTCTGGCTAGGGCATTCCACAGGAGGGAAAGAACAAGTGGCCAGTAATATGCAGAGTTCAAGACCAGTGGGAATGATTGATATGAGATCTTTATTTTGGCAAGATTAAGGGTGTGCTGCAGAGAAGGCAATGGTTACTCTTATACTGCCTGTGGTGGGGTAGAATGGTTCAACCATCTGATGGTAATGGTCTCCAAAGCCTGTATCAACACTGTTAACACAGAAATTCAATATTCAGGAAGTAATCTCAAAGAAATGATAGGACAACATGTTAAGATGTTGATCTAAGAAGGTCAAATACTCACAAATGTATCATTGGTCAACATGGAAAAAGTATAAACAACTTAAGTGTTTAAGCTAGGGAAATAATTGAATATATCATGGGATTTCTGGGTGATGATATAATCTGTAGTCATTAAAATCACAGTTTAGAAGACCATTGATATAGAAAATGTTCATTGTCTATGGCAAAGTTAAAAGGCAGTGATCAAATGGTTTTCAAATGGGGTAACACCAAGTTAATTTTTTTTTTAAAGTACACATCTGAGCAAATGTCTTGAGTGTGGGTTTTATGTACAAATGCTCAAAAATGTACCCAACATAATACACCAAGCATTTATGGAGATTAACTCTAGTTGGTGGTATTTTGATTTTTAAATTACTTCCCCTTTATACTTTTCTGTGTTTTCCACATTTGTGAGCTTGGGAAACTTATATTACTTCAATAATATCGAAAGGAAAGATTATAGAAAATACTCTAGCAACATGCGATGAAATATATTTATAGGATTTTAGGTAACATTTGCTTACAATCTTTGGGGCTGAATTCTAAATTAACCTGAATCTTATAGTACTGTGTAAGGCAATCATTTTCTGGAGACATTTATAGGGGATCCAAATTTTTTCTCTCAAAAATCTCATCGGAGTACTAAATACTCATTAATACTTATTTTAAACTAGTATATTCTTTTTTTCATCAAAAATAGTATGAATTTAAATCAGTTTTGTAGAATTTGACTTCTCAGCTACATTTTATCCAATGAGCGCAGAGTGTGAAGCATTTCTCACCCTTAGGGGATTCATGA
>NW_003852408.1:21767129-21767892 GCF_000181295.1 Otolemur garnettii
TAGGGAGGCTTCTTAGAGACACAGGCTGATTGTGACTTGGGCCTAAAGAAATTAGTGGCAGTGGGAATGAAATGTAACGGGCAGAAGCCAGATAAAGCTCAAAGGAAATGGAAAACAAACAAGATAATAAATAGCAGTTTGGACAATAGAACTTCTTCAAGTGAGAAATGCTTAGCCCTCTGCACTGGAGACAAGCCCAGTCTACTTACTGCTCTGGAGTCTGTGAGGGGCGACCAGACATGAAGCTGCGACATTCCTCAGGAGCAGAGGACACCTGGCCTTTATCCACAATGCTTCCTGCCTCTGACCTGTGCAAATGCCAATTACAACAGAGCAGGACATCAACCAATTCTTATACTTTATATACTTCACCAAGCAAAACATTCTGTTACAACCACCTGTACATAAAATCGCTTGCAAAGCTTACGTTACCATTGGTCCATGATGAATGGAATTAACATCCTACAATTTACCTTACCGCTTAGCTTTCTTATTGCTTAACGATATCCCTCTTATTGCAAACAGAATTTGAATTGTAGATTCCTTTGGTCTCTGTAAGTGGAAGTTAATATATAAATGGGCATAAAAATATGTTTACTAGAAGGAAAAAACAACATGGTACTGCTCAGCAATCTGTCTTTTACCATATTTAGAATATCACTTAACTGAACAGGATGATACAATATCAGTAATTGCTTTTCCTTTTTGGATAAAAATATAAATTACATATAGAAGAGACTAAAACATAGAGATAACCTTTTCC
>NW_003852408.1:21768287-21780369 GCF_000181295.1 Otolemur garnettii
GTTACTAGTCCTTGCACTGTAGTACTGTCATGCTGGGAACCACGAAGATCAGTGGTCCCCAACCTTTTTGACACTAGGGATCTGTTTCATGGAAGACAATTTTTCCACTGGTGAGGGTGGATAGATTCTCACAAGGGGCACGTAACCTAGATCCCACCCAGGTACAGTTTACAGTAGGGCTCGTGCTCCTGTGAGAATCTAGTGCCAGTGCTGACGTGCAGGAAGTGGACTCAGGCAGTGATGCAAGTGGCAGGGAGCAGCCATCAGTACAGATGAAGCTTCACTTCCTCACCCGCCGTTCACCTTCAGCTGCAGGCCCAGCTCCTCACAGGCCCCGGAGTGGCACCAGTCCGCAAGCCAGGAGGTTGGGGACCACAGACATAGACGATAAAATAGACTAGATTCTACTGACTTAATGCAAATACTGATACTCAGGGAGCTCAAGCTACCAACCTTTTACCGCCTGCAGGTTTAGATTCCTGTTCATTCTCCTCCACCTTCTTCCCTGGTGCTAACTTCTCGGCACTGTCAAGCAAAGCACTGAGGGCTACTCTCCTGAAGACGTTCCCATGAGCCTCTTTGATAAACTGGACCAGCTGTCGGATGTCACAATACAGCCCCTGTGTGGAGGTGGGAAGGAAGTTTCGAGAAAGAAGGATAGCTGTGTGATTACAGCTATCACAGGAAGAAAGGAATTCCTTAGGCTTAGACGAGCATTGGAATCATAAAAGGAAGACAGCTTACTACTGACGAAACCAGTGGCATACGCTCTCTACACCATACCTATAGGAGAGCATTGCCGAGGCCCTTGCCAGTCATCCTTACTATGAAAAAAGATGACTACCATGCTTCTTATAAGAAAGGTGGCTGTGTCACTAGAAAGACGTTAATTTACATTTTTAACCACTGGACTCCCAAGCTTTATTTTTTCCTCTTAATTGTGCCTTCTGAACAGATGCCTGCAAAAAGAAGGTAGTCAGAATTTTGTTTAGACTACAGATTTCAGCTCCTCTTCAGCTTCTCCAAATTTTCTACATGATTGTGAAAAACTATGGTGTGTTCTAGATACTTCTAATAAAGCTTGATTGTTCAAAGGAGGACGCATTTTTCTGGACAGATTTAGCAAATTATAGGTACACTGTAGGCCAATTAAGCATGAACTTGATTATGAACTCAAGGCAATGCAGGATTCTTAAAACCAATATATTGGTTAATCGATATTTTCAAATGTATGCAGGAAATTTTTTTGAGAAACTAAGCTTTGCATCAGCATATTCCCCTCTCTCTTCTCTAAGGAGACAGTTACTATATTTTTTGCTCTAGGGAATATTTATGGCAAAGCAAAATGCAGAAGCCTAAAGAACAGTCACCTTGATAGCTTTGGTTTTCAAAATGTAAGATCACTGAGATACTCATGAGAATAATCTTTAGGAAAGCAGAAAGAAGGGCCTTTGAAGAAAACAGGGAGAGCATGCCCTTTGGGTCACTGTACCCTTAACTGTGCCCTTCACTGTGCTCTTCACTGTGCACTCTGTGGCTCTTCCACTGATGGACCAAGGCCTCAGACAGCCAGGTCTCCACACTTACCAGCAGGCGCGCAGTCCTCAGCATGCTGTGGAAAGCACTATGTAAAATAATAGGCATTGAGTAATAATTAAGACCCATGTGTGGACCCTCCCAAGGCCCTTGGTGCTACATATCTAAGATATGGGTCTTTACACCAACCATGGAGTGAGGAAACCCAAGAATGATCCTTCTGGTGGGATGGGGGTGCAACGTCAAGTTTTAGACAATTTTTTATAAATTAAAAAATATATTTTTTTCTATACACAAGACTGTGAACAAAGATTTATAAACACTCACATGTAATAAGTTTATTAAATTACTTCTTGCCATGACTAATGTGAATGCCTCCATGGCACCTGTGTTATAAAAATCTTACTGGGTTGACTCTGATTGTCAGCAAAGTTATATACCTTTGGTTTGCGATTTTATTCTGTTCATCTCAAGTCAAGTAAATTGTTTCAATAGTTATAATAAAATAATATCTTTGATTTAGGTAGATTAGCAGATAGTATCCATGTGCATAAATGGGCTGATTGCTGCATTGGAGTCATAATATCTAACAGATTCGTAGGATAGAGAAAGGCTCCTTTGCCTCCCCCAAAGACCTGACATCATCCATTCTCATTAGATTTGTCATCCTTAATTTACACTGTAGTATGCCAAACCATGCTATCCTTGGCAGCAATTAAACACCAACCTCTATAGCTTGGTTCTCCCGCATGCCACTTGTGATTTCAGTGGTATAATTAACACAGTCTTTTAAGAAGTGTAGCTAAAAGATTATAGTGCTCCATAAAACAAAACCAATTTCAGCAGCATATGCATTAATTTATAAGGTAAATGTGGTTTCAAATATGCTTGGTATAACATTCTTTAATATTTCATGAGCCAACAAACTGTGCTCCAGTACCTTCTTTCTGAAGGACTCAAAATACCTTGCAACGATTTCAGCAAATATTACATAATGGCTGAGATAGAAGAGGAAGATAAGTCAACTTGCAGATAGCTTGATGAGTAACAGGAGGAGAAAAGTGTTGCTAACGCTCCATTGTGACTTACTGGTGATATTGGGGAAAATAGATATTTTGACTTTAAAGTGTAAACTTCTCTCCTTCATGGCCATGGCATGAGAACTTTTCTCAGAGTGGGAATGGAGAACTCCTGTGGGAGGAAGGGCAGAGCTTCTCACCAGATTCTCGGGGCTGTGCAGCTCATGTGTGGTTGACGCGCAGCGTGTGATGAGGGATTTGAACATGGCGCTGACGATAATGCCTTCCACATTTTGGGCTGTGGATTTGTTGTCCACTGTGGTAAAGTTATTTCCAAACCCAGCCTTGTCTGGAATGCAAAGGCACAAATTATAGGCAATGTTTCCATGAAGCTCCACAATCAAAAGGAGTCAGGAAGTATTTGGCACCCAGGAATTAGAAGGGCTTCAGAAACAGAGAGACAGAGAGGTAAAGATAAACCTGGTTTAATAACCACTATGCAGACTTGGAGAAAATGGATTCCAGTCTCTTCCAGAGTTTTTACCAGGACATAACTGACACATTCATGGAATGTTTCAATTGATAAATCTTAGCAAAGAAAGGGAAACAACTGTTAACCTTTAAGAAATACTTTTAGGCTTAGAATAGTTTTTAATAGGTAATCATTGAGGGTGGTGTCTGTGGCTCAAAGGAGTAGGGCGCCAGCCCCTTATGCCAGAGGTGACAGGTTCAAACCCAGCCCTGGCCAAAAACTGGAAAAAAAAAATAGGTAATCATTGAAAAAAAATTGACCAATGGCTCCTCATTGGAGATAGAGTTAATTTGATTCAGCCTGTTTAGTGGCAAGAGATGCTTGCTTCTCAATAAAAATTGTTCAGTCTGTCCGAAATGGAATGAGGTGGGGTCACTGGGTGAGCTGGGTCGGGAAAAGGAAGAGGTAAGATGGGCCCTGCAGGGGAAGTCATGTGGTCACCTGAAAATCCCGAGCCCTTCCAAGACCTGCAGAGTCCTCTCAGAAGCTTCCTGGGTACATGGAAGGGAAGAGCTACAACCTCTCCAAGTGCCTCTTCCTTCTAACTCATACACATGGGAAACGCAGGGTACTGAGGCCATCCACCTCCATGGCATTTGGGGCCAGTTTTCCACAGATCTGTGGATCTTCAATAGGGGACACATGGGTATTCTGTAGCCTTGCCAGAGGAGTCCTCAGAGCCTGAGACTGTGAGCTGTGGGGCGGATGCGTGGCTCCACGATTGATCAAGTAGGGACCTGTGTTGGCCTCGCTGATTGATCCCAATCTACTTTCACACAGCTTCCTCTTCAACTTAAAATAATCTACTCTATTAGCAACATCTCGCTGCCTTTGCCCGCTGTCAGGATTGTCTTTTCATTCTACATTAGTGAAAGAAATATTCTATTTAGCCTTATAGCTTTTATCTCCAATAGCTTATAAAAGAGAAAAAATAGTTTATAATCCAGAACTTTTCTTGCAGTCTCTCAGCTACCATCCTCACTTCATTGGTTTTAAAATTTATAATGTACTTGGTTTAAAGCAACTCTGACAATATAGACTGTTTCAGGGATTCTATAGTGAAGCAGTATTTCCTTTTAATGTAATGACCAGGGAATAATACCTAGAATACAACCAGAAAAGCTGCTTCTAAATCTATCCAATGTGTCTTTATTTTAATCAACTACTATCAGACGCATATTACATGAATAATAAAAGCCTCTCCTAAGATGTATTCTTCTCTGACTCTAATTAAAATGTGCACTCAGTCAACTCAGGCCTCCATGCTTCACTTTCACTGTGTCAGTGCATTTGCACTCAAATGGCATGTGGAGGTGTTCTAATTATTACGAATGCACCTGGCATTCATTTATCTCCCTATAACTTAGGTCTCCGTCCTGGAGTTTTCTTTAAGCCATAAAGTTATCAAATAGTTTATGGGTCTATCTATGGATCCACTTGCCTCATTTTAAAACATTAAGTATATATGTCTGTGCATGTTTGTATGTGTTATGTCTATTACTATGTTTACCACAAACATGTTTTTTCCCTCATTTCATTTTGTAAAAAAATTTCCAAGCACTGAGCCTGGCACATAAGTTATTTATTTCATTATTACCGAACCAATGAATATGATTGCTGCCTTAGTTGTCACACAACAGAAGGTTGTATGAAAAAGAGGAGTCCCATGAGTGGCAGTGTAAAAATCAAAGGACTAGGTGAGGATGCCACAAGCTTTACCAAGTTTTTGTCCTTAGAAATCTTCCAGAATGTGTCATCAAAGACGATGGGTAAGTTTTTCTTGTTCGTGCTCCATTAGACACACACACATGTCCCTTGTCCTCTAAATTCTACCTTCACAAATTCAGTGTGCCCTTGAAACACTACCTGTTTCGCCTCAGAAGGATTTCTCCTAGAACTCAGGTGCGGCTTTACTTACTGTCAGTGACCGGCTCCATACAAAATCCTAGCAAAGCATGCAAGAAGTCCACTACATTATTGAGAGAGTCCTTGTTCACATAGTCCCGCATGGTTTGTCGGAACTGCATCTTATCTAGCTTGTATAGCTTAGTGAGGCAGTTCTGGGCCTGCAATGAAGGAAGAAAAGTGAAAACGTCACAAGTACCAGCATACGCCACGAACACCGTTAGTCTGAGACAGAAGCTTGAGAAGGTGAGGGGTCCCATGCACCCCTGCTGGCCAGAGCCAGACAATCCTGCTAGCCCCTTGTATCTTGGCAGGAAGTGGGCAGAGCAGACTAAGGAGTCTGGGGCAGTTTACAGCCAGAGGAGCTGCCCCTCCAGAAAACCCACAGGGAAGGCTGAATACAAAGTCTAGGAATTCAGTATTTTCACCAAGATCAAGACTTTAAGATCTTAATGAAAAAAACTCAGAAAGTGCAATTTAGGCAGGAAATAATATTGGCAATCCACATTTAGAAAACCTCAAAGGCTTTGTGCAATGGGAAGGAGCAGGCCACTCCATCTGAGGAGAAGAGCGAGAAGAAAGCTCCTCCAGTGGAGTGGAGTCGGGAAATGAGGGACAGGAGGAAGCCTGGAGAAAGGAAGGGTGGCTGGGTGAGGCCACAAGGAGGGCTGGCTGGGTGAGGCCACGCTAGCCGAGGATGGAGGGCCTTGGGCAACTGAGCATCAGCATGGAAGTCAGATTAGGGAGATCCTTCAGAAGTAGGATCGTTTGGGTGCCCTTCAGGGTGACCCAGAAGAAAATGGAAGCAAAGTCACATCACCATTTTGACAAATCAAGGCCCTGGGAACAATTCTTAGAAATTTGGAGAGGAAAATAAAAGATTATAAAAGGCTGAAACTTGGAATTGGCAAAATGGTTCTTGGCATGATGTTGTTACCATCTTTCCACTTGTATTACAAAGTCAGATGGAAGAATTTGTTTTTACTCATTCTTTATTATGTCCTAGAAGATATGAAATTAGGCATTTTTATTCTATTAGTTGCTAGATCTTGAGCAAGCTCATTTGATTCTTACAAAGTAAATGCTGCTTGCTATAAAGTTTGCAAGGCACATAGGTGAAATCTGCTTTCCATGAAGAAGTATTTCATTATTATTCCACAAAGAATATGTGAAAATCTTCACTGCAATAT
This sequence comes from Otolemur garnettii, assembly GCF_000181295.1. NCBI lineage: Eukaryota > Metazoa > Chordata > Mammalia > Primates > Galagidae > Otolemur > Otolemur garnettii. The sequence continues at coordinate 21,774,470 of NW_003852408.1, forward strand.
TTACAAATCACTTAAAAACCTTGGATTGGAAAGCTCCAAAGTACAAACTATTCTATGTTCTCAAGATATACCAAAAGAGCATAACTTCAAATATACTCTTTCAATGCTATTATCTATAGCACTCCATATATCCTTTCCATCTATAGTTTGATGGGAAGATTAAGCAAGCCCAACAATATCTAACCTTAAATATTTCAATTCTGAGCCAATATCCTGACTTCTTTAAGTGGTGTAAAACTGAAGAAATAAATTCATTTTAAATAGTTGAGGAGTGCCAGCTACTGATTAGACTAATAAGCTAAGCATGGAGGGATTCTCTGATGGAATGCCTAGGCACTTTGATGGCTGTCATTATAGTAACCTCTGTTTCTTAAAAAAAAATAATAATTACAAGGACCAGATCTGGTGCAGGTGAGAAACAGTGGCCAAATCTCAAAAGTTAAATAACTTCTGAAAATCCAATCGTAGAGAAATCTGGAAATAAGTAGCCTTTAGTACTAGACATTTTCCAGGGAACAGTTCTCAAATTTACATCTCTTGGACAATGCACTTCCTGAACCAAAATATGCAAATATAATATCTATAATAAACACTGAACAGAACTACAAGATGATAGAGGAATTGTCCACTAAGCCACATAGAGAAGGCAGGTAGAACCCTGGCTGGATGCCCTAACAGTAAGTGTATGTACTCTCGGGGAAGGAAAGCATGGTGAACAAGGCGATAACAACAACTCCTTACACGGCTCTGACCCGATTGGCCCTGCTTTCCATGAATCCAGAAAGGCAGGTTTTGGTTGTCAAAGTCAGTTTCTACTTCCACCCAAACCATGGCGCTTCCAATCATGTTTTAACATTTCAATTCATGAAACTGGCCTCCTATATGGGGAGTGATGTAGTATTCCATTTATTGGAATAACTACTATAACATGATTTAAAATTTTTATTACATAAAGATGGGGACAATGTCAGCTTTCTGTTACCTTATTATTGTTTTCTTGGCCTCAAAATCTAGATCTTGGTCAAAAATGTCAAGTTTCAGAATTTAGAAGTTAATTACTGTAACAATAACCCCATATACACATAATAAAGTAAAATAATACAGCACAATAAATTGCAAAAGAGAGAAAAAGTAAAGCATAGCTGAAAAAAAAAAAAAAGAAAATCACAGCTAGATGGATAGATAGAGGATAGGTAATACAAGCAAAATGCCCAGCATGCTTATTCTGTGTGAACATTTCATGGCAAAACCTAACACCACAGGAAAATGAGCTGGCATTGGACTTTGACATGATCCCCAAACTCTGCCAACATACGCCAAAGGGTCAAAGAGTTTCTCCGGTACTCAAATTTGGATCAAGCTCTTATTTTTAAGAGAATATTTTATTATATCAATTCAAACATGTTTATGCGGCAACCATCTCAGTTCCGACTTGCTGTAGAGGTGGAGGTAGGTTCTCATTCACTTCGGAAAGGAAAAACAGCAGTCAGAGTATCCAAATGAAAATGCAAAACCATATTCCATCACAGAATCGTACTTGGCAAGCCCAAGGGCAGAGTTTCAAGTTTCACACAGTTCAAAGGGCCATGATCTCAAATATCCAGAAGTCAAGGTTCATTCTCAAAGAAGCCAGAAAGTAGCTGGCTACTTTTACAGTCCTATTTTGTCCCAATAAGGGCCATTTTCCACATCTAAGTAAGAACCACAAACCAAGTCGTAAACTTTGACTCCTTTTTCTAATCTGAAATATGTTTTATGGTGCCCAGGCAGAGGATTGAAAAGTTGTTTGTCACAGGCCATCAGAAGCTTGCTAAATGTATTCATCTGTGCAAAGTTCTTTCAAGCTGCAATTCCGACATTCCAATTATTTATTCTTTTACCAACTGCTGAGTCTGCTTTAGGCAGGAGGCAGAAGTGCTTTCCCAATTAAACTTTACTAAGCCTGGGTTTAAATGTCTTGAGATATCTTGTGGGAATACTCCCACAGCAAGACAGTATTAATTACCACCGTGAAATACAGTATTTCTCAGGGAACACTGACCCTCATTGTCAAAGGACTCATTCTTAAACTGGAGGGAAGGAAGAGGGAGACGAAATGGAATCTACCGTAATTCTCTTACATTCTCTCGGAATACCTGGTGTCTCAGACGATCTCCAGAGAGCCCTCGGTGTCCTTCTCCACAACCATAGGCACAACCCAGCGACTTCACTATTTTGATGAGCATAGTCAGGGCAAGCCTATGGTTGCTTACAGGTGTACTTTCATCCTAGCACCCACAAATGAGAAAGAAAGAGAAGTTTGTTTATTTTGCCCCTGAGGCTCTTTGCTACTGAGATTCTATTGTATGATTAAATCACGTTTATATGTGTTACAGCAAGCACCTGCAATTTGGGAAACAATACTGTCAAAGGCTCAACCTTTCTCAAACCTAGTAAATGATTTAAAAGAAAGAAAAAAAATCTATGTATTTTGAACATTGTCTGGTACTAAAGAATATAAATACAGATTTCTTTATTAGAAGGCATGGTTTTATATCTTCGTCTGTCAGAATGGACTACCCTAGAGAGAGAGCGAGGACTCACAGTGATGAAAACAAAGAGATTTTCTTAGAAACTGTTTTCATCTGGAGGCTTCTGACAATAATACTGGGTGAGGATTACTGTTAAGGTTTTCAGAATTGATCCAAGTCTGCAATTTTGAAATCTCACGGCAATTTCTGACATTTGGGGGGGATTTTTCTAACTGTATGCTTTCACTGTATTGTAAAACACATGCGCAAGCCAAGGGAAAATGTACAGAACTTTATAAACATTCAGCTTGAATCTCTCTTGTGGTTAAACGGGAAACACTCCTGAGATGAATTATGAGAATTATTTCGTCCACTCTTTTGCCCTATTTAATTTTTACTGTTATCGAAGAACATGACTTAGAAAAAAAGGAACCTCCTTGAATAATTTCCAAAGAAGCATAAGGAAGCTGTTGCTAAGGAATGAAGCAGAGCCCAGTGTGGGAGAGCCATTTTCTCCGGGAAGCCACAACCTGCCTCAGTCCTTCTAGCTATGTTCTCCCGTCAGCACCTACACCATAAATCTGGGATTTCAGCTCCTGGTCTTTAATTGCATATGATGTTAAATTATTAACACATTTGTGTTTTAATTTCCTCAGCCATGAATTAAGGATCCTAATAGCTGCCCTTCCTACTTTATACATCTACTGTGCAGAGCAAATGAAATAATAGATGAGACTTGCCTTGAAAATGGTGAGGCACTGTTCCATACTCATATATGATCAGGTGGACACATAAACTCTGGGACTAAAGACAAAGTGTACTCACAGGTGGGTAGGGAGTAAGAGGGATAGGGGGTTATAGATACATCACCATGTGCCCTCATGTGGTGGGGAGACTTTCTCCTCCCCTAATGTTAGGTAGTTGGTACTCCCTGTCTTATCCATGAGCTCTTATAGCCGATGTGGTGCTGAACTCAGAGACTCACCCCTCAGGACTGGTTCATGCATTCTCTGAACAGCTGGAGATGTTGACATTGACAGCCTCAACTGGGTGCCTCTCCAGGACCTCCCCCAGCTAGACAGCTGCCTCATCTAACATTGTGCTCTTTTCTTAGAGGTAGACTGCTCCAAAGACTGGTCAAAGGCATAAAGGCATGGGTGGGAGGATATTAAAAAGATCCCTTTGCATCACCTGGATGCTACTTTCAAAATCCCTCCCTCCCAGAACTCCCTGTGCTGAGGCCTCTAGTGCAACTACACAGAAGTTCAACTTCTCTCTCCGCCCCATCCTGCTGCTTCTATACTGCCCAGATGTTGATCCTGAGAGGACACTACAGTGACTCTCCTGGATACATACAGCTTCATATCTGAACCTGTTTCCTGGGAACCTTCCCTAAGGCAGCTCAGAAGGTAGCAAATGGAAGACTTGAATATATATGTGCACAAATATACATGTACATACAAATATATATATATATATATGTATATGTGTGTATGTGTGTGTGTGTGTGTATCCCTTATTTGAAATGCTTGGACCAGAAGTATTTTGGAATTCAGGTTTTGCAATATTTGCTTATACATAATGAGATATCTTGAGAATAGGACCCAGGTTGGAACACCAAATTCATTTATGCTTCTTATAGACCTGACACACAAGGCTGAAGGTAATTTTAGACAATATTTCAATAATTTTGCACATGAAACAAAGTTTTAATTGCATTTTGACTGTGACTCATCACATGAGGAATTTTCCACTTGCAAAAAATGCCGGTGCTCAAAGTTTTGGATTTTGGAACACTCCCAATTTTGGATTTTTGGATGAGGGATGCTCAATCTGTATATGTATTTGTGTGTGTGTGTGTGTGCATGTATAGAAATACTGTGTTTATGTTTACCAATTAAGAAATTGTTATTTATTTATTTGTATTTTTTTATTAAGTCAAGTACACATAGATCATGAATATATTTATACATATGTGGGGTACAATGTGTTGATTTTTTTAATATAATCTGATGTGGTTACATCAAACCAATCAACATAGCTTTCGCCTCTTTTACTTGATTATTGTGTCAAGACATGTATGTTCTACACTTGACAGATTTGACTTGTACCCTTGCAATATGCTCCATAGGTGTGGTCCCGCCTTTTGCCCTCCCTCTATCAAATCTCCCCCCTCCCTCCCTTCCCACTCCATTTCTTTCCTTCAGCCTGGGCTATAGCTGTGTTCTATTGAAATTTTTAGTTTCTATTCCAATCTTTGCTCCAATATTTACTAACTGTGTAATCTTGGACAAGCTATTCATCCAATCTGTGCTCCATGTGGGATTCATTATATTAATAACATCTATCTCATAGAGTTGTGAGAATTAAATAAGTCAAATCATGAAAGGCACAAAATCATAGCAAACCAAATGTTAATAATTGTTTTTATGTATGGGGCATTACTGTCCTCTGGGGCACCTTTATGCAAATTAGAAAAGGCACCCCTCTGGATGAATAAATTAGAAGAAAGTGAGCCTTGTGGGTGGATGCAATTCTTGGGTGAGTGGTTCCAGGAGCAGAGTTTGGGCTGGATTTCAGTTCTCAGTGTCACCTTTAGTCAAGGCATTTGTGTTGTGAACAGACCACAGAGCCATATGCAAAACAGCACCTTAGGCCAGGGCTTATTTGGGAGATTGGTTTACATATATTTTACAATCTCTATATGTGCCTTTAAAAATTCTCCAGCTCTGAAAGTGCTTTGTAAATACCTATTCAGGTTATAATTTTCTTAGACCTTCAGATAGTCTTGAGATTTAGGCTGCTCTCATAGGAGACATTTAGAAAGATGTATCAAGTTACAGGTAGAATCACAGATATTAAAGAACATTCCAAACACTCAGTTAAAATTAGTGGTAAATATAGAAATGGAAATGAGATCTTCCTTTCTGTCTTCAGAATCAGTTCCTATGCTTCAGCTATTAACTAAGTTACAAAATTAGATAAACCCCCTGATTCCACTGAAAATAACAGATGGGTTTGGGGCAGAACAGACCTCTATGAATCACAAGCACAAGGCACTTGACCTCCTGTCAGGTTTTATTTTATAAAGTCTTTGTACTAAAAAGAATGTTATTTTCAGAACCAACTATAAAACATTTATATCTGGCAAATGTTTTGGAGACCACATAATCTGACTTTTAAAAGTTCCATACTGTTTAAAAGTGATAAACTTGGTCAAAATAACATTTCTTACATCAAGCTAAAGTATCAAAGATAATGTCTAGATTTTAAATAATCATCACATTTTTAATAAAAATGAGAAAAAAATATCGGCTGCATGAAATTTTAGAACTAAAAATATTCAAAAATGAAATCAAAATGTTACCAATGAAGCTAAATCCTTCATAT
>NW_003852408.1:21780389-21781592 GCF_000181295.1 Otolemur garnettii
AAATGAGAAAAAAATATCGGCTGCATGAAATTTTAGAACTAAAAATATTCAAAAATGAAATCAAAATGTTACCAATGAAGCTAAATCCTTCATATATATATATATTGCCCACCTCAATTTGGTTGGGATATCTAAGTTTTACTGATAAAAATATCAATATTGCATAATTTTTATTACTTTTTCACTTTAATTTTCTAAAATTATATGTAATACCATCTATAATTTCTTTTAATGCACAGACAAGGTTGACAGGCCAAGAATGGAAACTGAGCAAAAATCTCATCATTTGCTGTGTTTGTAAATTTGGTCCCTATGACTTATATTTGCTTATTAATTCCAATATAACTGCTGACTGAATGATTCCTTAGATCTTATTATCTGTAATCAAATCCCCATGATCTGTGCCATTATTTAGATCATTTTCATCTAAGATGAGATCTGAGAATCCTGGAACTGTCCTCAGTGATTTATGAGGAGCTAAGAAGTTAGAAAATTAAAGTGCCAATAGATTCTATTACAACTAAAAAATGTACGACTGAGGCAGGGGAAGAAAATCCTAAAGAAAAGGTTCAAGAACCCAAGATTATTGGAGCAAGAATATTTGGATCAGAGCCCACGAATACTGGGAAGATAAGAGTGAACAATGAGATAAAGAAACACAGATGATAAACGCATATGAACTAATCTAGCAAGTAGGGCTGGAAAGAAATGGAGAAGAAATTAAAAAAGAGGAACGAACACTGTTAACACTTACTCATATGTAAAAATCTGATACTGTGTAAGAAAAAATTGGACAATGTATAGTTTATATAATATGTATTAGATGGTAGAACTCTGCATAGTGTGATCTCATATATGTAAACACTTTCCATTATGTCCAAATTTTTATTTGTTAGAGGCTCAAATATCTTGTAGATTTTAATTTCTGAACATCATTCTTCAGCTAAAACCCCAAACTGAAATAAATGTAAGTTATATGAATTTAGGCTGCAGTCATTTGTATATAAAATTAGAGAAGAAAACTAATTCTTGATGTTAGGCGTAACAATCATAAATCAGATTGTTAGGCATAACAATCATAAATCAGATGTTGACAAAACGGAAGGAATTAAATTCAGAAATAATCAATAAAGCTACGAGGACGGGATACTTAGAGACATGAATGGACTGAGGCTAGGAGAGTTGTTTCCACTTAAAACCAAT
>NW_003852408.1:21781612-21799768 GCF_000181295.1 Otolemur garnettii
TTAAATTCAGAAATAATCAATAAAGCTACGAGGACGGGATACTTAGAGACATGAATGGACTGAGGCTAGGAGAGTTGTTTCCACTTAAAACCAATACCATATAAATCATTCAACTATAATCAACTATAATTCTTGCCTTGTTTTCTCCTTAACTGTGGTTAAAGTTGGCTGACAAAAACGTGTTACCCAAATCAAGAGAAAGAACTTTGTATGGAGGAAAAATTATACTGGTTGTTGTGGACTGAATATTTATATCCTCTCAAAATTTATATGTTGAAATACTAACCCTCATTCTGAGGATATTTGGAAATGTTTCTCTGGGGACTGATGGGATTAGGTCCATAGAAGAAAAGACTCAAGAAAGCATGTAACATGCTCTCTGTCTCTCTCTCTGTCTCTCTGCATATGCAAGAAGAAGAGGCCATATGAGCTCACAATGAGATGGTGGTCACGCACAAACTAAGAGAAAAAACCAAACCTGCCAGCAAACTGATCTTGGACTTTCCTAGCCTCCAGCACTATGAGAAATAATTTTCGTTGTTTAAGCTGCTCAGTCTGTGGTATTTCGTGAAGGCAGCCTAAGCACACTAAGACACTGCTCATTTAGGTCAGACTCTGAAAGTCTTGAGAAAAAAGCTGTTCTTGGTGTCAGACTGAGAATTGTGGAAACGTAGTGTATCTGAATTGTTTTCCTGCAGAAATAACATGACCAGAGAATGAGCTATAACATCGCTTGGATGGCAATGATTTCTAGATTTAGAAAACTGTTCCATCTAACTTGTTCCCACCTGTGCCTGCTGAGAACCTAATGAAGAGATTTCTACACGTGCCACTTGGTTACGGTAGTGACAAGTTGTTGTTCTGTGTTAATAAACTGCTGGCAAGCAAGCATTGGGAAGATGTTGGGAGTGACATTTAATGAAGACACAAAAGGTGACTCAATCCTACCTTCTCTTGGTTTTTATCATTTTTCTCGTAAGGGCCGCCTCCTCCTCCTCCGCCTCCTCCGCCGTCACCTCCTCCTCCTCCTCCTCCATCCCCGCCGCCTCCTTCTTCTCCTCCACCATCTCCAGCTCCACCAACTGCAGGGCCCCCAAAGCCAGAGGTGGAACTTCCAGACACTCCTTTGAACTGGAAAGTTCCCTCACTTGGTTTTTTTTCCAAAGTCTCATTTTCCTTGTTCTCACTCTTCTTTCGATTTTTTTCTACACAGGGCACCACACCAAGCTGAAGTAAACATTCCACAATGTTCAGGGCCACGTCACAGATGCGAGAGCTGATGTCATGGTTAAGCACAAGATAAACAGCTTTCAGGACCACCTGGGGAAGGCAAAGACAAACAGAGGTCGATTCTTCTTCTTATTCCTAAATACATCTGGCTATTCTGTTCATCCATTTCTTTAGGCTATTCCATGATCATGGTATTGTGACCAGCTTCCCAGCCCATTTCCCTCCTCCTCCCTCCTCTCCCCAGAGCTGACTCTGGGAACAAGGCAAGTCCCTCCTCCCCCCAGGGTGACTGAGAACAGGCTTCCCAGCCACGTCCCCAGGCTCCCACCTTCCCCCTAGGGTTGCCAAGGACAAACTTCAGAACAAGGAAGAAAACCCTGAAGTTCTCAGTAGATGAACAATGGTGGAAAACTCACTGAGACTTGATTAATTACTGTTATATAGCCATAGCCATTGTGATATGAAATGGATCCATTGTCAACCAAAGCTGTATTAATCATGGTTACATTACTGTAACCATTGCTGTATCCATGACTACCCGAGCTGTAATCCCCCTTAACCAGCCACGTTTTGCTTCTGTAATATGCTTGCACAAAACCTATAAAAGACAACCCACCCCCCTCTTTCACTGCTGACTGCCTCTCGAAGCAGCAGCCCCTGTGGCAGGTAAAATAAATTACTAATTAATTAATCTAAGTGGGTCCGACTCTATCTTATTAGGTCATAGGGGGTACAACATTGGGTATAAATGATTCCAATAATTTTTAAATTTTCCTCTTAGTTGCATTATAAACTTGTGCATGTGCTTAATATAGAGTATAAATCAACCCCCAAATTTAAACCACATACACAAATCATCTCACTTAACTCTTCTAAAATTTGCCGTGATATAGACAGTTAAGGGGAATACTGAAGCATAGTGAGTTACATCCAAAATACTTGAGCATTTAAATTATGTCCCTCTATTGATTTTAATATTTTAAATTATTTGTTACACCAAGTTCCCTAATGTGTAATAAAAATTTTGTGAAATATAATTGTAAAATATGATAATCCTTTCACTTGCTATTAACCGTGCTCAAGACAGGCATTCTTGAGAAAGCAAGCTTAAACCTTTTAAGAAGTTCTATTCATTTTCACATTTACACAGGAGGTTTATAATCCTGGTGCTTGTATAACAAAAGAAAGTGGAGAGTACTTTATTCTCATTCTAGAAAAGTGGGACTTGGGAATACACACATAATTACATATCTGTATTCAGTATGCACTGTGGTTTTCAGATTACAAAAATATTCTGAGATCAGATTAAATCTAATGCAGTGTCTGAAAAACAAGGAAAGAGACATCTGTGATGGTTGACACATTTGTGAAATGTTTTATATGGGTACCTTTTCACTTTAAGGTTCAACATTTCTAGGAATTTATATGCCTATTTCACACAACCCTGTAAAAATGAGAGCAAAGAGTCCGTATCTTTCCAGCTTTGGTAAGAAACAATTCTTTCTCCTTACCGAAAGATCAAGCATTCCATTCTTGTGGACAAAGTTGTTGGTCCCATCAATATGTTCTGTGTCCTCTAAGTAGCTGTAGTTTATGCAGGAGTCCGTGAGGCTTCGAGGCAAGTTTGCACATGCCAGGGGTTCATGTGGCATCTCTGGGATAGGCACCTGGTTGCAGAGCTTCCTCATGTGCTCACTGAAAAAGTCTGCATAGCCCACGTTGAATGACGCTAATGTGGTATTGAAGGTTGCAACTGTGATGGTGGAGATCTGGGATCGCACTAATAAAGTGAAAGCAATGTCTTAGTTTTCCCTATATTAACCTGCAACATCATTTAGACGGTTGTGCTATTATTTAAATCATAGCCACAATTACAGCTGTAGCTTTCATAAATATTTGACTTACAGTATCAAGTATAGTTATTCTCAAGTACCATGTATAGAAGCCATTAAAGCCATGTAATTCATAGTAAATATTGAAGGTTATAGAGGAATGTGACTTCCAACTGGCTTTTCTAAGGCTGGTTAGGATTCAACTTTTGTCTAACATTAACTTAGTTTAGTTGATCTTAATAGGTAGATTTTAGTCAGTGACATATGATAGCTCATATTGATATAAACTATTTATCTAGAATACCTGTTTTTATCTAGTGAATTATGGAACAACGAACAAAAATAGTTTTTTTCTCCTCTGGTTGAAAGTAATGGAGGATAATTTGTGGTGGTAGCTAATAGACGTCTTTGAAGATTTGAAACAGAGTTCAGGAAAAAGAGGAATTAAATTATACTTCTATAAAAGCATAAAAATAAGAGCCATTATTTTGTTAAAAGTACAGAACAAGAACTTGTCTTCAATTCCACCCAGAGATACATGTTTGTTCCACACAAAGCACACAAGGCACTTATCTGAAAATATCAGTGGCCTTGAAAAGCAGTGGCTTTCCTCCTGCTGCAGGACAGCCTTTCAGAGGGAGCTCACAGAGGAGCTGGAAGCACTGAATCTACATGTCTTCCAAAGTGCCCCCAGCTCTGAGGCTTATGACCTTTCAAAGACAACTATGAATAGCTTGTCCTTGCTTTTCCTGTGAGAGGCATGTCATTTATAGTGTGCTATCAAATAGCTATTGCTTGTACAAAGGATATGCTAAGAATGATTAACAAGTAAATTACCAAGCAATGTAATACAGTATTACAAGTTTTCAAAAAACATAAGGGACCAGATTACAAAGAAATATTTGTTTTCATTGGTATAAGAACAGGAAACAAAAAACCAGAAAAAAATATCTGAACCCCCGTCTGCGGGTCTCACCTCCTACCCACCTTCCTTGATGGTGTTTTCTCCATGGCTGTTGGAGTGGTCCGGGAGGTCACTCACCAGGGTGTGGTGGGAGTGCGAGTGCCTGGCACTCAGACTCTCCATCTCAGTGGCTGCATCTGAACTGCCCCGTCGGGTCAATTTCCCTGGAATAAACAAAGGCACCCATAAGATTGTTTACAAATTGGAAAGACTGCTGAGATTTTGTCTTTCCCATGGAGAGAAGTGAGAGGAGAGGGGATATGAGGAAGAGGGGGAGCCATAGCCAAAATAACAGGAGTTGAACTTGCTTTGGGGGTGTTCAGGGTCAAGGTGATTGATAAAGCTTCCCACAAGAAGGTCAGGCTTTATCTAAGCCAAATGTCAGAAACCATCTGCTGGGGCCTGGCTAGCTGCCAGCTCCTAATTTTAAGCTGGCCTTCTTAATATGCCATCCAGAAAGAAAAAAAGATTTTTTTCTTTGCTTTGTTTCTTCCTTATTGGTAATATCAGAGTTGAATAAAAGTCTGTCTTTTGATTCACAAAGAAAGTTAACACAGAGAGTCCTCTAAGGCCATATTTCTGTATCTAGAGTGAGCTCAATAGGACAGTCACCTGTCTAATTATACAGAATGCTTGCAAAATTAATTCAATTATCTGCATTTCTTTGCTGTGAAGATACAACATTATTTCGATACTGGGGAACCTGTAATTGGGCCTAAATTTCATTACTGAATTGCTCAAGAAAGATCCAGGTTTGTTGGGAGCCCTAGCTGCAATCCTGAACAGGTCGCTCAGGCCCTGCCCGACTGTGGAAGGCCTTTGTGATCACCTAAAATGGTGGTTTGCCAGCCTCCTTTTTCAATGCCTCGCCGGTCTTCCCCAAGCCCAGAGAAACTTCCGAAGGAGAATGTGCTACGGGTGGGGGACACATCCAGGTGGTCCTCATGGAGCAGGAATGGCACTCCCATTCTTCGAGGCCTCCTCTTCCCCGTGTGGTGAAAAGGAATGGAGCCTTTTCTCTCTCGATCTTCTTTGCGGCTCTTGAACTATAGTGATGAGAGAGGAAGGAACAGGCACAGAGCAGAGGGAAGGTTATGGTTTGCCTCCCAAGCAGCTCCATCAACTGCAGTGAACTACAGGAAATGTTCCAGGAAGAGGAGTCCCAGAAAATCACTGAATACCATGGGAGAAATCGCCACATGTCAAAAGAGTGAAAAAACTAGGCAAAAGGACACATATTCCATGAGTTTATCTCCCAGGTTGGGTTAGAGGAGACGTTCTCAAAGTGTGGTCCCCAGATCAGCAGCATTAGCTCACTCGGGAACTTGTTAGAAATGCAAGTTCTCAGACATAACTGCATCAGATCCTCAGAAGGTGAAGCCCAGGGATGTGTTTTAACAAACATGGTAGATAATTCTGATGCACATTACAGTTTACAAAACACTGTTAGAGTACAAGATCCCTGAGTCACCACGTGGATCAGCCTATGTTTTTCCTTCCATCTTACAAGATTGAGATTCACTGTTTCAGCCAGCCAACAGCAAATGGATGCCACTGCTCACAAGAAGAGTCAAAAAAGATACAGAGCATACACTGGCACAAATCCATTATTTCTACCAGTCAGACAAGGTGAACACAAAGTGTGACTGAGAGTTTAGAACTGCTTGGGAACCTTTCAAAATATACCAGTACATGGGCCTAACCCTCAGCAATTCTGATGTAACTGGTCTGGGATCAGGCCTGGAAACTTATATTTTTGAAAGATTCTTAAAAATTCTCATGTGCAGCCAGTATTGAAAACATCATTTCCCCCCCTCAAATGATCAATGTTTCTAGAAAAACTGTGTGGCCCTTGCTCACGCTGCATCTGAATGAAAGCAGACCTAACTATTTACTGAGCAACGCTTTGTGCTCAGAGATAAGTTAACGAAATGTTCTGTGTTCTTCCTTGATATAATTAAACTAATAATTTTGGAAAGGGGGAAAACATTACATATATATTTGCTCCATATGTTATTTTCTATTTCATTATCTCCATATACTTATAAAAGAGGAGGATGGAGTGGTGGATTCAAAAGAGTTTACTATTTATTTTATTTTTTTACTGTTGGCACTGGGATAACCCTCTTTTTTAATTTTTTTTATTAAATCATAGCTGTGTACATTATTGCAGTCATGGGGTACAGTGTGCTGGTTTTATATACAATTTGAAATACCTCCAGCAAACTGGTTAACATACTTCGTGGCATCCTCTTAGTTATTGTGTTAAGACGTTTAAGAGTTTACCATTTAGCTAGAAGACCTACTTTTGAATTCAGACTCAATCTTTGGCAAACGTCCTAAAGTTTCTAAGAGTCAGTTTATTATCTCCAAAATGGGAGAACAAATACCTCATAGGGTTCAATGAGAACTATTTCTATAAGGTACTTGATAAAGCGAGTTGACCCATACAGAGTTATCATCACTGCGACCACAGCTGCCTTCATCCCCACACTACACCAGGCACTTTACACATGGCATTAGGACTGAGCTTCCTAACAACCCTGAGTAACATTTACAATGGGAATCACACTCATACTCGCAGAGGGCCTTCCACAAGGCCATCCTGCAAACCAGTGTCATAGCTAGGAGCAGATTTCTCTTTTGTAGGTCTCTTTCCCACTCTGCCTGACACTGTTATCTGATCTAGAAACACCTCAGGCCCCATTGATGTTTTAAAATTACAAAAATATTCAAAGAGCATATGCAGCTGTACTCACCTTCTTAAAAATGTTCATGCCCAGGTCTGAAGAAAGATCAGGGACTGCAGACCTCCGCAGATTGGTCAGCGAAACCTTGGAAAAAGCCTCAGGGCTAAGAGATTTTTCCTCCTCATTACACTTCATAGTGAGATCCTTAATAAAGACAGACAACCATCAGGGACTTAGGACTTTATATACAGATACTTTTCTTACTAAGATGTCACATTTTTTAGTAGGAATATGCCTATGGTTTTAATATATATATTTATGAAGTACTTAACTGGCAAATCTGGACTTTTAGAATACAAATTCTACTATTCAGAAAATATGTTTCATAGTAATTTTAACTTCTGTTTGGAGTTTTTAGAGGTGAGGCCTTGCAGCCCCAGATCTAGAATGCTAAGAAAACGGGGAGACACTGAATATTTCTTTTTGTTTTATAATTGAAGAGTATTTTTCCATTTAATGATTCACCAAAGGAGATATCCACTTGGGACAAAAAATCTACTATGAAAAGAGTGTCTATTTCTTTTTTATTCTCATATTGCTCACACTTATTTTCAGAATATGCAGAAAAAAATTGAGACCCAGCTAAATTCACATTTAAGTAAATTCAAACAACTGGAACACACAAGTCATATTTTCCTCTACATTTTCAATGCACAGTGCTGATGAGGAAGAGGGGAAAACAGGTGCTCAGGATGATACAGCTGATGTGAGGACTTCATTTATCAAAAAGCAATTTTCATGGGGATGTGGCCACATCAGTGTGCACTCAGTTGATGTCTTCAAATATTTATAATGAAGGAAGATGATCACAAAGCAATATTCCCAATGATGACACAGACACGTTGGAAACTTTTGAATTATGCAAAAGAGGTTCAAATGTTCAGTAAAATTCTAGTGTCCCACACAATTTATGATATTAGTAATCAAGAGATTAAATGTTAGAACTCTCTATTAATTAGTACTTTATGAGGAAGAACCAATTCCACTATTCTGGATACACTAAGGCTTATACTAAATTCCTACGTGCCAGAGATGCACTTCTTTGAATGGTAGATTAAATGCTAAAAAGCTGCAAAAGGGGCCAGCACCTGTGACTCAAAGGAATAGGGCGCCAGCCCCATATGTCGGAGGTGGCGGGTTCAAACCTAGTCCTGGCCAAAAACTGAAAAAAACAAACAAACAAACAAAAAAAAAAACTGCAAAAGGGTCCGTCAGAGAAAGGTGCAAGGGGAAGGATAATGCCAACGTAGGAATCCACCAAGCAAACAGTCAACACTGGAGTGAGAGCTGGAGGTACAGAAGTAAAAAGAGTTGTTGGTTCAAATGACAATGGACAGAATTTCTCTTACTTGGGTTTTGTGAGTGTTCACGAGCGAGGGGGCTGCTGCCACCATTGAGCTACTCCGGGGTCTGGGCAGGAGGGGAATATCTGGCTCCGGGGGCCTTTCAGGCTTCTCCTCCAACATGTGTCGTAGTCTTTGTAGATAATACATCAGAGACCACTGGGTGCCTTCTTCAGACCAGTGGGGCTGGAGTAGGCAGCGAAGAACGGCAACGTCAAAGTAGGTGGCATAGCGGGATCTTTGGCACGGCGGTATCACGAGGGAGCTCCTGAGCCCGTGGCAGAAAGAAGATGGTTACTTGGCAGCCAAGCCTCCCCAGGGGCAGCACAGCATGGCTTCTAGCTCTGCTTTTCTCACTCACTGACTCATTCGTCTCTTGTCTGGTTTACTCTGATATCCTCCTAACTCCTATCACTCATCCTACTTCTGCTAAGTACTTCGTAAACGCGGAGATATTGAGAGAGTTTCAAAGGATGGGTAGAAATTAGCCAGGCAAAGTTGAGGTTGGGGCAGGAATCAGCATTTCGGTAAGAGGAAAATAAAATGTCTACAGAGATATTGATTATAAAAACCACAAGTTTGGGGAAGAAAGCGTAAGTATTTAATATAGTTGTTGAGTGATTTGGGTGGTGGACAGTGACGAGAGTGGGAGTATAGAAATAGATGAGGTTCAGATCACGATGTTTCCTTTATACTAAGAACAGGTTTGGCTTTTACCCTGACAAAAATAGAAGTGATATTTGTCTTGCCTACTTCATTGGGCTATTTTAATTTCAATTGAGAAAATATTATGTAAAAGAACTAAGAAAACTGCAAAAATGTGAAACGAACAAAAGTTTTGCTATGAGGAAGATAAAACAATTTTGAAAGTTCTAAATTTATATATCCTGGTAAAACAGCAAAACTGATTTAAAAAAAATCCAAGTTTCTGGAATTCCATGATTCAATTTAAGGTCATAATATATTTATTACTTAGTGTTTGGCTTCATTTCACTACACAATAATTATGAGCCATTACTCAGCATGATACATCATCTTGGGAATCTTAGGTACAATGAACTAAACGTGTCCCCCCAAATTCCTATGTTGGAATCCTATCCCTAAACATGGTGGTATTAGGAGATGGATACTTTCTGTGGTCATTAAATCATGAGGGTTGAATCCTTATGAATGAGGTTGATGCCATTATAAAAGGGACCCCAGAGAGTCCTCTGCCCTTTTTCTGCTGTGCAAAGACCCAACAAAAACGCAGCTGTCTGCAGCTCAGAAGAGAGCCCTCACCAGAACTTATCCACGCTGGCACCCTGATCTCCAACTTCCAGGCTGCAGAACTGTGAGAAATAAATCTCAGCTGCTTATAAACCATGTAAACTGTGGTATTTTATAATAGCCGCCTGAAGTGGCTGCATGAATGGATATGCAGGTAAGTTGAACTTCCTCACCTGGAGGAACATGGGATCTCATGAAAAAAACGGACAATAACTGTCAAAATATAAACCTAGATCTTCTGCAATCCAATATGATATCTTAAATCGAAAGTCTAAACTTAACCTCTAAGTGCAATTTCCTTCTGAGTTAGATAATGCAAAGGAGAAATTTTTGTACGGTCCCTTGACATCAGCTAGTAAACAGGCACTGCCCACACATGAAGAGCTCGCATAAAAAATGCAGCCACTCAGAGTGGGAACGAGAGATTTGCCTAAACTCTCTGGTCCATATGTTTTGAACTGAAGATTATGACTCATTAGTGGCTCAAGAAAATAATTCAAAAGGACACAGTTGCTGTTAACCTATGGACTAGAATAAAAACTATGGAGTAAGGGCTTGTACGTTCAATGAAAATTTCATCTCCCTTCACAAATTGTTGGGTCACTAGTACAATATCTGTTACTGTTACAGTAAAAAGTTCAAAAATACAAACTCAGTTGCCCTGTGAATCCTTTCAGAGTCTCTCTACTTCCGTGTCAAAGTGCATGTTCTACACTGTTATTTCTACTCTTGCTAATAGCATTGTCTAGTGCACTGAGGGGTGATTGCCCAGGTACGTTGGTTTTGAATTTTAATGCTCTCTTACAGCCTAACATTCTTGAATATTTTAACTGACAAGGAGGAAATTAAATATAAGTTCAACCACAAAAAATGCTACAATACTCATTATTTAACTGACTTGGCAATCATATGAGGAGAAGCTTCCTACAATTCTCCAAATTCCCATATATGCTGTGCTAGAGTTTATCCTTTCGCCAGAGAACTAGAAAACTCTTGGGCCACAAGTTACATGACAACCTTGAATCCATGGTAAAGTGTCTGCCAAACACTTCTTCTTCCAAACATTTCTCACAGTTCTACAGACCCCAGCCTAGTCCTAGTCACCATCACGCATCAGCAGGTTTATTACAATTACAACCTACTGATCTCATTGCTTCTTCCCTTGTTTCTCTAACCCTCTGCTCAAGCCCTTTCATAGATTATTATGAAAATGCATATTCCCTCCAGTGGCCAAGAAGGCCTGCACAATCTCACTGGGTTTACCGCTTCAACTTTGCTCTCCACTGTGCTTGTCTGATGTGTCAGTTATTGATTTTTTGCCTTTCTGCACCAAATTCATCTTTTTTAGGTAAATGACCTCTGTTTTAATCTTTTCATATCAGCCAATGTGCCAGTTGCTTCCTCCTGAGACCCTGACTGATCACACTTCCAAACCAGCTCAAGGGAAAGTAACAAGCCTGATTCTCATTTTTACCTGTTTCCTAAAAGGCTTTCAATACCCTTTTCTTCCCCCACCCACTTCATTTCTTTCTTAAAGAAGCATGACCTAATCACTCTTCTCAGCCTATTATTTATACTTAAAATAATAGAGTTTTTAAAAAAAATTTTTTTTTTCAGTACTGTACTCTTGGATTTATAAAGAAAAGACAAAGTATAAGGCTGGCTGGCTACCAGCTGGGAAATTTGAGGTACCCAAGCCTTTGTGACAATCATTTGATTTATTATAAGACCCTGTGAAGCTGTTGTTTTCTTGATTGGGCTGCTGTGATTAAGGCAGATATCAGTAGTTTGACAGCAATATTTCCCCTCTTTAGCCTAGCTGCAGTTACTCTTTAACCTTTACTTTTTCCCTACATCTTAGAGTTGGAAATATTTCTAGTTAGAAAATTAAATTAGGGAGTTTCATAAATTATTTCAAATTCCTAGAGCAGTGCTCTATATTAGACGCCAGTGGACCATTTCTTTGAGAATGCCAAGAAAGATAGGAAGGGGAAGGCTGAGAAAAATGCAGACATCACGTCTTACCCCAGGCTTACTAAACCAGAATTTCTGAGGATGGGCTCCAGGAATCTTTATTTTAAACCAAATCCCCAGGTATTCCTTACATACTCTTAGTAAGACTGGAGGGCAGTTGCCCTAGAGAAACAGGTAATACTTAATTCCTGTGCTTTTAGGCCAACAGCAAAAATAATTCCTACAAAGAAATACCATAACTGAGATAATATACTGACAATTTTGTTCTGAGGTCACCGGTGACTAGATTTACCTCTTTGTCTACACATAAAATTTATCTGATTAGAAAATAATTGCTGGCTGTTCCATTGAGTCCTACAGACATGACCTGCTTTCTAACAGCTCATACCTGTTCAGCGGGTGATGGGCTGCAGAGCAGCCAGACCCCACCAATACTAGACGGTGATCAGTCTGTGTCTTGTGTAACTAAAATTAGTGAAGTAAATTTAGATTTCAGTTCCTTAATATTGAAAGAGACTCATTTGAAACAATAATGAATTAATACATTCGGCAGCAAATATTTATAACCTGCAGCACTCCCATTTAAGTCTAGATTATTTGACTTAAAGTGTGAGCTATACTGGACTGACTCATCTCTAAAAAGCAAGAATTATCCATAAAGATTTGTATTTCATTTAGGATAGCATTATCACATATAATCAACTAGTCACTAACTAATAAAAGTTATTTTAGACAAAAGTCATTTTAGTTAACTAACTAACATGTGGGAAACCAATTTATATAACTACAGAAAAATGGTATGGGGGAGGCACATTGTATCATAGGACAGAAAAGTTGTTTTTTAACTCTAATGTTCTATGATTCCATAAGTTATTTTGTAGGGAAAAAATGATTTCATAAAGCAATATGAACATAACTTTCCTTCTAAATGATATATGTAAAAATAATGAAGAGATGCACATATTAAAAAAGTTGATGTCTACAGTTACCTGATATGTTCCTGGGTGATTTTTACTTATTTTTTCATATTTTATGCACTCAACATTTTTTGTGTAATTGGCATTATATAAAATTATATGCATAAAATAAACAGTATGTTATGACAAAAAAAAGATTTTCCAAAAAGGTAAGAATTACTTTAATCTATTTTCCAAGCAACTATGGCTCTGGGAAACCAAGGTATTGTTAATTAGGGTTGGGAGATGATACTAGCGAGTTTTGAAGGCAGATAAGCACTCTGGCAATAAGGGCCAACCTGTGGAGGCAGGGAACCATGGGAATCAGTCTTGACCTTATGCAGTATACAATGGAACATGAATTGTCTACGGGTATAGTCATTAAAGATGAAATCTCACATTAATTTTAAAAAGGTACCTTTTCACTAATGGCAGAGCACAGGGAAGACGGATGTGCAGTGTGGTCAAGGTCAGAGCAAAAGATAATGAATTGGATTTATTTGGTACAAACAGACAGCCTTTGTTGCTATGATATTTGCACTGTTTTGTTACTGAAGTTCTCTTCATTTCTGATTAATACATAAACTCTTCCAATGAAGATGCATTAACATTAGCATTTTCTGAAAGTTACTTTGTACATCATTTCCATGGCAACCAACCACTGCAGCTAGGCAGCGAGGTGACCTAATTCATATTGCCAAAGTGCCACCAATTCATGTCTAAATGATATATGTGAGTGTACGTGTGCCCCAGGTGACTGGATGCAGAGGTATGTCACAGAATGCGTATACAAGCACATGGATGCATGCTTTAGTGTAGTAATGTCAGAGAATGGGGAAAATGTCCTTCAACAAAGAGAAATCGTGGACATTATAAATTGGCTTTGTTTTTACAGACAAGTCAGATGGAAACCATTAACATTTGATTTTGTCAGAGAAAACAAACACCATTTGCTGTTTATATTTGTAAATGTCTAATGCTTACTATGGTTGAGAAAAAATATGTAAGGAATATAAAATCATGGATATTTTGTGACTTCAAAATTTTACCCTAATCTTAATCTTGATGGCTTTTTTTAGAAGTCAGGACGAAGCATAGTATTTGAAATAAGAGATCACTCACTCTTATCCTAAAGTCAATTTAACCTTTGGAATTTGTATAAAACAGAGTTAGTGGAGGAGGATGCTCAATAATTGATGTGAGGAAAATGTACAGAAATAGTAAAATAATTTTAACATGTGAAATTATGATGACATTACATCATTATTATTTGTTGTAGGCTGCCTAAAAGATAGTCTCAAAGATCCCTGCCTCCTGGTAAATCCACCCTGAGTGGTCTCCTCCCACACAGTCTTAGAGTTTGCTGGTGTGGTTTACAGAATATAGAAGTGATAAATGTCACTTCAGAGATGAGGCTATAAAAGACACTGAAGATTCCATCTTCGTTGCTCCCTGTCTCTCTTGGATAATTTGTTTTTGGGGAAGCCAGCTTCCGTGTCATTAGCAGTGCTATGCAGAGACCCAAATGGTGAAAAATTGAGTCCTCTGGCCAATAATCATCTAACAAAGCTTGAGAGCAGATCCTTCAAACCAGTCAACTCTTCAGACGACTCCCAACATCTTGAGAGACCCTGAGCCATGATCACTTAGCTAAGCTATTTCTGGATTCATGATCTTCAGAAACTATGTAAGATAATAAATGTGTTTTGTTTTAAGCTGCTAAGATTTATGATAATTTGTTATCCAGAAATGGATAATGAATAAAGATTTTACTATTAAGAGAGAACCCTAAATTTTGGGAAAAGGCATGGAACCAGGCAGTAGTAGAAGCAGTATAGACTTTGAGGCAAGTTTTTTTTTTTTTTTTTTTTTTAAAGCATAGATTGCTTTGCACAGATTGTGGGTAGAACTCCTGAACTTTGAGGAGGCTGCTGGTGAGGAGGGCTTAACAAGAAAAAGCAGCAGACTACCGAAAACTGGAGGAGGAAGGTCCTTGTCATGGAGTGACAGAAAGTTGCTTGTTGTGATATGGGGAGCTAAAAAAATAGCACCTAAAAAACTGAGGGCTGTAACAAAGGAAATTTCCAAATAAACTGTTGAAGTTTCCCTCTGATTTATTCTTGCTGCTTATCATAAGTTGAGAGAGAAAAGAAATGAACTAAAGAAAGAATCGTTAATGACTAATGATCTGGGACTGGATGATTTTGAAAATTCTCAGCCTCTCCAGATGGCAAATAATGCTAAAATTAAAAAATGGCTTCCAAGAAAACATACAAATCTAGGGTACTGTTGAAAAGACATGATCTAAAGATGAGCCAAGGGTGAAGGTACAAGATCATTTGCTAAAACTTCAGCATGATCTAAGGCCATACCTCAGAATATTGATCCGTCAGACAAAAGGCCCTCTGAAGATTTTGAGAATGAAAGTATTTAAACACACACACACACACACACACACACACACGACATCTAAGAAAGGTAAGGGTGGTGTTCAACAGAAGCCTAAGGTAGAGATTAAATCAAAGAGATTTGTGGATATTAATGTTGTCCAGTCTGATGGACCCAGGAAGACTCACAGTGGACCCAGAGTTTTTAAAAGAATTGTATCAGCATAATCACTTCCAGAGATGGTACAAAATAAAAAGAGGCTGTTTGAGCCACATAATTTTACTGGAAGGAAGCAAGCTGAAAAAACTACTCAGCCATAAACATGTGCCACCTTTTCTGAAATAGAAAAGTTGACTTAAAGGATGAAATTAACAGCCCAGAGGGTGAAGCCAAGAGCCCCCTGCAAGAACAGGACTGAGTTCTAATCAAGGAGTTCCCAGTATTTTTCCAGCTTAATTTAAAAATTGATAAGGACCAAAGCCTTTCACTTTCTGTATTCTCCCTTGGAATATATCTGCCCACAGCAGGTAGACTACGTCCATTTCATCATTGTTCGTTGGGTGTATTTGGTGCAGATAACTTGTCTCTTAAATGCACAGACATTTTTAAATCATAGGTAACACGTGACAGATTAAGAGAAGGCAATTCTGAATGTAGAAATGTAGTTTGCAAATAGTTGCAGAAATCCATGTAAAAAATGATAAGGATTTAAAATAAGGCCATGCCTGTGAGGTGGGAGAGAATGGAAAGGACTTAGGAGATATTATAATAAGAAGACAGAATGTGAAATGGTTTGGAGGGAACCAAACCTCATATTTCTGACTAGGATGCCTGGGCTCCTAGTACTGCCAGCCACCAAACCAGAAATAAATAAATAAATGAACATTTAAATAATGCCATGAATGTAAAGACTCTAGCATTGTTTTACACACACAGAAGATTTCCACAAAAGGTAGTTATTATAGTTATCCTCTCTAGTCTGTGTTCTTAGTAAACTGCCTTTCCCAAATATGATTTAGTTATGCCACTTATAATTCTGTGAGTCATTGTTGTCATAGGAAAAAATGAGAGCCTCGTGGAGGTGGTGGCGGTCACAATAGTTACTTCCATATAAGTGGAAAATTAATATGGCAAGAGTTTGTTCAGGTCTCACGGGAGGCATTCTTGATTCCCCTCTGATGCTATTCACATCCTTTATAATCTTCTCTTGAGTGAAGCAGGACCTGTGACTTGCTTATAACCAAGAAAATATGGCAAAGGCAATGGGATGTTGGTCCCGTAATTAGGTTACTTCATAAGACAAAGGTGATGAGACATCATGACCTGAGGTTATGTTACATTATAAAGACTCCGCATGAACAGACTGAAATTAGAATTTCTCCTCCTTGCTGGTTTCGAAGAATTAAGCTGCCATGTTTTATGGTGCCCTAGGGAAAAGGCCCTGTGGGCATGAACTGTGGGCGGCTTTAGGAACTTGTAGTCAATATCCAGCAAGAAAACACAGACTTCAGCCTAAAGCTGCAGTGAGAAGAATCCTTCCAGCAACATCAAGGAGCTTGTCAGAAGTGAACCTTTCCCCAGGGTCATTCTGACACCCAGATTTCAGTTTGGTAAGACCCTGAAGCAGAGAATCCAGAGAACCCTCTGGTGTTCTGTCTTTTGTCCTAGAGAACTTGTGAGATAATAAATGTGTGTTGGTTAATGTGACTAAGCCTGTTGTCATTTGTTACACAGCAGTAAAAAGCAAAACGAAACAAAAACCCTCAGCAAAACCCCAAACTAAGTAAAGAACCATAGACGGAAACTATAGAAAAGCAAATTTTGGTCGAATATGAGATGGACATTCACCAAAAAGAGGTATCTCAAAATAAAAGGCATCAAAGAGGACGAATTCCTCATTGCTTAAAGCAGCAGTTCTCAACCTGTGAGTCGCCACCCACAGGAACTGTATTAAAGGGCCGCGGCATTAGGAAGGTTGAGAACCAATGGATTAAAGTATTTAAGTAGTAAAAATGATGTTCGTGCATCCAGCTAAGGCAGCAGTTCTCAATCAGTGGGTTGCAACCCCTTTTAACTGTATTAAAGGTTCGTGGCATTAGGAAGGTTGAGAACCACTGTGCTAAGAGATAGGAGATTAGATTGGTTATCCTCACAAAGTTCCTACTACATTATTTGTTATTTTAAAATTTTTCTTGTCTTTAACAAATAATAATTATATTATTATGGATGTATAATAATATACATGTGATATATGTATACATTATGGAATAATGAAATCAAACTAACAAATACATCACCTCATATTTTTATTTTGTGATGAAAATATTTAAAACCTATTCTTTTAGTACTTTTGAAGCATGTGATGGGTTATTATTTCTAGTCACTATTCTGTGTAAGAGAACATTAAAGTTTCCCCCTCATCTAAATGAAATTATATCCCCTTTTATCAACATCTTCCTCTTTCTCATCATACCCCTCCCCTAACCATAACCACCATTCCACTCTTTTTAATTTTATGAGTTCAACTTTTTTAGATTTCACGTATATGACAGGATTTTAAGTACATGTCATTGTCATTGCCCTGGAAGAGTTAATCAGTGAATAAACACAAATAATGCCATTTATATAACCAAAGTTGTTGACAAATTTCATATTCTCAGTCTGTATTAGATTATTAAGTGAGCCTATTGCTTTTGAAGTCCAAAGAAAACATAAAAATAAGCACATTATGTATTATTTTTAAAGGCATAACATAGTATTTTGGTTAAAAAACAATTATATTTATATGACTCCATGATTCCAACACTTGTGAGAAATCTTTCAAAAACTCTGCACTTATGTAGCCTGGTTTTAGTGCCAGATGGAGCCAGATTATTTATAAAAATTATCAAATGGAAAGTCAAGTCAGATACTGGAAGCTTATAAAGGACTTGTACCCAGAATATACAAAGAGCCCTAAACATAATAAGACAACCCAGTTAAAAAGTGAGCAAATGTTTAAATAGACATTTCATCAAAGAAGATAGTCACACAGCTGAGAAGCACATGAAAATATTAACCTTGCTAGCCATTAGGGAAGAGTAAATTAAAAGCACAATCAGATCCCACTGCACACCCACTAGAATACAAGACAGGCAATAAGAGGTAACAGGTGTTACCAAGAAGACAGAGGAACACACCCTGAGATCGTTAGTAGGAATGTACAATGGTGCAACCATGTTGGAAAATAGTTTGGCAGTTTTTTAAAAACTTAGATCTAAATGTGCCATATGACCCAGCAATTCCACTCCTATTGACCCAGCAGCAATGAAAACCTGTGCCCCCCATCAAAATTTGTCAAGTAAATGTTTACAGCGGCATTATTCATAATAGACAAAACATGAAAACAACCCAAATATCCATAAACTCATTAATGAATAAAAGAAATTGGGTAGATCCATACAATGGAAT
>NW_003852408.1:21800070-21825623 GCF_000181295.1 Otolemur garnettii
AAAAAAAAGCTACTGATACCTGCTACGATATAGATAAACTAAAAAACATTATGCTAAGTGGAAAGAGCCAAATACAAAAAACCACAATCTGTATAAATATATATACATGAAATGTCTAGAAATACAACCCAATAGAAACAGTACATTAGTGGTCATCTGGAGCCGGGTGTGGAGTTACTACAAATGGGCACAGTTGATGTTTTGAGGTGATGAAAATGTTCTAAAATTGTATTATGGTGATAGTTGCACAGCTCTGCAAATTTACTAAAATTATTAAATTACAAACTTAAAAGAGGTGAATTTTAGGCTATATAAATTCTACCTGAATAAAACCATTTTAAAAAATACCTTTGAAAAATACTATCCACCACACTGTAATTTCCTGGGAAAGTAGAGCTATACAAATGATCTCAGTGATTTTTGTAGGAAAGGCAAAGCTCTTGCCATGAGGTGTCCATAGTTCCAGCAGGGAGGAGGAAGCAGTGGACTACTTCTCACTTCTGGGGAAGGTGTTTGTAAGCAAATTTACTACACACATAAAATAACAGAGGTAAGGTTGGAACGTTTATAAAGAACAGACTTTAAATTCCTAGTACTCATTTTATATTAAAAAGAGTACTTTAGAAGCACTCATTTCAATATATGGATCTGCTGGTATAAAGTATCCTTATATATCAAAGAAGGTCCTTGGCCATCTTTGCAAAATAATCTCTTAAAAGAATCATTTGAGTTTTTGCATTTAAACATTAACAGTAGTATCGAATTCAGATATCTCATTAAATCAAACATATCTTCCCATTTCCACCTTCATGTGTTTAAATGAGTCATTCATAGCACATTTCTGCTATTAAGTTATTAATCTTAACTATTAATTATTAATCTAATTATATGTGGACCAAGAATGTGTACACACACGTCATGTGAATAAACATTTTAAGAAACGGAGGTTAGAATGATAGCTAAAAATGCACATTTAATTTGGGGTGACCAGGAACACATTTTGTCTCTAACATTGCAAACATGTACCTGGAATGTGACGGGCCTCTTTCTTGGGAAGTTTGGGAGGACAAACTTCCATCAAAGGAGTTTCCTCGGTGGCATCCTGAAATGGTGGCCTTGGGTGAGATGGAATCCGACTGGAATGTTTCACAGACCACCTGGAGTCCCTTTGGAAGGTGGAGACAGCAAGTTAGTAGGTTTTGTCCTTAATGTATACTGTATATCATCTAGAATTAACAACCATATTACATACATGGTCACTTATATGGTTTTTTTTTTTTTTTAGCCCAACTAATTAATATCACAGGAACTCTGGAAACAGACTTGTAGAGAGCACCTGTGTCATTCCAAGCATTAGGCTAAATACTTTCAAATGTTTTATTTCGTTTTGCCTTTGATTCTTTTCTTTTCCACTTGCACATCCAGTGTCTGTAGGAGAGTTGGAAATCGACAGTTCATCATACTGAAGTGAACTAACAGAGGCCTAAGGCTAAAACAAGCACCGGGTTAGTAGGAGCTTATTAAATTGAAGCCAGAACAGGAGAATGGAAGAGCAAGGTTCAGGTTTTCTATCGTTCATCAGGGAAGGGATGCAATACATTTTTCCAGTTGAATAGCATGACCTTTATTCTGATTTATAAGTACACATTTAGCCATCCTCTTACTGAGTAGCTGATTTTAATTACAGTTAGCTGGCCAAATGTAATGCTGGCCAAGTAACATGAGGTATTTTCCCATAGATATAATATTACAGATGAAATCTTTCACTAAAATATAAAGACTCTCAAAAATCTATCACAGTAGTTGAGTACTTACCATTTCTATTTTATACACAAAATAAGGCATTATTCAACCCTGATGGATGGAAGACAAATACCCCTAGAAATTTCATGAAGTACATTCCCTAAACTTGATCAAGAAATCTTCTAGCATGAGTATATGATATGTGCTTCATCTTACATAACTTGGGAGATTTTTAAGAAATTAGATGAATCTCAACCTTAAACTCAACAGCAGACAGGTTAAGTATAGGTTAAAGCACCAGGTCTAACAGAAATAAAATGTAAGCCACAAATAGCCACATATATGATTTTAAATTTGTTAGAGGACACATTAAACATAGTGAAAAGGCATAGGTGAAATTATCTGTCTAACGTATTCTGTCTAACCCCAAATTATCATTTCAACATACAAAATTTAGGCAAAGATTTGCTTTCTCTTCTTGATACTACATTTTTAAAATCCAGTATACACACCTTCAGTTCAGATAGCTCTATTCAAGTGAGAGAGAGTTAGATGGGCCCAGTGGCTTCCATACTGGACAGAGTGAGTTTAGACAAGAGTTCATGGAGAATTAAGATCTTAATTGGTCCTTATAAGGATAAAATTTAGACAAGTGACAAGGAGGAAAGAGGGCATCCCAGATAGAGGAAACGAGTCTGAGCAAATGCTCGGAGGCTAAAATGCATGTGCACTGTACATTGAGGGCTCGGCTTAATTCCCTGAACACACTTAAATTAAGAAGAGAGGAGGTGGAGTGGTGGGCTCTCACCTACCACCAGGCACAATGTAGAGGCATATGGCACCCCCCCCCCCAGGTAGAGGGCTCAACTGCAACTTGGACTCCACCTAACAAAATGCAAACAACGTAACCTAATTATGTGTATCTTTATATTAATCTGAAACTTTAAAAAAGAGATAGAATGTGCTCATGGCTGGGAAGAATCAACATTGTTAAAATGTCCATACTGCCCAAAGCAATTTACATATTTAATGCAATCCCTATTAAAGCACCATTGTCATACTTCAAAGAGCTTGAAAAAATGGTGCTTTGTTTTATACGGAATCAGAAAAAACTTTGAATATCAAATACATTACTCAGAAATAAAAACAAATCAGGAGATACATGTTACCAGACTTCAGGTTATTCCATTATTTGATAGTGATCAAAACAGCATGGTACTGGCACAAAAATAGAGAGGTAGATGTATGGAACAGAATAGAAAGCCAACAGATGAACCCAGCTACTTATCATCATTTGATCTTGATAAGCCAATCAAAAACATTCAGTGGGGGAAATATTCCCTATTTAACAAATGGTGCCAGATGAACTGGCTGGCAACCTGTAGAAGACTGCAACTGGACCCCACCTTTCACCAATTGATTCTCACTGAATAAAAGATTTAAACTTAAGACATGAGACTATAAAAATACTAGAAGAGAGTGCAGGGAAAACACTTGAAGAAATCAGCCAGGGAGAACATTTTATGAGGAGAACCCACCAGGCAATTGAAGCAACACCAAAAATACTTTACTGAGATCTGATCAAACTAAAAAGCTTCTGTACAACCAAGAGCATAGGAAGCAAAACAGACAATCTTCTGAATGGGAGAAGATTTTTGCAGGTTATACTACTGGCAAAGGTCTGATAACTAGAATCCACAGAGAACTCAAATTAATCAATAAGAAAAGGACAAATAATCCCATTTTTATGTGGGCAAGAGACCTGAACAGAAAATTCTCTCAAGAAGACAGGCACATGGCCTACAAACACATGAAAAAATGCTCATCATTTTTAATCATCAGGGAAATGCAAATTAAAACCACTTTGAGATATCACATAACTCCAGTAAGATTAGCCCACATAACAAAATCCCAAAACTACAGATGTTGGCATGGATGCAGAGAGAAGGGAACACTTCCACACTGCTAGTGGGAATACAAACTAATACAATCTTTTTGGAAAGAAGTTTGGAGAACACTCAAGGAACTGAAAGTAGACCTATTGTTCGATCCTGCAATTCCTCTACTAGGTATATACCCAGATGATCAAAAATTATTTTACAATAAAGACATTTGCACCAGAATGTTTATTGCAGCCCAGTTCATAATTACCAAGACATGGAAACAGACCAAGTGCCCATCAACCCATGAATGGATTAACAAATTGTGGTGTATGTACACCATGGAATACTATGCAGCCATGAAAAAGATGGAGGCTTCTCATATTTTATGTTTACCTGGATGGAGCTGGAACATATTCTTCTTAGTAAAATGTCTCAAGAATGGAAGTAGTAGTACCCAGTGTACTCAGTACGACTATGAAATCAGTGTATAATCACCTATACACTCATACAAGTGGCAAAACATAACTACAGTCCAGAAAGTAGGATGGAGGAGGAGAGAGAGGGGAGGCTGGGAGGAGGGAAGATATTTGGGGAGACCTCACCTAATGTGCATAATGCAAGGGTACATTCCAAAACTATTAAGAAAAGAGTATAATTATCTTACCACCACAAATATTTAAGTGAGCTGTAGATGTGCTAATCAGTTCAATGTAAGCATTTCACACTGTATAGCAAATCAGTACACTGAACCCCATAAATGCATCAATGTACACAGTTAGGATTTAATAAAAAAAAAAAGAGAGAGAAAAGAGACAATGAGAGAGAAGGTTGTTTAAGAAGGATGGTGCTAGATAGTGGAAGGCACAGAGAACTAAGGATGGGAGTTTTGTCTGGAGGTGATGGTCAACAAGATGCACCATAGGTTTCTAAGGGGGCCAGGACTTTTGCCTATAACAGCCTGTGTGACATAATAAGTTCATGAGTTAATAAACCCATGATGCACTAGGAAGATTAGTCAGGAATTTTTAAGTGACATTTATGTGAAGGAGGAAAGGGGAGAGGTAGAAAAGCCAATTAGGCATTTGAGGTGCAATCTAGTTTTGAGGTCTAGATGTAGAGGGCAGTAGTGGGCATAAAGAATACAGAGCACAGCTCAGTGAGTAGGGTGCAGGCTCCATATACCAAGGGTGGTGGGTTTGAACCCAGCCCCCCTGCCAAACTGCAACAACAACAACAAAAAGTAAATACATAAAAGTCTTAAAAAAAAATAACTAAGAATACAGATCACATCTGAACAACATAATGGAAAGAACTATGGATTTTAAATCTAGTTTTGAGGTCCTGGACTTAAAGGACAGCAGTGGGCATAAAGAATTCAGAGCACATCTGAACAACATAATGGAAAGAACTAGGTGACACAGCAGGAAATCAAATAGAGAAATTAGGCAGGACATAATATATTTCATTGTACCTAAGATGTCATCACGTATAAGATATACCACTATTTTATGTGCCATTACATGAAAACAGATCCTGTTAACTAACAAACAAAAGGACACCTCATTTCTTATCATTGAGGATTTTTTATCTTACATTTGTTGAAAGAGCAGTTTTAGACTTATCTAGGCACAGCATTGGATTATATATCCATCCTCGATATATGTAAAAGGGAAGTATAAGTGAAGTAAGTTGGCATAGGTTTCCCTAGAACTTCTTCACATTTAGAATTGTCAATTCAAAGCTCTTGATAGTTGAATTTTTCCAAAGAATAACTTCCTCTGTATCAAGTGTTAACCAAAGAGTGCTCCAGCATTTCCTCTGACATGAACTTCTGACCCCAACGCTGCAAATTTAGATGCTGGAAACGGTCAAATCCATGCTTCATGAGAATGACAATCACATTAAGACTGCTACCACTAGGAAGATTATAAAAGGCCAAGGACTGTCAAGCACACTCAATTTCAGAAAGGTTAAGTGTAAAAAATATAATCATCTCACAGCATAAACTTATAAATCACAATATCTGTACTTCGTAATTGCTCAGCAAATGGTGGATATAATAGGACTCCCGCCTTTCCAGCATGGAGGGCACAAAGACTGCTGATATTCCTGGCAGTTATGTGTTGTTGGACAGAGGATCCAGTGTGGACGGAAGGCAGCAAGTTTCACTTTGCACATGTTGAACTGAAAGTGAAGGCTGGTCATCTGATGGCATGATAAGTTAATGGCAGTGTACATCTCTGTGTAGCTTTCAACTATTCGGGTTTCATTCTTTTCTGAATCAAATGTGACACATCTGCATTGAATTATATATGTTTTATTTTGCACCTTCTATTTTATGTGGGTTCATCTTGACTTCTCATTAAACTTTAGATTCCTTGAAGTTACATACCATTGGGGGAGGGATAGAGACACGTGAAAACAAATAGTCCCTGAACCTCTGACCCCCACCACTGGAAGGTGCCTTAAGCGGTGGGACTGTATCTTGGGTCTCCTTTCTACTCTCCCTGGCCCTATCCTACCTATGCTGAAATTATCTAACAAACATTAGGGGATTCAATAACTGAGAACAAAGAGTTACTTTGTTTAATAGAGGAAGAATAATGATGACTAACATTTATTGAGTATTACATGCTAACCATTGAGATAAAGCACTACTTATTATACACTAACCACTGAGATAAGACGCTAGTTGTTGAATTGTCTTGTTTCAGCATCTCTACACTTTGGGGAGATAATATAAAATTAATTTTCATACTTCACTGATAAAAACACCTGAGGTTGTTAAACGTTGCACATTGAGGGAGAAAAACGGCTTTGAGCCTGGTAATACGATCCTAGGATTTATGTCTTTCCCTTCACATTAGATTATGTTCACTATATTATGGCTCTTTCTTCTCACGATTATAGTAAACTAACCTCTAGGTGTCCCGAGTCTTGATTTGGTGAGTCGCAGATCCGACTTTGACTGTTGATGGGAGAACTTCTCTTGGCTGCAATGTGGAAGAAATCCCATCATGAATTTTATAAGATCATAAATTCTTTCATTTTTCAGATAAAAAACCCATTTTCATAGATCCCATATTATTATTATAAAAGAAGACACATTTAATGTGTTGTAAGAGATATTAAATAAACAATTAAAAAGTCTTAGTCTTTCTAGGTTATTGTTGTAGCTACTCATCTCTTCCGTCTGACTCAGTATGTTAAGGTGCTAAAAAGTTGGCAATTCTAAAAATAACGAAAATAGTTAACATCTACTCAGCACCAACTACGTGTTAAGCCCTGTTCTAAGCATTTTACATATGCACTCAGGTGTCACTTGGGAATGAGGGTATGTTCTGAGAAAGGCATCATTAGGCAATTTCTTGTGTGAACGTCATATAGTGTAGTTACATAAACCTGATTGGACAGCCTACTCCACACCTGGGCTATAAGGCTTAGCCTATGGCTTCTAGGCTGTAAACCCGAATAGCATGTTATTGTAGAATCCTGTAGGCAATGGCAAGTATCAAAACATAAAAAATATATGTATAGTGAAAATACAGTATAAAAGATAAAAAATGATGTACCAGTATAGGGCACTTACCAGAAACGGAGCTCACATCTGCTTGTTTACACCAGTGTCACAACAAACACATCAATGTGTATTGAGCTATGATGTTACGGACAGGAACAATGACACTGGTGAAAGGAAGGTTTCTGCTCCATTATAATATTAAAGGATCACGTTGTACATGCAGTGGGCACTGATGGAAACACTATTATACAGCACGTGACGCACTTCACCCTCACAAAACTCTACATACTGGTGTATTATTATAATACTCATTTTACAGATGAAGAAACTAAGGCACAGGGACTTTCACGTGCCCAAGGCCACTTGACCCTTACATGAAGGGTTCTGCTCAGACTGACTCCACAGTGTGTGTTTTAACCACCATGTTAAACTGCCCCTGAGGTAAGATTCAAATCGGTCGCATCTTTACCTGAGGGTCAGGAACAGTGGGAAACTGAGACGGTAGTGTCTCATTTAAACTGTGAGTAAAGGGAAGCTGAGGTAACGGTGATTTACCAACTTCACCACGTGCCATTCTTTTTCTTCTGGCCATCTCGCCTACGCTGAGTCTAATTTCCCCCAAATGTGGGCACCACTTCCAGTCCACAGGCATTAGGCAGAGGGAAAGGAAACTCACTGTCAAGATCACCCAAAAGCAAAAGCAGGGTGAGCCCGAGACCTGCCCAGGGAGGACACTGTTTCTTAGTAGCAGTTACCTATGTGTCATGAAAGGATAGTTCGTGTATTAACCAGAAAGAAAACCAGGAGAGGGAGGGCTCTAAATTTGAAATGATTTTCCCATTCACGTGAAAAAATAATGGACTTTAAAACATCAAAAAATTAAATTTCTTTAATCAAGACATTATAAGGTGATGGCTTTTTCACTAGTAATTTTCTGATACTTAGGCCTATTTTCTTCTCTTATTTCTGTTGTTTTCAGTATTTTAAAAAACTGCTTCTGCCTGTCCTGTCTTCACTCTCAGACTGTTTTACTCCAAAGCAGTTAACCTCATTCCATACGTGAAATGAGGCTACGACATGTTGATATTTCAACTTATGATAGGCTATTATTCTTCAATTTATTTACTTCATTTTGTTGTTTTTATCTTTTTCCCTTATTAACATGATTTCAGATTAATAAGGGGGTATATAGTCTGCTTTTGTTGAAGTCCAGGCTGGACACCTTCACTCCGGAGGGTGCAGAACACCCATGCCATGCACCTGTTGGGGCGGATTTACCCAACCTCCTCTTCTCATGCTACTTGAATTTGATTTTTTCTTTCTACTCTTTATAATATATTTCAAGAGTTAACGTTTGGTATACATGGACGTGTAGGATGAATCCACTTTTATTATATAAACAAATTTCATCCTTCCTTTGAATGACTATTTGTCACCATAAGCATCTTAGCACATATATGAGAAATCCAGCACTCCTTGGTTACCCAATTCCTGAACATACCATGTTCTTCGCAAAGTTGTGTTAAGTTATACGGGGAAAAATTATATAAGGACAAGCTTACAACTTCCCTTCCCTTTATAAAGCCTTTTTACGTGCATAGCCTTTACTATCTGAAACCTGATGAAGTGAGCAAACTACATACATATATGTGTGTTGAAGACACATACATCTGTATATATGCTTCTGCAGATTTTCCACATAATTTATCTCTTTTAAAACTTTATCACTGATGATAAAAACAGAGTTGGGAATAGAAGGATAAAATTTATCAAGACTTACTATAAAATGGGCACTTTATGCTCTCGTTTATTACTGACTAAAATGCCTTCCAAGGTGGCATTGTCACCTGGTTTCACATAAATGGAAATGCTCAGGGGAGTGAAGTTACACACAGAGTAAGACCGAGATTTGGAGGGAAGTGCGAGGCTGCAGGCACTTCCCCATCTGTCAGATTGTGCTCTTTAAACAAGTGACAAGTCCTGAAGCGACATGCTTTGATAGCAGTAGAAGGCTGAGATGATTTTGTTCAAAAGTCTCTACTCCCTCTACCATGATGATAGCCATAACAACAACAATAGTTTACTCACTATGTGCCAGATATTCTTCTAAGCAGTTTTATATACATTAATTCATTTATCTGTCATGAAAATCCCATAAATATTATGAAGATGATATTTTAAGTCCCATTTTACAGATGAAAAACCTGAGGACAGGAAGTTTAAATGGCTTAACACAAGGCAACATAACAGAAGGGCACTGCCTCTGGCTAGAATGTCACCTCATGTGAAGAAGCCCTGGACTGAGACTCTGTAAAGGGGTTTACTTCCTTTTGGCTTTTTAAGGCAAATTATCTCATCAACCTAATTTCCATGTATGAGGGAATCTTCTAATATTGTCCCACTGGATGCCTCAGTCACGAACCTGTAATGATGTTCCTGATGGGCTTCACCAGTGCTGTGAAGCCAGAGACTTCCGGCTGTCTGTGCTCCCACATGGGCTGCCATATGACAAGGCCACTGGCCAGGCGGAAGGTGAGGTCGGATTCCTGGAAGAAGAAAAGACCCATGTCCAAGAACTGGCATGTCAACACTGGTTAAAGGGGTCAGTCCATGCAGGGATTAGCATCATTCGCAAGGTTATTTTTAAGAGCGTGTGGCTCTGCCAAACTTCTTGCTTAGATGAGTATTTCTAGAACCAACCAATGACCCTAAGTTATCACTGCAATTATAAAAACCACAATTGTCTGCTGTGTGCAAAGTTCATCACTTATCAAAACTTAATTCTGGGCAAAGCATGGAACACACGAATCATTGTTTGGGGGATGCCGTGATGGAGACCTGTTTGTTTCAAGAGTCCTGTCAGATCGCGTCACTATGGTTATTATTATCGTTCCTGTTATTTATCTAATTGTCTTTATCTATCCCTCACAAGGAAATATCTTCAGAGGCTGGCTATTTTGACTTTCTATTCTCCAGCCCATTTATTTTCTTCTTCTTCTTCTTCTTTTTTTTACATTTAATGGCCTCTGGTACACATATTTTGACACTCCACTCCATAGTGTATAATTTTGTAATGCTGTTTTCTCAATCATCTTCAGTTCCTTGAAGGCAGGGATAAACCAATAATCGTCCTTTCCCCTCAATCTCCTGCTTCATCACAGTCTCTAATATAGTAGTAGGAACTAGGTACATAATAGATACTCAATAAATACTTTTTGAATTGGGCTGACTGTGCTCACTCAGCTTAACTATAACTGAAGTCTTCCTCTTTTAGGAGCATATTTGCAGCTTCATATCACTTCATTTTGAGAGACTGAAAGTACTAAAATATTTAAAATGTAACCTCATAATGTATAAGTACAAATGTGTGGCATTCTGGGATTATATCATAAACACCTCTGCTTCCAAAATAATGTAAAGATGGAAGCAGAGAATGTGGTCACAGCGGTGAGTTGAAACTGGCTTATATATTATAATCTCTTAGCAAGCTTTTAAAACTAGGAGGTCCAGGTCTCACTTACCTCCTCTATCTAGACCCATTGAATTTTGATAGAATCACTGAAGTTTCCTAAATCCCTCCCCAACTGATTCTCAGGCACAGCCAAAGCTGGAAATCAGTGAACTAGAAAGATAAGAACTAGGAGGAAATTTAAAACATGGTAAAATATGCCCTCCCATTATTTAATGCTGCCCTACTCATAATATCTAAGATGTAAAATTATACATCAACAGATAAATGGATAAAGAAATTTTAGTACATACACACAATGGGATATTACATAGCCATAAAAAGAAGGAAGTAGAGGGGAGAGTTTAAAGTACGGAGAGTTAATGAGTGCAAAAATACAGTTATCCAGAATGAACAACATTTGATAGCACAATAAAGTGACTATAATCTATAATTATTTAGGGTATCCTTTAAAATAGCCAAAAGAGTAGAACTGGAATATTCCTAACACAAAGCAATGTTAAATGCCTGAGGTGATGGATACACTAATTACCCTGATTTGATTAATTCACATTGTATGTCTGTATCAAAACATCACGTGTACCCTATAAAAGTACATGCACAACTATTAAACATTCATAATAATGAAAAGTAAAAAAATTAGAAAAATGAAAAATAAGGGATTCTGTATGTGGTGTGTCAATGTAGCTGAATGTCAGGGAATCTTCACTGGAAAAAGCTGATTTGATCCCAGAATAAATTCACTCCTTGGTACAGAGAGAGCTCTTCTATAAACCTAAACACTCAGCTGGGATCCTGGCACCATTAGCAGCAAAGCCACAGCAGTACCCACAATGGAAAAGCCTCTAGGATTCGCTGTGGAAGTATTAGGAAAGTACATAAAACATTCGGTCAAGGTCATTCAACATGTTTCTGTATTTATACAGCACCTACAACATACCTGGGACTATTCTAAGTTCTTGAAACAATGAACAAAGTGTGCAAAAATCCCAGCATAGTGCAAAGGAGAAGGAAAGCAAGTGAGGAGACGTATCAGGCAGGGGGTTGGCATTTTAGACCAGAAGGCCAGGGGAAGGCCTTATGGAGAGGCAACTTTTGAATCAAGATCTAAATGAAATGAGGCAGC
This sequence comes from Otolemur garnettii, assembly GCF_000181295.1. Classification (NCBI taxonomy): domain Eukaryota; kingdom Metazoa; phylum Chordata; class Mammalia; order Primates; family Galagidae; genus Otolemur; species Otolemur garnettii. The sequence goes on from NW_003852408.1 coordinate 21,811,812, forward strand.
TTCCATGAAGATACTGCCAGAAAAAGTATTCCGTGAAGAAGGATCAGCACATGCAAAGGCCCCAAGAAGGCCTACTGTGTCAAGAAACAACTAAGAGACTGATGCTTGAGAGAAGTCAAGTCAGTCAGGAAAAACAGAAAAAAGGAATATCGGAGAAGTAATTGAGTGCTGGGGAATAAATTACATCATAGGTCATGATAAATCTTCAGCAATAACTGAGTAAGATGGGCAGCCCCTGGAGGGTTTTGAGCAATAAAGTGACACGCCTGGATGTACATTTTAATAGATTCATTCAGATCACTGAGACCAGTTCGAGAAAGGGAAAGTGTGGAAGAAGAGACTATTTAGAGATGGAGCTGGAGAATGTTCTTCTGAGCAAAGTATCACAAGAATGGAGGAAAAAGTATCCAATGTACACACCCCTATTATGAAACTATACCTTTTATATGAAAGCTATAACCAAATAGCCTGAGAATGTGGGGAAGGGGGAGGAGAGGGGAGGGAAGAATGGGCAGAGGGAGGAGGATTGGAGGGATCACTTCTGAGGTTTATCTTACAGGGGCATAAGTGAATCTTTCTAAGAGTAGAATGTGAACGTTTTAAAACAATAACTGAGAAAATGACATGAAGGCTGTGTTGACCAATTTGATGGAAGTATTTTGGATTATGTGTGAAAACCCCACACTGTACCCCAGAAGTGCATTAATGTACATAGTTACCATTCAATTAAAAATAAATAAATAAATAAATAAAAAAGAAAGCTACTGTTTTCATGCAGGTGAGAGAAGACTAGATGAGGGTACGAGTAGAGGCAAAATGAAAGTGGTAGATTCTGAATACATTTTGAAGATACAGCTTAACGAATGGGCCAAGTGACTGGAAGTACAGTGTTAGAGAAAATGGTGTTCATGATTTTTGTCTTTCCCATTAATAAAGACAATAAAGTGAAGAAGGAACAGGTGTGGGATTTCAGAAGCCTAGTTTTAGACATGTTAAGTGTGAGATACCTGTTAGACATTTAACCAGAGACATGGAGTGAGCAGTTAGACAGACTGGCCTGAGGTTGAGGGAAGAGTAACCCAATTCCCTTGAAACAGACCTACAGAAGTCTACGTGGTATTGTATGTGGTGTTGGAACCAGCAAGTAGGGAATTAGCTTTAAGTAAAGCTTATCAGATTTGTATCCAGAAGTGCAGGAAGCTAAACCTCAGTCGAACCGGTTACAAAGATTTCTTAGTTTCAGAGCTCAGTACTTTTCCATATTTCTCACAAGTAATCTTGACACACTTAAAAAACTCCAATGAAAACAGCAGCAGGAAGTAAACTCTCTCATCCTGGAATCCTGGCCTTGAACATCTGATCTATCAATGCGACACTCAGTGCTCACTGACTGTTACTGTCTTCATTCTGTTTTATTTGACACATGCCCAACTGGAGTATACATTTCTTAGTACAAGTTGAGATCTCTCCATACATTGCTCTTCGATTATCAATACATATTTTTTGATTAATTGAACAGATTTTACTTTCTTCAAGTAACAGCAACTAAATTCAATTACTCTTCAGACCTGAAAGCCTGCAGCATCTGTAGCCTTTTCTCATGTTGGTACATTTCTTTGTAAGACTTCTTAGGTTGGTTGAATGCATAAACTCTGGGGCTGTAATTCTTCTTCTAGAGTCACCTTTCCTCAGACTCTATGCATGGGGTACCCAATGCTATGTATGCAGGGACACCCAATGCTATGTGTGCAGGGACACCCAATACTGTGTACGCATGGAACACCCAATGCTATGTACAGAGGGACACCAAATGCTACATATGCATGGGGCACCCAATGCTGTGTACCCATGGAACACCCAATGCTACGTACACAGGGACACCCAATGCTATGTATGCAGGGGCACCCAATGCTGTGTACGCATGGAACACCCAATGCTATGTACACAGGGACACCCAATGCTATGTATGCAGGGACACCCAATACTGTGTACGCATGAAACACCCAATGCTATGTACAGAGGGACACCCAATGCTATATATGCATGGGGCACCCAATGCTATGTACAGAGGGACACCCAATGCTATATATGCATGGGGCACCCAATGCTGTGTACGCATGGAACACCCAATGCTACGTACACAGGGACACCCAATGCTATGTATGGAGGGGCACCCAATGCTGTGTACGCATGGAACACCCAATGCTATGTACACAGGGACACCCAATGCTATGTATGCATAGAGCACCCAATGCTATGTATGCAGGGATACCCAATGCTATGTATACAGGGACACCCAATACTGTGTACGCATGGAACACCCAATGCTATGTACAGAGGGACACCCAATGCTATGTATGCATGGGGCACCCAATGCTGTGTACGCATGGAACACCCAATGCTATGTGTGCAGGGACACCCAATGCTATGTATGCATGGAGCACTCAATGCTATGTGTGCAGGGACACCCAATGCTATATAGGCATACAGAAGACGAAACTGGATGGAGTGGGAAGATGCTTTTTATTATTCTACCAGGTATGGAGCAGGTGGTATAGAAAGGTCCTGAGAGAAACCGGAAGGTATAAGCACTAGTAGAATCAAGATTCCTACACTTAACAATGATTTTCTTTTTGCTTTCACAGAGAGTCTGTTTCCATGACGTCATGAAGTAGTTCTACATGTATTTACCAGTTAGAAAGATTTAATTTAAAAACCATTATCTTAAGTCCATTTTAAAGTCGTGTACGTCACACATGCAGATTTTGTTAAAATACCATTGAGGACTTGCCTTCTGTTTGGTTTCCTGCTGTTTCTGCAGTGCTTTGAATGGTATCTAGTATATAGAAGGCACCCAACAACATTTTTTGTTGTTGAAGAAATAAGTGAATATGACAAAATCATGACAGAATTGACACCACATTTAGAGAAGATCCATTAGTTTAACAAATACTTGTCATTTTTACTGATAAAATTAAATTTGATCTAAAACTAACAATATTAATTTATAGAATCAGCATGAGAAAAGGCCTGAAAAAAATCATGTTGTGTTTTTGGGGAGATTCTAAATATCTGCAGCTCATGGACAGAAGTGGACAGATGGGTCACAGAGCCCAGCATACCAGAATGAGGAGCCGGACTGTACCCTGTGTGTGATGAGAAATCAACAAATCATTTTAAATATGCTGGTGACAGGGTCACACCTGCATTTTAGATAGACCACTTTGGTGTTGATGTTGTATTTATGAGATAAGATAGTAGAGTGAAAATCCAGTTAGAAAGTGGCCCTACAAGAGGTCCAAGTAAGAGATGATAAAGGCTTTGGTTAAGGTAACAAATAAAGATGAAGATGTAATAAATCTGAGAAATATTTAGGAGACAAAATGGATAGGACTCTATGATTATTGGAATATGCACGTAAAGATGAGGCAGTTAATCAAAGACAGCTTGAACGTGTGTGATGAATCCATTACTTGGAATGCAGGATCTAGAGACAAGAGCTTGCTCCAGGTAAAGTTCGAAATGTCCATGGATTATCTATCTGGAGAAGTCATTTGACAATTGGGTCTGCAGGCCAAGAGAGGAGTCTGGTTTGGAGAGGTAGAATTAGGTAGCCTCAGACTGTCCAATACAAATGGCAAATGAAGCAGGGAGGAAGGGTCCTCATGAGCAGAGAGAGAAGAGCAAAGTGTCCAGAATGCATCTCAAAGGAACAGGGGCAGGCACAGAAGATGAGCTCTCCACAGAGAGCAGAAACAGTCACGGACACAAGCAGAACCAGCAGAGGGTGTTGTCATCAAGAGAACAGACAGTTTCCAGAAGAAGACATGGTGGTAGTTTCATACGCACCTGAGGACTGGAGGTAGAAACTAGGTTCAGCAACTCAGTGGTTATTCACGACCTTAATGAAAAAAACCCAAGCCTAGAAACCTGAGAAAAAATGTAGATTTGTGGAAAGTCAGAAGGACTTGGGTTTGAGTCCCACCTTGGTTACTTATTATCTTGTCCATCATCTCTTAGGCTCTCAGGTTCCTCTTTGGTAAAATGAAGAAAAAGATGCCCACATTCCTGTGGGTAGCTGTAAAAATTAGGAATGATGTGTGGAAACTGTCACATAATAGAGGCAAGTGGAAGCCAGTGTAAGAGGCTGAGGAGTGAACTGGAGGTGAGGATGTGGAGGCGGGACTCATGCCTTGGCTGCAGTTTGGCTCCCCACGACTCCTCCAGCACCAAGTCTTGCACGAGCCTCTCCCTGCAGCCCTGTCGGCGTAAGGGCCTACTGGGCACAGAGGGCAGCAACGGCAAGGAAAGGACCGGCACATGAGGCAGCACAGTGGGTGGGGAGACCACCACTCTGCAGAAGCACCAGTCTGGATGGTGCGTGCTCTCCCCTTTAGCATGCAGATGTGTGGGGCAGGGACGGAAAAGGTGCATTTGGGTATTTATCTAGGGCTGGAGTTTATGAGGTCAAATGCAAAGGAAGCATAGGGAGAAAAAGACGTTAATAGTGCTGAAGAGGAACAGTTGGCATGGACAGAGCATAGATGGGAAAGAAGACAGGTCCCAACAGAGCCCGATAACCAGCACGCGAATGAAAGATCTAGGGCAGTAGTTCTCAGTCGGGACTGATTCCCTTCCACTCATCCACCTGGGGACATCTGGCAACACTGAGAGTCATCTGTGGTTGTCACAGCTCCAGGGAGAGGAGGTGTTATTGGCATCTAGTGGACAGAGGCCAGAGATTCTACTAAATATCCTCCAAAGCACCGTCATATAATAATTATGCGGCTTAAAATGCCACCAGTGCTGAGGCCAAAACCCCTTATCTGGAGATTGTACTTTCCCCAACAACATGGGAAAAAGCAAACACTTCTTTCAAATGAAAAAGGCCTTGTGGGGAAAATTGTTAACTCAATACTTTTTATTCTCTATAGCATCTAGAATAATACTTCCCTCATAGCAAAAATGATGAAATAATAATGATGCTAGTGATGACAGCATGACGATTTGCTATGTATCAATCATTGTGAGGTATTTTTTATCAATTGTCCTACCTCGATAAACGCTCCATTTCTAAGCCAGAGGTAAAACTGATGGGTCTTAAGTCAGTTCTCCCAACTATCTGTGTCGTCTTTCCTGAAAACGAATCTTCCTTTCTTTTTACTAATAGCACATGATACCCAGAGCACTAAAACGCCAGCAGGAAAAACAAGTACCATTTATTAATGCCTTTCGTTATGTCAAATTAAGTACTACCACTTGTTTAATTCTCATCCCATAAATTTATTATTTGGTCCAGTTTACTCTTGAGAAAACTGAGGCTTGACGAAATTAATTGCTCAATGTCATTTAGTAGAAACATCAGATGCTGAATTTAAATGTAGGCTTATCTGTCTCCAAATTCGGACTCTCAGCCATGTCTTCCAAATAAAATTATAGCCACTCCAGACATTCCCATGTTGTCACATTTTTTCCTGGGATGATATTTGTCAACATATAAATATCTTAGTGGGCTATTTTTAAAAGGAGACTTCTTTTGCGTTCACTCCATTTTAAAGACCATATACTTTTTTTTTTTTTTTTTTGAGATAAGAGTCTCACTTTGTTGCCCTCAGTGGAGTGCCATCGCATCCAGCTCACAGGAACCTCAAATTCCTGGACTTAAGCAATTCTCTTGCCTCAGCCTCCCAAGTAGCTGGGACTACAGGCACTGCCACAACGCCTGGCTATTTTTTAGAGATGAGGTCTTGCTCTGGCTCAGGCTGGTCTCGAACTCATGAGCTCAGGCAATCCACCACCTAGACCTCCCAGAGTGCTAGCATATACTTTCATTTAATTGCTGATTTTAGCACTTGGATTAGCTTCTGATAATGATGTACTACTTAGAGAGTCAGTCATTAAACATTATTGAGAGCCCTACATGTGCCAAACACTATTCTAGACACAGGAAATACTGTTACAACTTGCACAGGCAGCATCTTTTCACTCAAGGACTTCTGTTCTAGTGGGAATGATGGTAATAAAAAACACAGACAGACACATAAAATAATTCCAGGCACGAATAAGTGCTAAGGAGGAAATAAAAAGTAAGATATATGCTAGGGGCACTAAAGTATTCAGGGAAGAACTTTCTGATGTGTTGGCATTTAAGTCATGAGTAAATTGATGTGAAAATCTGAGGGTAGAGGGTCAAGGGTGAAGGCAGATGTTTTCAGTAGAAGAAAAAACCAGTGCAAAGACCTGAAAACAAGAATGCACTTATCCAGTTTGAGGTGAGCCCCCAGCAAGCCTGAAGGCAGTTGATGAATGAGAGAGAAGACAGTGAGGTGGAGAGAGACAAGCTCCCTGAGGTCAGTGGGGACAGGGCCCACAGGGCCCACAGGCCGGCTAGACAGTCTCAGTTAAAGTACTGCTTTCCATTTAGCTTAACCTTTATAAAAGACTTTCTAAAAAGGAAATCTAAAGCAATTTAATTTGATTTAACAACATTTAAAAATTCTAGTATGATTGATGGATAATGTGGCAGCGTGTGTTGCACTGGGGGATTTATAGGCAGCTTCAAATTTATTCCTACTCACAATGGATGGAGTCAGTAGAAAGTGAAGGTTTTAGAAAACCCACCTGGGTGAAAATGCTCACTAGACTGACTCCCTCGGGGGACTGACAATGGTCACAACACTGTCACATATACATCACAACGTGAATATCCATTAAGGTCATAATGAATATTAAGGTCATAATGCTTTATTGAAGAACAGCTGAACGTCCTAATTCCATCTTATCTTTTATCTCAGCATTTAGGTGGACTATAGGCATCCATTCACCCACAGAAATAACAAACAGTTCTTGATTTCTCTTTATGTGTTCCAACTGGGTTATATGTCTTCACATCCATCTGCCCTTGTTAGAAATATCCACAATTTTATGTGACTGAGGATCTGAGATGCTAAGTGGTATCACCAGGATTATACGCCTAAAAGGTAGTGGCACAGTGACTTCAAATCATGTTGTCCCCAGGTCCAAGAGATAGGCAGGTATAATTACACTTAAGACATTTTATTTCCATGTAATGCCATGTTTTACATTTTATGCACTTAAAGCATTTTAGAAAAAATAGAGGAAAATAAAAGAAAATAAATTTTATAAAGCAATTTTTAGGCTATACCTAACTGTTAAAAAGTCCATTGCACACACAGAGTTGAAACTTCTGCTCTAGACCCTGCATTATAATAGAGGTAGTTATAAAATGCTATAGAAATTTAGGAGAGATGGTGACTAAGTCCAGAGGAAGGTTTGAAGAAAACCATGTTAACGATGACGTTAATGATAGACAAAGAGGAACGGAGGAAGGAAAGGAGGGCAGCACAAACAAGGGCATATACAGGGAATAGCTCCTTTGCCTCTCAAGGTTGGGTCCTGTGGTGGCCAGTACGGATGGGCAATTTACAAGTTAGGACAGCAATTTAAACAAAACATCATGCTTGAATGTTTGTATTTCACATTTAATGTGTTGGGTATCAGGCAGTGCCTATAGCTTAGTGGGTAGGGTGCTGGCCACATACACCCTGGCTGGTGGGTTCGAACCCAGCCCAGGTCAGCTAAAACAACAATGACAACTGCAACAGCAACAACAACTAGCCAGGCATTGTAGTGGGCACCTGTGGTCCCAGTTAATTGGGAGGCTGAGGCAAGAGACTCACTTAAGCCCAAGAGTTTGAGGTCGTTGTGATGCCATGCCACTCTATCCAGGGCAACAGCTTGAGACTCTTTCTCAAAAAAAAAAAAAAAAAAAAAAAATGTAAAGTAGTATCTTGAAAAAGCTGGAGAACCTTTGAAAATTTTTAAGTAGATAAACGATTAGTGGAGATCTGTGCTTTTGAAATAATGTTCAGTAGTTTAATCTAGAAATAAAGGTCTCCATGTCTTGACTAGTTTATGAGATAAGACAAAGACATGGTCAACTAAACATGGAAATATTATTTGAAGTCCATCTGTGCCTCAGGCCTGCCCCACCCCATCCCTGACACTAGCGGTCCACTTACCTTGATCCTGTGCACCAGAGGAGCGAACAGGAACACGAAGAGCTCCACGGTAGCCATGGAGTTCTGGAAGATCTTCCTTCGGTTACTCTCTTCTTCGTCATTGGAGCTGCTCTGGCAAGGCTGCCCTGGAGAACCCTGGTTTTCAATCTGGTGGATGAAAGCGCTGCTGCTGCCACCCCAGCTGGAGCCTCGGTCTGTGCCCCCAAATCGCTCGCTGTTACAGTCCTGGGGGGCCTCCAGGAGCATCCAGTGCAGAGTGTGAAGGAGCTTTGTCTCAGCAACACCCAGTTTATCCTGGTGGCCTGAATCAGATAACCACATAGCCAGGTTAAGGCCAACTTTGTGACCAGAGAAATGGACGTCAACTGCATGTCTGGGAAGAACATCCCCGCTTTACTCTCTGGCTTTACCTCCCCGGAGACACTAGCACTTACCTATACTCTTTACAGCTACTGCTAGCAGGGCTCATTCTTTGGTTTTTAGGCCTCCCTGCTACCTGCAATCTCTGCAGAATGATATTTATCATAGGGGCAGATACCACATGAGTCCTATCTTTTCGGTTAGATACTCAAGTATGAGGAGGGAAACAGGATGAGGAGGGTATGTACACTAGCATGGCGTAAATGGCTAGGAAATATTGCCAGTGGAGAAAAGCAATCTGCAAAGTAACCTACAAAAAAAACTTTATGCACACGTACGTCCTCACACACAGTACTACAGAGTCGGGAAAAGGTCTGGCGGAAATATGCCAAATTCATGAAAGGGATTGCTTCAAGCATCGAGAGGACGATTGGCCCCATCATGGGTGAGGGAGAGTCTTTAGCTTACTTATGAGATCTTAATATTTAAGAGGAGACTATATTCACATATTGTTTGCAAAATTAAAAAATTAAAAACCAGACAGTCAGTTCTCTTATTGGTAAAATGGAAATAATGGTGACATGAATGTATCAGGGATTTTGTGAGAATTAAATGATATGACGTAGACACAGCACCTGGGTAACAGTAGCCACTCTATGTAAGTTGTTATTATGAGTGCTGAACACAAGGGACAATGGGATAAAATAAAAAGAATAAGGCAGGCAAACCAACCTAGTTTGTTTCTGTTGGAAAGCAGGGTGGCAGTACAGTGAAGGACGTGAGGCAAAGCAGCTTGCACCAGCTCCCATCTGGAAATGCTCTGGATGGCTTCAGAGAGGGCCGGAGAGAGGCCGTGCAGCTTGTTTTCCACCAACACTCGCTCAAAAGACTATAGATACAAAACAAAACCCCAAATCATGTAAAATGAAGAACTGAAGATTACGGCTGGTGAAAAAAAACAGGTATCAAGGTACGGTATACCTTAAAAGATACAAATTACTGGACGAAATCCCTTAGGGCGTGCCCACATGGTACTTCACTGTATATGTTGATATGCAATGAACGGTACAGTGATAATTTCATATTATCTACCCGTTTGTAGGCTTTTGGTCCAAAGTAAATATCTTGAACTATTTAAGATTTTTATTTCTGTCAAAATAAACTTCCTCTAATAAAGAGTATAAGAACACATTGAACTTCTTGAGATTTCTGAATGTAATATTTTATAAAATGTTTCTGAGTCATCTAAAGAGGCTGTCACAACTGCAGACCAAAATGAGATGTCTTTTGCAAAAGCATCTTGAGAGACAAAATTATGCCATTTTGTTCAACAGGTGTCCACTAAGATAGAATTATTTCAAGAGATATGATTTTGGGGTACCTGATCTATTTCATGTCCCTAGTAATGACCTGGCTGAGAACTCATCTTCCCTAATGCCTGGAGCCTGAAAAGATACTTAATAAATCTGTTGAATAAAGAGAGAAATGGAGGGAGGGGCAGAGAAGGGAGGGGGAAGGAAATAAACCATCTTTGCTTTGCTATCCTTGCCAGGGATACATTCAGAGAGAGAAGCACTCCAGAACAAATAACAAACTTGACCTACTCTGCTAAAAGCAGACAGGCTGATAACTCTGCGGGATGCCTCACCTCAATCCAGGGCAAAGCATGGAGACGGGCCATCCCTAGGGGCTCCTTATCAAGACCACTGAAGATAAAAGGAGCACAGTAGTGCTCAGACAGGGCAAAGTCACCAAGACCATCCCTGCGCAGAGAATCAGCAGGCAGACAGAGCTGAGCCTTTTGAACTCTTGATGGGCAGTTAGACGAGGGAAGCTGGTTTGCCTGTGCTGCGAGATGAAACTTATTTCCCCCTCCCTTTCTAAAGGATTTTATTTTAGTTAATACTATTTGTTTGAGACTGAGTCTAACTTTATCACCCTAGGTAGAGTGCCATGGTGTCAAAGCTCAGAGCAACCTCAAACTCTTGGGCTCAAGTGATCCTTTTGCCTCAGCCTCCCAAGTAGCTGGGACTACAGGTGCCGCCACAATACCTGGCTATTTTTAGAAATGGGGTCTGACTCTTGCTCAGGCTGGTCTCCAACTCCTTAGCTCAGGCAATCCACCCACCTGGGCCTCCCAGAGTCCTAGGATTACAGGCATAAGCCACCTCATCTGAGCCTGGACTTCCCTCCCCTTTCTCAATGCCTTATCAGCCCTGTTGACAACTTCCTACCCCGTGTTCCCAATTACCCAGCCATTTCCTTTTTACCCAATTATCCTTGGGGACTTGAGATTCTTTTAATCCTATTTGGAAACCTTTCATTTTGCACGCCTGGTTTGTCTTAGAGATCAATAAAAGATTTCTGAGGAGTCAGAGCTGCATTGCCTGTCTTCCCCTTGACATGTGAGTCAATGTATGCCTCTCCAGGCTGCTCAGACTTTTACATAAAGTTGGTGTGAATTCTTGTTATTTCCCCAGCGTTGTCTCCCCTGTCTGTCTGTTGGTCCTCTCCACCAACACAGGTCGGGGGCCTTGGGCAACCCCGACACTACTCAATTCTTCTCACTTTGAAGGGGAGGAGAATATTATCATAAGGTGTTGAGGAAAGTATATCGACCAAACACAAGAGTAAACTTTATAAACATTTGGCTGTAAGAACGTGATTGGTACTTGATGCCCCAAATGGTCAAGACATTGTATAAAAGTTATAGAGAATGATCATAATACCAGTCCAAAGTGCTCAAATAGTATTATTGGAATGATTAGAATAGCTGTGAAAAAAGAAATGTCTTAATTTGGAGATTCTCCAAAGAAATGTTTTTACTTTCTGATGATAAAAAAAAAAAAAAAAAAAGGAAAACAAGAAATTCGCCTTTGTAATAAAAGGTACCTTGAGGTATCAGTAAAGAGCACAGTCAGAGATAGAATCTTTGGTTTTCTTCTAAGAAACTAAATACAGGCCTTTACATATGCTTGTGATACAGAAACCGATATTTCAAAGTTTAACAGTCCTGAGGTACCTAAGCGGTCATTAAGTAAAAGATGAGCTTATCAGACACTAAAAGATTATAAAGAATTTATGTGGTCTAATAAATACATTGTAGAGGATGAATTATGTATTTCATAATCACAGGGAGTTTGGGGTAAGTAATATCATTTTGTTCTTCAATATCCTAACATAACTTTTTATGATTTCTTAAACTTTGGAAATTGTTTTTTTATATTGAGATGTATAAATTTCTATACCTATTTATGTATTTAAGAATGTAACTTAGCTATTTGATATTGCATGACTGCATTAAAAATGTCAGACATATTTTGGACAAGAATAGAGAAAGATCAGGATTAGTTTAAGCTAGTATAATTACCTGTTTTAAGGAAGGTACAGAGATTTAAAGTATCACATTACTCTAACGAGCTAAGTTCAACAACAAATTCCATTAAAAGGTCCTCATAAGAAAGCTATATTTTGAAAAACATCTTTGTGACAACACTGATGAGCAGAAGATGCAGTGAAATTATTTGAGTGGAGCTGTGTGGGTTTGACTTTCCAGTTGGCCTTCATTGTGGTTTCTGGCCCTAAATCTGTGAAGCTATTTGTCAATACGCATGGCAATATCCAAATAGATCCCCACTTTTAGGTTATAATATAAGCGACATAAAAACCTTTAGGTGAGCTCCAAATACTAATGAAGGCTGGAAAAAGTCCATTTTGATTTAGCCACATGATTTCATGTTTTATTTTCTCAATTTATAAAATGGGAATTTGTAGTGACATGAGATCCCCTTAGAATCTAAGGACAAATGCAGTTTGTTTCACATAAATATTGGCAGTGTTATTTCTGTATTTGTTTTATAGTGTTCATTTTGAGAACCGCAGAACATTTGTAAGACATCAAAGTACAAATTCCATATTATTTTATTTAAATAGTTCATAGACACGCAGCATGTGAACTATATGACCGTCTCAGTTTTGTTAGTTAAGGATTTGACTTTTTACACTTGCTCCTCTAGGCCCTCACCAGCAGGTTCCCTGTGACCTCTCTGTCCCCTCTTCTGTACTCAATCCTTCCCCATTCTTTCATTTGCTCTCTGGTAGGTGCCAAGGTTCTTTAATTTCCTGTTTCCCTCTTCTTCTCTGAGCTATCCTTCCTTCTCTTCCTTCATGTCCTTGTCCAAGGGCCACATTAGTAAACAAACCTTATCCACTGGCAGCTTATGAAATGAAACCCCCACCCCAGTGCTTCCTAATCTCCCTTCTTCCTTAATTTTTCTACACAGCGCTTATCACCATCTGGCTTACTATACATTTACTCATTTGTTTGTCCCCTTCCCTCTAGAATGGAAATGCTATATTTATTTTTATCATTGCTCTACCCCAGCAAAGGGAATTGGGCCTGGCACACAGGAGGTGCTTGATAATTACCTGCCAAATGAATTAATATATATAGTCAGTATGATAAGTTTTTCTTGGCTCAAATTACCACACAGAATATAGAAATAATTATTAAATAGTGAAAATCACATACCACACAAGAGGCTTCATATTGTTTCCCCAGTTTGGGCCTCAAAAATGCACTGAAAAATTAACAGAGATGTTTGTTAATGCACGTAAGGAAAATTATTATTGAAACATTCTCATGACCATTTTTCAGGGAATAAAAATGGCGCTATGAAAGTCCAATTTCCTCCTTATAGCTTGTTAATGAGCAGGTGTGGAACAGCTGATGACATTTGCTTTTGCACGTGTAATTATATATATGAGAGAGATGTGGATCTTTGCTGTTTGGGGTATCTACTCTTATTCTGGAGACTCTTCCTTGATCAGATTTTAAACCTCCCGTGGTCAGAAGTGAGGCATTACCCACGCGTACCGTCATAATAAACACTGACAAACGAACACCGCTGTGGCTTATGATTTCCACAATCGAATTTCTTATCGGACAAATCTCTAAAATAAAAATAAAGAAGAAAACCTTTCCTGTATATTGGAAGGTTTCGGGTCTTTCCAGAGGGGGGAAAAATCCCTTATCAAAAATCGGTCTCTTCAGAGGCGTTAAGCAGGAAGATTAATCTGAGTAAAATGGTTAACAAGTGGGCATAGCAGATATTCGCCAAACAGGAGCTGGAAAAACAACAGGTCACCGGGCTGGCCTGACGGCAGGAGACCGAGGGGGAGTCGGACGCAGTAGCACACAGGTCATCCTCCTCTTCCCGAGCTCCCCGCCCCCCCAAGCGCTCTGCCCTCCCGCCCCCTAAATAATGTATACATTTATTCGACAACTGTCAATCCGCTCGTCGTCAAACTTCGCGCAAATACTGTTTGGAACGGCGCGTTCCGCCGCGGTGCAGGGGGCTGGCTTCCAGGCCCGGAGACGGAGCTGCAGGCTGCGGCGCGGCCTCGGCAG
>NW_003852408.1:21826141-21828709 GCF_000181295.1 Otolemur garnettii
TCCCACTGTGGACAGCGGCCCGGCCCGGCGGCCCGGGAGCCGCACCGGGACGGAGGCCCCTGCGCGGCCTCCTCGGCCCCCAGAACCCGGCTGCCCGCTCCGCCGAGCGGCACCGGGAGTGTCCTCTGTCCTGCCTCCGACCTCAGCACCCGAGGAAGTGGCGCCGTCTGGGGAGGAGGAGCTTCGGGGACCGCAGAGCCGCCGCTGACCCTGGCATCATTCGCACCTCCAGCGAGGAGGTCAGGCGTCCACCCTCGGGTTTAGCAGAAGGAACACGTGAAAATTGTTAGAAGTGTAAACCCGGAAGGGAGGCGAGTTCGGCAAGTGAGAGCAAGCTTGAAAAGTTCTCGGATGTGAGAATTTATTTTGAAATGATAACCACATGGAATTAGCCTTGCTTGGTTTGTTTAATTAAGTAGAAACACAAGGTCCTAAAAGCAACCAGTGTGGGTGCCAGTTAACTGAAGACTGAGGAAGGACACTGGACTCATACTGTGAGGAAACGGGGCTTATTACCGTCCCTAGAGTGTACTTATCTCAGTGATATCTGCCATTTTTCATATATGTTTATAGTCGCAGTACTGGTAGGTAGGTTACCTAACAGTAAAACAAGTAGGGGTGGGGTAGGAGGAAGCACTGTGAACAGAAAACCACTGCCGTGCACCCAGTTACCTGCCATGAAACCAATGAAACCAGATTAGAACAACGATATTGACATAACCCATAAAATGAAAAATTAGACCCCAGGTTCTAATCTCAACAGAGAGAAATATTTCGAGTGTATATTGGCATTTTCTGCCATGGAAATAAATTCTTCATACTTTCTTGAACTCATCTTTTATTATGAATCTCAAAACAAAGATTCTAATTATGATTTCTTCAATGCATATTTGTTGAGGGCATTTTATGTATCAGGCACTTTGCAGTACTGACTCCTGCTCATAAGGAACTCACAATATTGAAGAGAAGACAGATATGCAAGATGAGAGTATTATGGGAGGCATGAATGTGTTTCAGTGATGAACACAGGAACAAGGCAGAAAATATGGACAAAAAGAAGATGGTAAGCTGAGAAGTTTGAATAGATGCCCTTTAAGCAGGGAAATAAAAACTTCATTTCCATTTAAGTGTGATAGATGCACAGGGCTGTTTGAAATAGGCAAGAGTTGTACATAGGAACACCAGTCTAGAGACTGGAGGAGTCTTCCATAATATCTTGAACCAAGATCCTAATAGGAGGGCACCAGATAAGGATATAAGATTGAACAATATTGCGGAGGTAGGATTAACAGAATTTGACAACCAAGTGGGCATGAGGAAAAAAAAAGGAGCACAGTGGTTAGATCTTGAGCTGGATAGTTTTGGCTGTAGCCCTACCACTCTCTAGATATAACACCCTGGGAAAGTGAAAAATTCTGCTAAATTTTCAAATAGTAGTACCTTTCCCCATGGAGGTATTTTGAGCATTGAATGTTAATATTTTACAAATAATTTAAGAGTCTCTGGTCTATACTAAGCCTTCAACAAATATCATCCAAAGCTCCAACTTTTCTTTTTTGAGCAACTAAGTGAATGGTGGTCTCATTTAAAAGAGAAAAGTGGAAAAGCAGAATCATGTTCTGAGTGTGTGTGTCTGTGTGCGTGTGTGTGTGGGAGCATTAATGAGTTTTCCTTGAGTCTCTATTGAAAATCCCAGTGGATATCAGTAAGAGCAGCTAAAAATATGCTTATGGAGGTCAGAATAGTTAAGTAGATAGATCAATTCTGTGGCTAACATTATATTAAAAATAGTTAAAACCATAATAGTAGATAAAAATAATCCAGGCAAATACAGTAGATCCTCTGTAAATTGAGCACCCAGGGGATTAAAACAAACTGGTCAACATATGAGGTGGTCGACATAAGGAACCAGCCTACTGTACAGATATGTACATGTGCTGCATGTCTGGGATGTGGAAATTAGGCCAGCTTACAGAGGTGGTTAATGTAAGGAAGTGGTCAGCTGTGGAGGTTCTATTGTATATGGAAAGAGAAAAGAGAGACCCCAGTTTGGAAGTATAGAGGACATAGGATGCTGTTGAAGATTAATAGCAAAAGATAGTGGGGCAGTTAGAATTCTAAGATGGTCACCAAGATTCTCGCCTCCTGGGCGCCCTTCCTCCAATTGTTCAATCAAATATAGTTTAGGTGGTGCTGTGAAATTAATTATATAAACCTCCTTGAGTTTTAAAAAATTATTAATAGACTGTCATTTTTTTGTATCTTAAAATACAATTAATAAAAATAACCCACAGCTTCATCTATTTTCCATGTGTAGGATATTTGCCAATTCCTTCTATAGCATTTACTTAATGTTTATTATTTTTTTTCATTATTTGCCTTTTGTAGTAGTTCTTACAGTAGTTAAATATTGTCCAGTGTTCTCTTTAATTAAAATATTAGTTCCATGGGCAATCTTCCTTGTTACAAGGCCTCTGTTTTTTTCCGTTTTGTTGCCATAGCTGAATGTGACTGCTCCTTTAAGGTTTCCACGGGACAATTAGATCTTTTTTTTTTTTTTTTTTTTTT
>NW_003852408.1:21828983-21844042 GCF_000181295.1 Otolemur garnettii
ACAATTTGCTCATCCTTTCACCTATTGCTAAGAAGAACATTTTCCAGCTCCATCCATGTGAACATGAAGGACGTAAAGTCTCCATCTTTCTTTATGGCAGTTGACATCCACGTGTTGGCCCTGGCTGATTACTGAAATACTTAGTTTTTGATGCCTGTGTGGCAGTAATTCAAGTACATGGATTGAACAAGAATAAGCCTTGTATGGGATCTAGCAAGTCATCTCCTGTTGCAATAAGGATGTGTTGCAATGGATTCCAGGGAAACTCTTAAATGTCACATAATCTGGGAGACTGCACATGTCAGGCCACTGCTCCTCAGTTGGTGTGCCCAAAGTTTCAAATATTCTTCTCAGTTGATCGAGATCTGAATCACCTGGCAAAAAGGAACCCTCAGAAGCAACTCCACTAATATACAGCCAATAGCCCACATGTCTACACCCACACTATACATTCTAGCTCCAAATAGTAACTCAGGGGCCCGATACCACCTGGTTACAACCCGATGTGTATAAGCTCTACTGGGGCTCCCAAATGATTTGGCCAAGCCAAAATCTGCTAGTTTTAGAACTCCATTTTCGTCTAACAACAAGTTGTTTGGTTTCAGATCCCTATGTAGGATAAAATGTTGATGTAAATATTCTAACCCTTGAAGAGTCATCAAGTCATGTGGGCTTGATGTGTGATGGTGTGACACAGGACCATTATCCTTTATTATAACCTCTAGATCTGTTTCCATAAAATCAAAGACAAGTCTAATACTAGATTTATGTCCAAAAGCATCAAGAAGACCAATTATATTTGGATGACTTAGCTCCTGTGGTAACTTTCTCTCTGTTGAGGCTGTTCTATTTTATACCATCTTCAGCTTTTGATCTATGTCCAAGTTTAATTTTCTTAATGGCCATGATTTAGTTGGTGTTCTTATCTCTGGCCTTGTAAACCGTGGCAAACTGCCCCTCCCTGAGGACGTCCAGTTTCTCATAACGCTTTGCCCAAGACTTCACATCCAAAGCCATCAAACGTCGTCAAGCCCGACTCTAGCCAAAACAGCGCACCACCAGGGCAGCAGAAAGTTAAAGCTACCTTAAAAGACTATTTCTTTTTTTACTTGTATTTTTTTTTTCTTTGCAGTTTTTTTTTTGTTTGTTTTTGTTTTTGGCCAGGGCTGGGTTTGAACCCGCCACCTCCAGCATATGGGACTGGTGCCCTACTCCTTTGAGCCACAGGCACCGCCCTAAAAGACTATTTCTTATGGTGGTTTTAGGTTTATAAAAACACTGAACAAAAATTACAAAGTTCCTTTATCCTCCCTCTCAGGTAGTTCACAGTTTATCTGATTATTAAGCTTTTGCGTTGGTGTGGTAGATTTGTTCTTATTGATGAGCCAATATTGATATACTGTTATTAACTGAAGTCCATAGTTCACATTAGAGTTCACTCTTTGCATTATACAGTTCTGTAAGTTTTTTCAAATAATCTAATATATCCATCATTATGGTATCATACAAAATAATCTCACTGCCCTAACAATTCCTGGGGCTCCATTTATGCCTCTCTCCACTCCTCCTGGTAACCACTGATCTTTTCACTGTTTCAAGAGTTTTGTCTTTTCTAGCATATTGTGGTAGCTTTTTCAAACAGGCTTCTTCATTTAGCAATATGCATTTGAGTTTCCTCTATTCCTTTTTTTTTTTTTTGATAACTAGAGAGTCAATTTCTTTTTATTGCTGAATAATATTCCATTGTTTGAATGTGTCACAATTTGCTCATCCTTTCACCTATTGAAGGACATATCAGTTATTTCTACTGTTGGAAAATTGTGAATAAAGCTCCCATGAACATTCATGTGTAGATTTTTGTGTGGATTTGAGTTTTTACCTCGTTTGGTTAAATACCTAGGAGTGTGATTTCTGGATCGTTTGATGAGACTATAATTAACTTTGTAAGAAACTGCCCAGCATTCTTACAAAGTGGTGGTACCATAACATATTTTAAAAAACAGTTGACTTAGAAATATTTTCAGGTCAGAATTAAAGAATCATTTGAAAGGGGAATGTTGATAATATTTGGAAGAGAGAGTAATTACTGAAAAATGTTCTCAAAGAGACTCATCTAGTATACAGATGGAGTGACCATCTTGGTGATAATTCCTATGATGGGAGATTAAAAAATAATGGTGGAGACTAAGTTAGCAGGAAAAGAAGAAGGATAAGCACATGAGAGAATTTAGGCTTAATGTTCCAGGTAAGCTGTGAAATAACTGGTAACATCATTTTCTAAGAGTGATATTTGATAAGGGGAAGAATAGGAAATTTGTCGAAAATATGAATGGCAGATAAATTATATTGAATATTTGTTACAAGTCAAAGTCTTATTTTCAGCACACTAATCAATTTATTTTTTAAAAATCAACACTTAAATAAGAGATAACCAAAAGAGAGAAAGGTTACATAACCCGCCTGAAGCTCCCTAGTAAATGATGAGGGAAACTGTGAAGGCTGTTTAAAATTTCTGCTCCAACTTTCTACTTTCATACTGGGTATTGTGTACTTGTGAGGGTCTGGAAGAAATGCTATGAGTCATGTAAATGAAAGCTGCTCAAGGACAAAGGGAAGATTTGCTCTGTAGATGGTAGGAGATGAAGAAGAGCTAATACTCCTTTCCATTCTCAAATGCCCTTGAGGTAATGAGTCATCTGGAGGTGGAAGGCATCTATAATAAGCACTGTTAAGATCAGTTTTCAACCTAGTGTTTAGTGGAGAGTCAATATCGCCATTGTGGCTTGCTTCTCCTATACCCATTGAAAAATCCTGGATATTTTATCTTTTGGGGGGAAAAAAAAAACAGTTCCTCCTAAATGTTTTATCTACATTGTCTTCTTTCCTGCATTTATTTTTCAATTTAAGTGAACAGGTAGGAGGAACTTTAAGAACTGAGTTTATCTGGTCACTTATACCACCACAATCAATGAACTAGGTCCTTTGTGATCTTTGCATTCTGTTACCATCTCACAGTACAGGACACTGGGTTGGATGTGAAGCTTTCCCAAAGATGGTACTTAGTGATGGACTGGCCTTGAACCAGAAGATAAAACTGGTTATTAGACCATAGGAAGCCTCTGAAAGGAAATTAAAAAACTCCAGACAAACATGGTTAAATGTCTTTCAGCCCTGAAGGTTATCCTCTTCTTTTTCAAGGGAAGGACACATTTTGATAGTGGCCAGATGCCAAGTTGCCAGATGTGTATAAAAATAAACTTTCTTGGCAGATAGGCTGTGCAGAGGAGAACTGGCTGGGCTTTGGGAAAAAAATTCTGATGTGAATGTATCTAAAATGCTGTGTAAGTACATGACAGCTAGTGATAATATAAACAGTATGAGTAGGGCGGCACCTGTGGCTCAAAGGAGTAGGGCGCCGGCCCCGTATGCCAGACATGGCCACTTCAAACCCAGCCCCAGTCAAAAACAAAAAAACAAATCAAAAAAACCAGTATGAGTAATTCATACAGTTTTTAGAAAAAGTTTACCATTATTCTTTGGTAACCCATCAGAAATGGAAGGTAAAGCATAATTACTGTGTCACGTGTCTGTCAGTGGGAGTGTATGATGGTCACCTTGATACTGTGGTTTGGACTTTGAAGGGGGAGGGTGTGTTTACCTATAGCCCATGTGTCTTGGACATTCTCAGCACGAGCAGCTTACCTGTCTAAAGAAGAAGTCCAGTGGTATCTCAGTGGCCAGAACAGAGTTTCAGAGCCCAGGGACCATACTCACGTGAGGTTCTTTCTCTGGCTGACAAGGTTCCCTGTGATCTGTTCCTTTCATACAGCTGTTCCTGCCCCACTTTTTCCATGCACTGACCTCTTGAGGACACTGCATTGCCAGCTTGGCCCGCTCTGTATCTTTTTGCAGCTTGGCACCGGCCCAAACATAACTTCCTAATATAAGACGGTTTATTGACCTGCCTAAAATAGTCTGTCCCAGAAATGTTCCACTATATTCTTGTTTTTTACTTCACAGAATTAATTCTCTTCTGAATATATTGTATTTATTTGTTTTAAGGTCTGCTTGAGTTCGATCTAGAGAATAAAAGATCATCTATAAAGTATCCAGGAATAAGTTTACCTTTGTGGAAAAATACAGTACATTGTTTAACAGGCATAAAGACAAGGATGCCATGTTCCTGGGTGCTAAGACTCATCCTAATAAAGACATCTAGTTATTCTTTCAATTTGATGTTATTTCAGGATTTTTTTGCACACAACTTTATAAAGTTCTTCCTAAAATTTGTATGGAAGGACAAAGAGTCAAAAATAAGCAAGATAGATTTGAAAATGAAGAAAATTATTGAGGAATCATAGTAATCATGTGTTGAGGAATGATAGTAATTAAGAAATGTGATTAATAATAACTTAGGGATAGAAAAATTAACTAGTAGAACCAAATAAATGTCCAACAATGAAGTTGTCTTTACTGAGAAAAAAGTAAACTGAGATTTCTATTTGAAACCCTACCAAAAAATGAATTTAAGATGAATTAAAGATCTAAATGTGAAAATCAAAACTTCTATTTAAAAAAAAGATTTTTTTTTTGTCTCCTGGTTTATAAACTCTTTCAATTTTTCTTGTAAAAGACCTGAAAATTTAAAGGTATAAAAATAGATAATTCAAAAATATTCTCTAGAATGGAAGGACCCATAAAAATGAAAGTATATATCTGATACTGGGAAAAGATATCTGTTATGCATTTAATCAACAAATAATTAGGATCCAGAATATATTAACAATTATTGCAAAACAAAAATATCAAAGACAAAAGTGAAAAACTGAGAAATGATGACATATTTCCATCTCATCCATAGCCTCAATGATCATCCATGTGCTCCATTTCATCAATAATCTGGAAAAGTCAAATGAAAACAATTGAATTCTTTTCTAATTTCACAAAATGAAAGTTAAAAAGGCTCACAATACCAAATTTTATTAAAGCCACGTAGAAATTCCAATGAGGATCTAATTTATGAAATCATTTTGAAACAAATTTGACAATATCTAGTACAATAGAAATATGTGTGCAGTTCAATCTAACAGTTCCTTTTCTAAGTAGACCCTGGAGGGTTTCTCACATACTTCCACAGAAACACGAGAACAATAATTATTCATCACGCTAACATTTTAGCTGTGAATTCTATGTATATTAATATACTGGAGAACAAGCAAATTATCTATGATATACTCATACCCTGGAATGATACTTAGCATTTAACACATATAAATTAGAGCTCTATGCACATGAGGAAATTGCCAAAACACAGTGTTTAGTGAGTAAAACATCTTGTAAAATAATCTGATGGTATAATACCATTTATTTAAAAAGTTTAAAATATGCAAAACAATGCCATTTATATTATGTACATATAGGCACGTAATTTAATAAAAATATGTTGGGATGTTCTCTTGGTCTGAGCTTCTCTCAGAAAGTGGGGTTTGAAACAATGGCTTGTAAGTTAGTTCTTATTATCTCAGGGGGCAGAAGTAAAGAAAAAGTAGAGGAGGTGGGGAAGGAGCCACAGCTGATAGGATGATGCATTATCAAGCTAAGTACTAGGTGGTATCAAGTAATCTGGAGACTAGCTTCTGGGAACTTGCTTCCCAGGAGAGCGTGTCTACAGAAGGACAGGAGAAGAGTTCTGGAGATTCAGTTTGTCTTAATGGAACATTAGCTCCTACATACTCCCTTGGATACCTGTGTGTGCTCACAGACGACCTTACAGCATCATATGACTCAGCATCAATAAAGAATCTGTGGGTCATAAGTCACAAGTGGGTAGCAGGGACTTTAGGCATGGCAAAGTTGGCAAGAGTCCACAGAACAACTATCTCTGCAGAGGTGACTGGAGCTGAAACAAGTGGTCACTGTCTACATAGACAGGTCACTGTCTCCACAGACTGGAGCTGAAACAACTGGTCACTGTCTCCATAAACAGGTGAGAGGAAGTAGACCTGAAATGGCACAAATGCTCGGAGACGATAACACCCATTTCAAGACACTTAAGAGCAATGACCGTGGAGCCTGATTATGTGGGTTCAAATACCCAGCATTGCTGCTCACAAGCCATGTAACACTGAGAATGCCACTTAACATCTCTGGGTGTCAGTTCCTTTACCTGAACAGTGGGAATAAGAATAGCTACTTTATAGGGTAGCTGTGAGGATGAAACTAGTTGATATACTTTGGGGTTACTACTTAACAAATGATTAGTTTCAATCTTAGCAGCACAAAACACACATTTTATTGCGCTTATGATTTATGGGTCAGGAGTCAACAGGGCAGTTCTCATTTAGAGCGTCTCCTGCAGTTATAGAATGGGAGGTAGCTGGGACTGTAGTTATTATCACTGACGATTTGAATGGGCCAAATGCCCAAGAGAGCTCACTCACCGGGCTGATAGGTGCACATATGTGAGAAAGTAGGAGCTCCATTTGGACTGTCCGTGGGAATGGATGCATCTGCCTCTGTTGGTGTTGGCCTCAGAGTAGTTTACTTCTTCCAGCTCTCTTGACTCAGTGAGCAGATTAAAAGCTGTACAGTTGTCTCGTCTAGTCTCAAAAGTCACGTCGCAAT
The DNA here is from genome assembly GCF_000181295.1 of Otolemur garnettii. NCBI lineage: Eukaryota > Metazoa > Chordata > Mammalia > Primates > Galagidae > Otolemur > Otolemur garnettii. The sequence goes on from NW_003852408.1 coordinate 21,835,608, forward strand.
ATTTCTGCCACAGTCTTTTGATTATAAGCAAGTCACTCATAGGGGACCAGAGTGAAGAGAAAGCAGTATAGAGGCCAACTGTCATTGGAGAGGAGTGTCTAAGTCTTTTGGACAAGTTTAGAATAACCCACCATCTAGGAAAGCCCTTGGACAGTCCTGCTGTATGATTAGTACCGTTCTTTTGACACACTAACATAGCCTTTTAGCTTTTCAAATGAACGCTTCTGAAGCTTAGTCTTCTTTTGCATCTTGTCTTAATATTGCAATCAAATGCACTTACATTTAATTATTTTGCCCAACTTGATATCTTATCAGGGCTGGATGGTCAACACCTCCCTGAAGCACAGGGTTAAGTGATTTTACCCAACACACTGACGCCTGGGGAGTCTGGGGGCAGATGCTAGCTCCTGACGTCGCTTTAGGATTACTTACTTCAAATCATAAAACACCAATGGTCAGTCCCTTAATAGGTCAGATCTTTATTTTAACTTTAATTTCAATGGCTTTGCCCGGTCCTCTGATTCCTGTCAATTGTCTGGCAGTCTGTTTCTGAAGTACAATTTTTTTTTCTTCAGTAGAGATTTAATAAGATGGGAAGTACTGAGTATGTTATACTTCTGAGAGACTTCAATATCTTAAAGCCTACTTTGTTCCTTATTTTAAGACAATTGTGTTTCAGTGTTTAAATTGCACCAAGGTCCTTGGTGCTGGAAACCACACTTGCCGAGTCACTAACAATGGGATCAGTTTGAGGTATTTTTAATCTCCAGCCTTCACTCTTTGTACACTGCCATATTATGATGAAGACATATATATTTTCATGTCATATTATGTCATAATGAAAAAAGCTTCATTTTAGTAAGGTTAAAATGCCAACAGTCCCTTGGAAATTTTTGATTAAATTTTCCCACTGAAGTGTAGAAAACAATATTACTTGAAACTTCCTTTGTGCCACTGCTTGTTAAAAGAATGCTGTGATGTGTGTTTTTCTAGCACTCAAACCATTTCTGCACAGGGGCCAATTTATAAAAAGTAAAATGGTTCATGTTAGAAAGTGTACTCCTTGAAAATATAGAAATGCAATATATACATTTAAATATTCTATCAACATTTTACTATTCAGGAAATATTTGTGTGTGGCTGGCCAGAATTTCAGAAATAAAACTTGGGCTGCCTGTGGAATAGAGAGCGTCTTGCAGCCCTTCCTCCCAGTCACTGCTCCTGTCCTTTTCTCTCCTCATTCCTCACCTTCTCTAGTGCACGCTCGTGTGCCAGCTTCTGTCCACGACTTGGCCATCAGGCAGCAGCAGATACCCCTGACTCTGAGCATCTCCTAGAAGAGCCCTTCCTCTGTCCCAGAGGAAACACAATTTCTCACACCCAGAACTGCACCTGGAAGTCTGCTTCCAGAGAACTCAGCAGTGTAACTGCAGATAGCACTTCCTCCCAAGGGGGGGGAGGGAATTAGATCTGCAGAAACATTTGCAACTTGATTTAAAATATCATGAAACCTTGGCAGCTCCTGTTTTCTCTTTTTAAAAAGCAAGTGATAGCTATTGATAGAACCAAAGAACTATGTGGGGATACCTGGCATCGAAAGTAGCAGTATTGATTCTGGAAGCATTACCAACCCCAGTATATATTCATTGGCTTGGAATACTTTAATATTGCCTTATTTTTAACATAATTATTCCCACTGATAAACCCAAGATCACATTAACTTCCCAAGTCCCTCTGTGAAATACCATCTCACATGGCGCCTCTGAGTTACAGGTATATTAAGACTCATCTCTTCTCCTGTTTCCTGATTTAAAGTAGTGTGCACCCAGTTCAGTATCCTTTTATCTAATTAAGAAATAAGCCACGTGCTTATCAATCTTGGTGGTGATTAATGAGGTATCTAAAAGAGATTGGGTAGATTTCTCAAAGTGAATGGTTCTCAATCCTCGTGATTAAAATCTTACCAGAGGAACTTAAGAATATGTGAGTTCTCTCTCTGGTCAATTTAATCAGAATCTATAGTGGAAGGGGCAAGCTTCTGAATATTTTAATAAAGCTCTGCAGGTGATTCAAGTATGAAAACAGGATGAAGAACCACTGTACACCAATCCAACTAAATCTAAAACGAATGTACAGTGAAAAAGCAGGTAAGTAGTCCAGCCCAGAGGGAAAAGCCGGATATCTTGAAGGAACAAAATGGCAATTATCTGGCTTTTATTATCTTAGTATAGAAAAAAGTGGCTGCATAAGATATTGAAAACTAGAAGTATAGAAGTAAATAATTCTAACTGTTGTAAAAAAGATTGTCTAAAAATGTAGTTTTATCACCAGGAAAAGCTAAAAAAACTGCTGTAAAATGATAATCTGATAATCTAATTTCTACCTTTAAAGTGTTTTCTTTTTCCTATTTGTAGTAATAATATGTTTATTACTAAATTGGTTAACATTAAGTATATTAATTGCAAATTTACTGAAAATTTTTAGATAAGCCAGAAAACACATGTGTTGATTGGCACACGGGTAGTAAATTAAAGGCACAGGCTTATTTTGAAGACAAAGTTAACAAGCAGCATGGCTCATTGAACGATACTGCTTAATGGAATTATTTTGGTTGTCTTTTATTCTTTAAAATGAGCCTTTTAAAATAACAATATAGATAAATTAGTACATTTAAAGAAAAAATTAGCTTTCCTAGTCAGATGTAGTATGCTGATAGATATAATTTTTTATTTGATGGTTAAATTATATATTGCTTTTAAAGTCATCCTGCTTATACAAATGTAGATAGTTAGATAGATAGGTAGATAGATAGATTAAGGGGGTACATGGATGCATTGTACAGTGGGCTTTTAGTATACCCATCACCCAAATACGATACGTTATACCTAATAGGTAATTTTTCATCCCCTTCTCCTCCAGGTTTTGATCAACTTTTGACCATGGAATAGGACTCAACAAAACCGGTTTCATGGTTTGTAGTAATCAGTGTTGTTTAACTCCTATAAGAAGTAATTCGAAACCTACCTTGCCTACTTTAATCATATTTATAAAAGGTGCTCAGTGCTTACATATATATGAAGCTTTTGATATTGTTTTAACCTGTAAATTCCATTTTCTTTCATTTTTTTTGTTAGGATAACAAGAGAGATTTTATTTAGGAAGAATAAAGGGCAAGTTTAGAGCACTTCCAAAGAGAGGTGGAAGCAGGTCCCTCTCGTGATGGAGAGAAGGAGTGACACGAGACACAGCGGTCTGCAGCAACGTAAATAGTGTGGGTTTGAAATCAGTTGCAAGTCTTCCTTTGGCTTCTCCGCATCTCCAGTGTGGTAGAAAGTCAAAGTCGTCTATACAAGTTTCAGGGTAACAAAGGGAGATGTTATTTAGAAGACTAAAGAGAAAGTTAGAGCCCTGCCAAAGAGAGTTGAAAGTGGGTTCCTGTCATGCCGGAGACAGGGTGAGAGAGACCTCCAGCTTCCTTTTTTATTATTTTTAGAATCTTATGTGTAAATATATTCAATTATTCTTATATTCTCTCTCAGATTCCATGGACTTATATAGGTCTTTACTCATTGCAGGAAGGGAAAAAAATGTGCAATAGGTCTGCCAGGGCGTTTTATTTGTGGCCTATTTGATTGGAAGAAACAGAGATCAATGCAGACTAGTTTAAAGGAAAGCCCATGTTATAAGGAGGGAAATCTCCTGGCAGTTGTTCCATGGCCACACTGAGATAGAGCTGTGGATGAAACGGGGTGCTAGAGGACCTCAGTGCTAGAGTTTCCTGTCCACCAGATCAACTACACTCTGCTTTCTGGTTGTCTCGTTGTTATCTGCTCTGCGGAAAATACAATCAAGCAATGGTTTGTCCTGTACTCTCCTAACTGGCGTCCTCTAATTCAGATCAATTCTACCTGGACATAGGGTCAGATCCGACTTAGGGTGAGGGTCAGTTCAATCCCACAGGACTGCCTCTCATTTCAGATGCCAATTGCAAGCTCCCAGTTATGTCACTTGTGCTTCTGACATACACAGTATTAACTGGGATTCCCTCAGGACTATTAAGTAGTCTCCTCAGGTTTGATAATTTGCTACAGTCTCTCACAGCACTCAAGGATACATTTAGTGTTTACTGGTTTACTTAAAGGATATCACAAAAGATGCTGATGAGCAGATTGAAGAGATGCATAGGGCAGAGCTTTCATGCCCTCCCTGGGTCTGCCGCCCTTCTGGAACTTCACTTGTTCAGCTATCTGGAAGCTCTCTGAACACAGTCATTTTGTGTTTTATGAAGACTTCATTACATAAGCATGATTGATTAAGTCATTGGGCATTGGTGACCAATCTCACCTCCCCTGAGGTTATGGGATAGAGCTGTAAAGTCTTCACCTTCTGGTCATGGCTTCGTGTTTCTGTGACCAGACCCCTTCTTGAAGCTACCTTGGGGCTTACAGTCACTTTTCAACTGTACTGACAAGCAGGCAAAAAGAAACTCATCACTTTGGAGATTCCAAAGATTTTAGGAGTTTTTTGCCAGAAAATCTGGATGAAGATCAAAGATGTATTTCACAATATTACAACTGTCTTTGACTCACAGGGTCCTTAGTGGTTCATTAGACTGATGAAATTGAAAGCTTAAAAGGCATGTTCTAAATCATGACTATTTATGGCAGCAGGGGATATGGGGATGGGGAGGTTCACTTTGAATTTCTGTGAGCCTGGCAATGAGTGACAGTTCCAGGCTAGGAAGACAGCAGAGAAGGCAGCTACCTCGTCTTTTCTTATGGGAGATGATCCATCTGGATATTGAAAAAAGAAAGTTAAAGTTAGAAGACCTGTTTTCAGCTTATAGCTCTTTCATTAACTAGTCATATTCTGCATAATCTTGAAAAACTACTCTTTATAAAATGTGGCAAAAGCATATATCCCCCAGGATTACTTTAATAATTGAATAAATAAAAGGTTGAAAATGTCTCATAAGTCTAAAAGCACCAGGTGAGAGCAAAGGAATAATGACCCCAGTGTCAGTTATTATCGTTGAAAAAGCACGGCAAGATGACTGCTCCTAAACCAATATTGCCTTGGCTCTCCAAGTTCACACATGTATCCAATGTATTATTGTGTCACTTTGTCTGCGAATTTTCAAGAACACTGAAGAATATTGGTCAATTTGTTAACTACTTCCATACGAATTAGAGGAACCATATGGGTGATTCCATTTTATAGATGAGGAAAAGCTGAGGTGCGTAAAACCTGATTTATTTATGTCTATACTGGTAGCAAATTATAGAAGGGATTTGAAATCATTTTGGATCACAGAAGGGCGTACTTAGTGAAGGTCACTGTAGTGTGCACTTGGACTAGAGGGCACCCGTCTTCTCAACTGCCCTTGTCTTTCTGAGATATAAACCAGGAAGCATGAACCATGTGAAATCTCATCGCAGCTATCCGATTCAGGGGTGAGTATAACATAGCCTGGGCTAAATCAAATCAAATCAAATATAATAACAGTTTTTATATTTTTAAATGAACTTGAATTAAAAGAAAAATAAAGTCTGAGACACATAAAAATTACATGAAATTCAGGGTTCGGTATCCATGAATAGATTTTATTGAACCCAGCTACATCCATTTGCTTCTGTCTAGCCTATGCTGCTCTCACGTTACCACAACAAAGCTAAACAGACAGAGTGTACGGTGAGCAAAATCCCAAGTGTTTATTACACTAGCTGGCTTGTTACAGAGCAAGTTTGCAAACCCCTGATCTAAGTCACTGGTTGCTTTTGCTATGTTTTCTTGACACTTAATAAGTAACGTTTCATCAATTATTATCAAGAGCAGTTAAATCGAAAAACTATATAGCATGTTGGCAAAGAAAAAATTAAAGTGGAAAAATATCCCTCTATTGTGAGAAAAAAAGTAGCACATTTTTTTAAAGACAATTTGGTTACATGTATAAAAAGCCCATATAAATCTGGATACCATTTGACTCAAAATTTTCATTTATAGGAAATTTTACTAAGGAAATAGCTAGAAATCTATGCATGGATGTGGGAAAGCAGGACCAAAAATAATAGGGAAAATTTTAAAACAGACCAAATGTTCCAACATACATACTTAATTAACTTACAATATATTCACTGAGTGAAATGCCATAAAGTCAAAAGGATAATACAAATCTATGTTTGTTCAATTAAAAGATGTTCATAATGCAGGTTTAGGGAACATCACGCTATAGAAAATGTGTATAATTAATTCTTTTGGTAAAAGTAGGCTTTGATATTTTAATATTATTTTTAAAAATATAAAATATAGAATAGCAGAAAATGTAGCACTTGTTGAGTATCAAGTACTCTATCACTGCTCTACACATTTTTTTTTTTTATTGTTGTGGATTCATTGAGGGTATAAGAAACCAGGTTACACTATTGTATTTTTTAGGTAAAGTCCCTCTTACAATTGTGTCTTGTTGGCTCTGCACCTGTGGCTCAAGTGGCTAAGGCGTCAGCCAGGTACACCTAGGTGGTGGGTTTGAACCCAGCCCAGGCCTGGACAACAATGACAGCTGCAACCAAAAAATAGCCAGGCATTGTGGTGGGCACCTGTGGTCCCAGCTACTTGGGAGACTGAGGCAGGAGACTCGCTTGAGCCCAGGAGTTGGAGATTGCTGTGAGCTGTAATGCCATGGCACTGTACCCAGGGGACAGCTTGAGGCTCTGTCTCAAAAAAAAACAAACAACAACAACAACAAAAAAAACCCCACAATTGTGTCTTGCCCCCAAGAGGTGTGTCACACACCGAGACCTCACCCCCTCCCTTGGCTCTTCCTTTTCCTCATCCCGCTCCCTTCTCTCTCTCTCTGCCCTGCCCTTCCCCCACCCCCACCTGGTACTAGGTCATTTATTGTCTTCATATCAAAATTGAGTACATAGGATTCACGCTTCTCCATTCTCGGGATGCTTTACTAAGAATAACGTGTTCCACTTTCATCCAGGTTACTACACATTATTTTGTTTTAAACTCTCAACAATCCTGTGAGTGATTCACTTACTTTTAATTTAATCGTATTGTTAGTATACCTAGCACTATCTCTATTTTACAGGCATGGAAACTGAGGCACAGAAAAATTAAGTTGCCCAGAATTATATAACCAGTGAACGGTAGGATTGGGATTAGAAAGCTAACATTCTTTATATTCTGCAACATATTTCTCCTTTCAGGATTGGGTTAAATGTTTTATTTTAATAAGTGAACAGTGAACTTTAGTATGCTCTTTATTATAAAGAGATGATGCCTCTCCTGGGATGCAGCATTGTTCAAATGGGTTTTCCAATTAGAGAGATCCATGTAATTCATTCCTCATGTACCTATGATAGAGGACATGCTATTTAGGGTTATGAATCCTCATTTCCCTAACATGAAATGGACACAGTGATATTTATCTCATAGAGTTATTGCGAAGATTAAAAGAGGCAATGTATCAAAGTGTGTAAGGCATATTTAAAACAAAATATTTACAATGAAATAAACTTTGATTTCCTTAAATAAGTTATAAGCAATGAGAACCACAATCTACCCTATGCATCTGCATATGGATGGCTGAAAGTACTCAACAAGTGACTATGAAATTTGGCTCTTTAAAATTAATTACTGTCAGTTTAGAATGGCTAATTTATATAAAAGATCACTCTTTTGTTTGATCCCAGGAAATGATCCTAAAGGAAAAGACTGACTTATCACACACATACCAATGATTCTCTGAGCCCTTACTATAAAATTTACATGGCTTTTCTATTATAGACAAACGCCCTTACCCAGCCTGTCTAAGAATGACATTTGTCTGCTGAAGAAAATATGATAGCTGTCAAGAAAAGCATACAAGAAGAATTTGGGTTGTTGTCTTTCTGATAGTGTTAGGATCATAGCTTAGTGAGTTAGGAAAATAGGAACAAACAAAGAATATTTACTATGGGTTTCTCTTAGGTGTACTGGCTGGAGTATTAGCAACAGCTGACGACACACCTTGCCATTGGTTCAAACACAGGGAAGTAGACTCTGCCCAGTGTCTTATGTTGAGAATAATGGTTCCTGTGGTTGAACACCTTTGAGACAACATTGATGCCTCATCTTCTTCCAGGATTTGTGCTGGATCACAAATAATTTTAATCTATTTTTCTAGCATCTGTTTTTCTTTAAATAAGCCAAATATATTTTTTCAATGTTCTACTTTTACTTACATCATTGTTAAGCTCTTCCTCTCAAATGTATGAGACTGATTGTATTAAATTCGGATGCCTCTCTAGAGAAGATTGGTGAGAAATTTTGCTGTAAAAAGAAATGTAGATTTGAAGATCAGGAAGAAATATTCTACTTGTTCTCCTGTATTTAATCTATATTCTAAAAAAATCCATAGAAGTTACTAATTTATACACTTTTTTTTT
>NW_003852408.1:21844265-21849032 GCF_000181295.1 Otolemur garnettii
CCTTAGCCACTTGAGCCACAGGTGCCAAGCCAATATACACTATTTTTAAAGTTATTTTGTTCTTATATATGAAAAATTTCCTTCTAAAACCAAGGTAAATGCCCCATGTCCTCTTGCATCTTCCTCACTTTGCATAGATTCTATTGCCGTGAATGTGCTTCTCAAATCAAACACATTTGTTCCTCTGGCACCAGGAAGGAAAGCACAGACTATATAACTGGAAGGAATTGTGAGTCCCCTCTGAGAGCTGGCCTGCAAACCACCCTCCCTCTTTTCATGCTAGAATTGTCAGAAACACTTCCCACTAACTAAGAAATTAAAAACTAACTTAATTTTAGAATGAGCACGTCATAAAATGTAGACTATTTAGAGAAGGCTCACATGCATGTATATGTGAGCATAGGAATCAGATCAAAATAGAAAATAATTCAAAGGCAGTTATGTGGGAATGATTGCATGATCATATAATACATTCAGATCTATCTAGAGAAGAAATCACAATAAATTATGTAACTGAAATTAATCTACTGTGGTTTTCCAGACTGGCCCCAAAGGCAGAGTATTTTCAATTCATCAACTCATTATCCACCACTCTCATAATGTGTAAACAAGAAAACTCAATAATTTTCATTTGAGAATCATAAATCACTCTGCAAATCTAATTGGCTAAAACACAAAGACATAAACAAGAATTACCCATCATCATTATTGTGGCTGGAAGGTTTGGTTAAAGGACTTAGATCTAAGACCAACAAATGAATCAGTAATGAAACAGACTTTAATCGTGTTCTTTTAACTTGACCCTCCTCTGAAACTGCTTCATATACTTACCAAAGCCTGTTTACCATATGGAAAATTTTATTTGTACTTTTTATTATATGAGGAAATAAACCTACTTATATTCATTTGGAAGATGGCATCAGAGTTAGCAGCCATATGCCAGCAAGACAGCAAATGTAGGTGCTTATTGACCAATGGAAGTAGAAGTTAGCTTTCAGAAATAGCTATTGGAGCAATAGGATGAGAATAAAAGCACAAAGAGACGTATTTTCATCATTGAAACTGCTGACAAACCCTGTGTGCCCTAGATGAAAGGCATTTCTGGGGAAAATGTTATATTCAAAGTTCCCCAAGCTATGAGTGGGGAAATTCATTTCAGCTTGCCCTTTAGGAGACAGAGAAGATGTTTCTTTGCAAATAGCTCAGTTACACATTTGCCTTAGGTTATATACAATTGACCCAAAAAAGTACAGCCCTGAAAACATTTTCCTATCTTTTGTACCCATCATTTTTCTGTTACGTCACTGAGTGATCTATTCTAACATTCAAGAGCTGCTGCTTTCTCACATGTTCCAGACTTTGCAGATTTTAACCCTGTGCAACATCCACTTATGTGGCTTCTGCGACATTTTCTCCAAGTATCACCCCCTCAATGGCTGGTGCTCAGTTTCTGATAGCCTCTTTTTATCCCCCTCTTTGCCCCTTTTATATAAAAATTGCACTGTCTCGTTTTGGGTATTTTAATTCTCTCACAAGCCCAGCCTGCACGAGTTCACTCATTGCTAGGACTAATTGTCATCATTTATATGTTAGAAATTTTTCAAATTTTTGTCTGAGATTACAAGCCTTGACAAGTGACAAAATTATGACAAAGTCAAGTATTATGGTACCACGGCAACATTCATAACTTTATTCTGGCCGTTAATGACTTAAAGATGTTATTCCTAAATGATCAGGTGTTTATCTCTAAAAAGAATGAATGGAGATAATTAATAGCTGGTGTCTAAAGAGTGAATATCAAGAACAAATAAAACAATTAGAAAAAAAGCCCCAATCCTCCTTTTGGAAGTAATGCTCTGGGGGCAATGGATCAGTTGAGAGCCCACACTGATGACGACAGAGGAGGAGTTGAATGTAAAATAATTCCACCTGTGTGAAGAAGGACCGTGTGGCCCGCATCCTCATGGCTCAGATTATGTAACTGAGTTCCTCTAACCTTCTTTAAAGCCAGCACCGTCTACCCGGATGTGGACCAGGATCGTCATGGACCTGTAATGGTCATCATCATCGTATTCACTGTCAACTATACGCATCCCCAGGGATTTAGAGAAAATAACTTCCTAGGATGAACTGTGAGAGAGGCACGTTGTCCTACTTTGTGGACTGCATCTGATTAATAAGACTCTTTCCTGTTTTATAAGCTTAGTTTCAGCAGTGCTCATTATTGATCAATACGGCTGGGTTAGAGATGATGGGCCGAGGCATTCCTCTTTAATTCCTCTGGCTTGGAACCATCCAGAACCTGGAATGATACTCATATATAACCATCCTTGGTCGTATTCACACTTCTAAGATCCAGAGAGAAATTAAAAATGCTCTGAGGTTTCTGTATGGATAATCCACTGACACATCTGCTTCACCTGAACACTTCTTAGTTAATCATACCATCTTTTGGTTCCTCAAGTTAAAAATGTCGGGTTTATTTCTTCTTCTCCATTAACCAACTAATATCCCATGGGATTTAAGTCCTATCACTTTTATTTTACTTTTTTATTTCAAGAAAATAAAAGTGACAGAACATAAAGTGGTAAGCTTGTCCCTTCCTCCAGATCATCACTGCCACTCTCCTGCCCAGCTCCACTCATCCCTCCACGGTTTCCCCAATTCTAGTCTCTTCTTTATAGTCCAATCTCTACATTGTTGCCAAAATTACTATTCTAAAATTTAGGTCTGCTGGGCAAAGTGGCTCACACCTGCAATCCTTGCACTCTGGGAAGCCAAGGCGGGTGGATTGCTAGTGCTCAGGAGTTTGATACCAGCCTGAGCAAGAGTGAGACCTTGACTCTATCGATAGAAAAACTAGCCAGACGTGGTGGTGCATGCCTGTAGTCCTAGCTACTGGGAGGCTGAGGCAAAAGGATTGCTCAAGCTCAAGAGTTTGAGATTGCTGTGAACTATGACACCATGTCTCTCTACCCAGGGCACCACAGTGTCTCAAAAAAAAAAAAAAAAATCGAGGTCAGATGATGCCATTTCTCCTCCTCAAAAACCTTTAACAAGTGCTTACGCATTAAAATCCAAACTTCTGAATCTAATAGAGGACTCCAAATCTGGTTCCAAGTTCCACTTTTCCTGTACTCATTTCTTCTGACTCGCCTATGCTCCGGATATACCAGTTGATTTTTATGTGAAAAAATGTGTTATTTACTCATGCCTTTATGCTTTTGCTTTAGAAATCCCCTTTCATCTCTCTCTCTGTTGTTTCTTTCTAGATTTTTTTTCTTCCAGATCTTTGTGTGAACTTGAGTTTTCACCACTTTCCACTGTTTATCTTGGGCTATAATTAGCTGTGCAGGCTCCTTTTCCTCATTTGGCTCTGAATGCCTTGGGACACCAAGCCAGATGAGGATGTAGCATTCAATACATGTTTGTGGCTTTTATTCATTTTCTATTTAAAAGGATACAGACTTATGAAGTAGTCTGAGATTGCTCTAGCCAACAGTGTAGAAAAGAAAAGATGATCGCAACAGGATGTTAAAATGAGATTCCTTTGTCTCCAGCATCTACGGAGTGGTTAGCCTAATTGACATCAGGTCACAAAAATGAGAGTAAAAAATTGCTCTTTCCCATGTGCAGGTTTACAAAGGAATTGATATCAAGGACGTTTCCTATCAGATAAAGGATACAAAAGTGGAACCTAGAGTGGGATTTGGTGAGAGGAGACTGAGAAGGAGTTTCTTTAGATGGAGAAGCCCTGTTGTCTCTTACGTTTCTTTTTGGGGAGGTGTAAGGAGATGGTACCTTTTTACCTCAAGCTTAGTAGGAAGAAGAATTACTCTACAAGTAATTCAAAGGGATTACTTGTAGAGCATTGAAATGTGTTATGCTGTGAACTGTAGATCTTTCTTTTCATGATGAAAATTTAAATGACACGCCATTCTTGTGATAAAAGAAAAGAATTTAATTGGTGGTGGTGTCAGAAAGAAAGGTACAGAAAGAAAAAGAGCCTTTAGGAAAGCTGTATAGTTTTAGAAGAAAGGGTGATATTAAAATATTTAGTGAATTGTACACTATCATAACTTTAACCCATAGAAAATTTATTTCTTACTTGATTTTTAAAGTTAAACCAGCCTAATATTTATGGCGTTCCCTTGTTCATGGTATATTAGCCTATTTATATATTATTGGTTTGGTAATATTTTGTTAAGGATTATGTGTCTTTGCTTATGAGGGATATTGTGCTGTGATTTTCTTTTCTTTTCTTTTCTTTCCTTTTTTTTTTTCACTTCCAGTGTCTTTGTGTAAGATTTTGGTATCATAAAATGAGTTGAAAAGTATTTCTTCTTATATTTCTTTAATATATTTGCAGATGATTTGAGTTATTCCCTCCTTAGTGATTTCATTGTGGACTTTTTTCATGTTAAATCTTTTATTTTTCATTTTTTTTATTAAGCCATAGCTGTGTACATTAATGCAATCATGGGGTACAGTGTGCTGGTTTATATACAATTTGAAATATTTTCACCAAACTGGTTAACCTAGCCTTCATGGCATTTTCTCAGTTATTGTGTTAAGACATTTATATTCTACATTTAGAAAGACTCACATGTAACCTTGTAAGATGGACCATAGGTGTGGTCCCATCAATCACCCTCCCTCTACCCATCCTCCCCCCCTTTCCTCCCCTCCCTCTCCCCCTTCCCCTTATTCTTGGGCTATAATTGGGCTATAGCTTTCATATGAAAGCTATAAATTAGTTTCATAGTA
>NW_003852408.1:21849519-21878590 GCF_000181295.1 Otolemur garnettii
CATATACCACAATTTATTGATCCATTTGGGGATTGATTTTTTTTTTTTTTTTTTGCAGTTTTTGGCTGGGGCTGGATTTGAACTTGCCACCTCCAGCAAATGGTACCAGCGCTCTACTCCTTTGAGCCACAGGGGCCACCCTCATTGCGGATTTAATTTGCATTTCTATGCCTCCTTATGATATTAAGCATGTGCACATGCTTTGCTCCTAGGGTTGGTTCAAGTTTTTAGAATTGTTTTTCCTTTCTATGCTGATTTCTAGTTCTTGATATGATCTGGATTTGAGTTTTTTGTTACATATATATTTCTGATTGATTTTTTTTAAATAAAGAATTTTGAGGAAGTCCAAAGAAAAATTGCTTTTATTCTTTAAACAAAATGAATTACAAAACTGCTTGTGAAGTGGCATGTGTTATAGTACAAATATTTTATCCAATTTTCCTAATAATTTCTAAGTAAATTGTTAACTTTTAGAAATTGCTGATCTTTGCTTTATCGTGAACCAGTGTGGGGAAGGGGAGCGAACCAGTGTGGAAGTGGTGGGGATTGAGGAAAATACAGCACAAGAGAAGACAGAAGATGGGATCGTGAGGTCTGACTGAGCTGATGGCTACAGCCAGCACCAAAGCACACAAAATCGGCTTTATTTTATAGCAGGGATTCTCAACTGTTTATTTTATAGCAGTGGGTCATGACCAATGAAAATATATCCTGCATATCAGATATTTACATTAGGATTCATACCAGTAGCAAAATTACAGTTATGAAGTAGCGATGAAAAATAATTGTATGGTTGGGAGTCACCACAACATGAGGAACAGAATTAAAGGGTCATGGCATTAGGAAGCTTGAGAACCACTGTTTTATAGTATCTCAACAGGGTTGTCCATAGACAAAAGACATATATTTGGTCTTACAGTATGATTGGAAAATGTACAAGACTTTAATAACGATAATCATCCTGTCAATGGTTTCTACTCAACTTCATTAAAATATGGTAAAAAGTGAAAAGGGAAAGCTTACAAGGATCTCTGCATAGTTCTTAAAAATTAAATAGACAAAGAAAGAGCTGGGTGACTTCTGGCAAAGGAAGCACAAAGAAAAGAATACGACTGTTTGGGGAAAGGAGGAGAAGCAGTGGAAGTTCATTCCCTGCATGGTCCCCAGGTTGTAGGGGGGGCTCCCACCTCATAGCCTGCTCTCCACATTGCTTGAGACAGATGCCACTCACTACATGATGTTTGCGGGAGCCATGACTTGATACAGAGGACCACATAACATCCCTCCAGTGCTGTACAATCTAATCTGTTGTCATTGGGTAACTTGATTTCCAAAAAAAAGGGAGAGAATTTCTTATATAAATGAGTTTATTATTCACAAACATGTTTCATCATTTGCTGAATTAATAGCAAATATCTGAACATTTTCTAGCCCTTATAATATTGAGATTTTTTACATAATACAAACTTGATATCTTTATTGACTATCATGAAAATTGATTAGAATACTCAATCAGGTCAAACCTAATCTATTAGATGAAACATCTGTTGTTGAATGCTTGGATTCAAATTCTAGCTGTGTCATTAAATTTTAAATGACCTCTTGATGGCCCAAGAGGATTTCTTATCTGTAAAATGAAGATGCTGATAACTACAGTACTCTTAGGAGTTAACATGTTTTTAAGGATGCCTGCCTGCTAATGCCAATGTCAGTTGAACTTTGAGTGCATTCAAATGGGGGTAAATTTCAACAAGGACCATAAAAAGACTTGACTTCAGCCTCAGTGCCTGTAGCTCAGCGGCTAGGGTGCCAGCCACATACACCAAAGCTGGCATGTTTGAATGTAGCCCAGGCCTGCCAAACAACGACAACTACAACTAAAAAATAGCCAGGTGTTGTGAGCAAGCACCTGTGGGAGGCTGAGGCAAGAGAATTTCTTAAGCCCAGGAGTTGGAGGTTGCTATAAGCTGTGATGATATAGCCCTCTACTGAGGGCAACATAGTGAGACCCTGTCTCAAAAAAAACAAAAAAACAAAAAACAAACAAAATAAAAGACTTGACTTTAGCTGTCCGTCAGCCCCAAATGGCCCCATGGGATCCATCTTTTGCTTACAACCTTCCTCTGTTCTGGGTCTCAGGAGTCCGCATTAGCTGGCCTATTGCCCATTGTTGGGCTCTGCTACAAGTGCAGGTCCTGTGGTGATTGTGGTTTCCATATGTAACCATGTGAGGAAGGTTCCAGGGGAATGAGAGCTGGTGACCGCAGTCAAAGTATGTATAGGTGTTTGCCTGCCAGCATGTCACCAAAGGCACTGTGTCTTCTGTGGAGTTCCAGTCTTCTGATTTCATTTAGTGGGCATGCAGGGGCAGGCATAGGTATAAAGATTGTGGTGGGCTGTCTGGCTGGCCAGCAGGCTGCTAGGTGCCAGCATAGGCCTCCCACACTGCCTGTCTTAGCTGCCTCTAATAGCTGGTAAAGTACAGGCCCTTTGTCCAGAGCCCCTGGCTGGCAGCCAGGGACTAGCCACTGGTGATGCCTGGCAGGCAGGATTTGTGGGAGGACTGGAGCGGGATCTTGAAGGCTTTCTGCTGTGCCACGCATTGACTTTGTGGATGCTGAAAATGGAGGATGTCTGTGGAGCACAGGGAATAGCTTTGAGTGCCCAAAAGGAGGCATCAGTAAAGGTAAGGAAGCTTGGACAGCAAATCTTTCGGTATTATAACAACTTACATGTAGCTGGGCATTGTGGCGGGTGCCTGTAATCCCAGCTCCTTGGGAGGCTGAGGCAAGAGAATTGCCTAAGCCCAGGAGTTGGAGGTTGCTGTGAACTATGTGACGACGCCACGGTACTCTACCGAGGGCAATACAGTGAGACTCTGTCTCTACAAAAAAAAAAGAAAAAGGTGTGTGTTGCCTAAAGATCAGCCCTCGTTTAAGAACATAGCACTGGCTTGATTA
Organism: Otolemur garnettii; assembly: GCF_000181295.1. Lineage (NCBI taxonomy): Eukaryota > Metazoa > Chordata > Mammalia > Primates > Galagidae > Otolemur > Otolemur garnettii. The sequence goes on from NW_003852408.1 coordinate 21,852,480, forward strand.
AGATGGAACATTTTCTCTCTCTTTCTTCTGTTCCTAAAAGGAACAGGCAATGTTCAGCTCTACTGAGCAAGAAAACAGCTCTTGTCCTTTCTCCCTTGACTATGAGGTATTTAATTATCACATGGTGGAACCTCATGAAACAAACCTGACTGCACTTTTCTCTTTTCCTTGATCTAATGACAAATATAGGTAGCAAGTAGCAAGTAAATGTAATATAAGCATAAGAATTACCAGTTGCTACTTCAAATGTGCTTCTTAAATGTCTTTGTGTGCGTGTGTGTGCGTGAGAGAGAGAGAGAGGAAAAAATCTATTAAATACCACTGTCTGCAGGTTCTCCATCACCCTAAGGATTTTTGTCTGACCTATGAAAATCCCTCACGCTACTATTAGGGTCTTGTTTTTTTTGAGATTTTGTATCATAGAATGAGGGGAAAATGCGGGGGGAGAAAGATGAGTGAGCACAGGTCAGGACTTACAAACTCAAAATCTGCAGTCTAACACCTACAGTAATGGTAATGGGTATAAGTGAATGAAGTGGACTGGGAGGGATAACGAGCACATGTGGGCATGGTGGCTGAGTGAAGGGAAAACACCCTACCTCCGGGGTACCCACTGGACCAGCTCCAGCCAACTGTTAGCACAAGGGAAGGCAGGCCCATTGTTGCCATATTGTTTCACTTTTCAAAGACCATCCAAATATGGTGTGTGTGTATGTAGTTTATTGAATCTGAAAACACCGTGCAGGCGGACAAAGCACATCTGGAAGCCACAGACCTCAACTCGGGCCTGGGGCAGAACATTTTAATGGAACTTTAAGGAGAAGTGAGAGCAGCTGAGGTGTCTTGTGATGGAAAGGCAAGAGAGAGGAAAAAGGGGGGGCTTTCTGTGTCTCGTGCTGCTTCATCACGCTCAGTGACGGACTTAGTATTTTGAAACAATTTTAGGTGGCTAAACTGAGTACTTTTGACAACATTCTCACCCTGAATTATTTGGGACACAGAACCACACAGAAGTGCCACATCATAAATGAAAAGAGGGACATCCCCCGCCCCCCATAAGCTACATGGAATGTTATTCTACATTATGAATGAGTTGTTTGTCTCTTCTAAAGGCAAGTAAATTCTTTGCCTTATAATTAATAAAAATGGTAATCAGAAATTTTATTGTGTTTCATGTTAGTAGACAAATGTCTTAATCCATTGTGGTTTAAAGACTCTTAGAGGATAAAATCAGTGTTAACTTAAAAGGCATTATTAAAGAGAAACCCTAGTGATTTTTTTTTGCTCAGTTCTAGCAAGTCTGCATTATTGGCAAAAGGAGACTGAATGGGAAGAGATGATGCCATTGATAAGAGACGTGAAAGTTAGGAAAAAACTAAACTGTTTGACGTCAGAAGGATCTTGTCTCAAATGGTCTTAGGGATGATTTTCATCTGTTAGAGGACTGCAAAGGGCCTCTTTCTCCTGCAGCACATTAGGAAGGGCTGAATGAGCTGAGTGATTCTCAAATTTTAATGTGCGATGACAAATCACCTACGGGAATGCTGTGGGTCTGGGGAGGGGGAATGATTGAGAATCTGCATTTCTAACAGGCTCTCCTGTGAAGCCTGAGCACAATTTGAGTAGCAAGGAGCTAAAAAATGAATAGAGAATAGGGGTGGGGCAATAGTGACATAGGCCTATATCTGTTTGTATGGTCTTTACAGCTTTAATTCCTCTCTCTTCTGGCAGCAATAGACTGATGTAACTTTGGAGAAAACATTTCTGTCCTCTGATTGGCTTGTGTAGCTTGGAGGAGACCCTGTCTCCCCTTACTTTCCTCCTACTCCGACCATCTGTGATAGAGATGAGTACATGAGCCAGGCCTGGCCATCAGCACAAGTAGGCAGCTGATCCATGTAGTTCAATGATACCCAGGCCTTGGATTTGGGGTAGTGCCCTGGCAAAGAGGCTTTCTTTGATAGGTTATGAAATTGGGAGCTTCTAGTGTCCATCAAGGAAGGGGAGTCTGCCTGACAATGAAGCCAACATAGAGGAAGTAGAACTAAAAGTTGGAAAAAGATTCCTGATGGTGTCTTTTGAGTGCCTAGATCCTAAACAGGCAGATACACTAGTCTAGTCAGTTACTTGAGCTAGTAAATGCGTAAGCCAATGTCAAGTTTATATCACTTGCAATAGATAACATCCTGCTAATACAGTGTTGACAAAAGATACATGAATTTCCTCATTACTTAGGTGAATTAATATAAAATCACCAAGTATAGGGCCTGACACACAGCAGAAGTTCAGCAGATACAGCCTTCATTCTCTTCATAATTTTTCTTTGGTTGGATCAAACAATGCGCACGCACACACACACACACATTATTTTTTTTCCAGATAAGAAGCCACAGTTAAACAATCTGAAACTACAACTAGCAGTTAGGTGACAAGCAATTTTATTTTGCAAAACAATCACTATACAGCAACAAATACATTTGCAAATTTGATTGAAAAACATGAACTAACTACAACCAGCCATCGAAGAAATGCCTTTCTATGGTAACAGGCTCTAGAATTATCAGAAGAAAGAAACCCCCCACAGATTTGTAACGGTGTGTTAGAACCTTGGAATCCCAGCATACAGAGTATACTTTTTGTTGATTTTTTTTTTCTTTTTGCTAAAGTTGAAGTGGATTTTTATGATTGACATTTTCTGAGTTTGAAAATAAGCTTTTTCCTGCAGAGGGACTTGGCCTCCACCTACGCACCCAGGCTAAAAATCCTGGGTGTGAAAAAACAAACATCAGTGTTGATTTTAGCACATCAGTCTTTGAAGGAATGCCTGGAATTTGCTTTCCCAACCCATGAATCTACTTTATCTTTGCTACTTAGGCCATGAATAGTTTATTTTCCTTTTTGTGGCATGAAAAATAGAAAAATTATAGTTGCAGCTATATCAGAATCGACCACAGATTCTTCCTTGAATAAAATACTGGCAAAATTATGTTAGATTTTGTCTGATTATTCCATGCCTGCTGTTTTACTATATATGTGTGTGGAGAACTGGTACATTCTTCTATTTAACACCATCCTCTCTTCAGCCTTCTGCCACGCCTAGCTGGTGTTACACAGGTGTCATGCTTGGAGGTAGGACTTTAGCCCATCACCCTGCTGGAATTCAGCAGGTGAATCCAGAGAGAGTTGGTTCCTAAATGAACATGGCCTTTGAAACTCATCATGAAGTTAGGTCTTTCCTGCATTATTGTAAGGTATCCAATTTTTGGTTGCAGGTGACCCAGAGAGTGAGTTCCCTGGAGCGGTTGGCCTTTTAACTCTTTAGAACTCTGGATTACTTATGTATCCTTAAACAGGTTCTCAAAGGCTAAAGCCAGAGAGAAACTGGCAAAAGTAGATCTAGAACTGAGACCATGGTGATTTCAATTCTAGATCAGCGTATGTGTGTCCCCACAAGAGTGGTGTTCAGAAAGCTTAATTTGAGTCATTATCTTGAGAGTGCAAGATGGGCTTTACCCCTTCTCCCCACAAGAAGACATTTAGCCTGTGCGTTTCTCTCTTTTACTGGTATAAATTATCAGTTCCTTTTGTGAATTTTATAAAAAAATCACATTTCCACACAAAGCAAGAACATTTATTAATTATAATTTTGTTGTAATTCAAAACAGACATTTGTTTTAATACCAAATCTAATAATTTAGTGCCTTCTATAATTTTTATTTTGGACAAGTGTTTGTAAGAAACCACATTTTATTAAAATTTTATTAAAAATTATTTTTATTAGGTTTACTCAGTCCTCACTTTTATTAAAAAATTTAAACAAAGGTGAAAAAAATTCTTGCTTCATAGGTTAAAACGTTTCTAACCAGCTGTTAACTTCTTTCTGGAGAACTTTAATCACTATCTAGCACTATCAAAACATGTTATCAAGTACCATAAATCTCCACACAACCATTTCTTCTCTTATTTTCTGGTGCATTTCAAAGGAAGTGGATGAATAAATTGCCCAGATTGGTCAAATCAAACTTCACAGCAATTACTAGGCAGAAAATAGACACATTCATGGTTATACTCAGTAGCTTCTAAGTTTTTGACTCTCATATCAAATAACTAATTTATAAATGGTTTAAGACCGTTTGCCTGTGTAAAATCTCTTAGCTGAGAATGAAAGGTGTGGGTTTGCTCCTAGGGTTTCTCTTGAGGCAATCGCACATTGCCAGATCCACGGGGTCACAGTATGGCAGCTGTGACTCTCTGTCTTTACATGCGTTGGCTGTTTTCTTAGATGCTCCTATACTGCCTCGTTGCCTCAGTCCATGCTCATCATTTCCTCCTTTATATTCGAGAATTGATTTGGCTCAAAGAGATCAAACACCTAGCAGACAATTTGTCTGTAATCGATCATATCTAGCTTACCAGCCCTGAGCAAGAAAAAGAACAGACAAAATACTAAAAAATGCCCAACCAGCCTGGTAGCTGTTTGCCCTATTCAGGCCATTGACTATGTCATTGCTTATTTGTAAGTCTGAGATGAATGATTTGTGAGACAAATTAAGTAATTGCCTTTCAATTTTAAGATGGTATATAAAGTCTGAACAATATCATCTACTGATAAATATACGAAGTCACACTGTGTTCCTTTAGAGAGCACAATTTTAGAGTCTTGAAAAAAAAAACTGATTTAGATATCTGTGTCTCAAATGTTTTGTAGTGATAGCTTCACAAAATGTCATTTTTTTTCTTTTGTTCAAGGGAGCTTTAGTTTGGGTAAGAAAGCCAAGTATCGTCTATTAGAGAATTTAACAAATAGATACCATTTGGAAAAAATAAGAAAACATATTTCAGATGACCACTGTTAGTTTCAACTTTAGCAAATGGAAAAAAAAAGAAGAAAAAGAAAAAAATCTTGTTGGGTTCATGAATAATTATAGGAAGAAAACCAAAACTCTTCTGTGACTAAAAATGAGATAAATTCATAATCTTGAACCAACAATCTGTAAACCCTTTCATGTATAACTGGACCCACCCCCACAAACTCCATGTTGGTGAAAGCAGAGAAAAATAATTTTTTCTAGCATTACGGGAGAGACTTGTATCTGGCACTAAAACAGGGTTACAGCTTTGAGTTGTGATAGAAAGCAACTTCATGCTAAGATTTTTTGTCTTTTTAATTTTTTTTTTTAAATAGGGAGAGAACCCTGCTAACATCTACTTTCACATATCTAAAATTTCAACACCAAAGGGTGCAGGAGACACAGATACTGTGAATAAAGAAGTATAATATTCAAGTATATGAGGAAGTATCACAAATGGCCACAGAGAAATATATATATATATATTTATATCTATAATACTGTATCAAACAGATGAAAAGGGGGTGTGAAACTGTTAGTATGGACACAAATCTAGCCAATCACCTGACATTCTAATCAGACACAAGTCCATCCTAATGAAAAGTACATCCTTCCTAAGAGACGCACTCTTATACCACTTCCTCACCACAGCTCAAATGCTTTGTAACTATTTTTTTTAATTAGTTAAATAATTTATTGGATTGACATACTCTGATATAATTATCCAGGTTCCAAATGTTAATAACTTAATCGAATCTTTCTTCCCATTTATACAAAATAACACTTTAAAAAACTTATTTCTTACATGTTCTTCCCTTCATTCAATCAGACTCCTTGATTTAGTTTAACCTGTCATAAGTTACAATGGGCAGTTTTTATTGTCTCACTCAGAAACAGAATCGTGAAAAGAGCAGCTTGGATTTTAACAAGGCCTTTCAGAATGTAGTGGATAGCCTTCAGGCACATGAAAGGTAAAAATGCAATTTTTTTTAAAAGTAATAATACTCATGCAAAACAGAGCAGAGCAAAAATAATTGTCCAATTGTACCCATGTAAAGCCAGTGTCTTCCTGTTGCAAATGGAAATCAGGTCAATTTCTGCATATACTATTCATTTTTTAAATATAAAATTGTAACAATTACTACAGTTTGGGGATGAGATTATTTATTTTATGGTTTTCAAAGAATGAGAATAACACCTGCTCAGAGCCCACTCCTGCCAAGAGCTCATGCCTAAATAGTATTACTTCAATGCTAAATGAGAGATATTCACAAGCCCTGCTTAGCAAGTGCAGCAGTGACATCCTCAGCCAAAGTGGCAAGCTGAGGAGATTCAAGCAGGTTGATGCTTCCAGAGGAAGAGACGTTGCTGAGTCGTCGGGGCGACGCCACGCTGGATCTGCCTGGGGACTGTGTGATGATCTCAGCCCCGTGGTCCACACGGGCCTTGGCATGCTCTCTGAAGTTCAACTTTTGGCTGTCAATCTGTTTAAGACAAGCATCGGTTCTCATTAACTCAAGCATCTTAACTAGCCCTAGCTCCTTCTCTACATCCCAGAGTTGAGACTAAACTGACTTCATTTCAGCTCTGTCATCCATTCTTTCTATTTGTCCAGGTCTTCAATCTGGGATCTACTTTGATAAAAAGTTATTTCAGAAGGATTCAACGAAAGAAGACAAGATTTGCCCATGTCCCTGTTTCTTACCTTGACATTGCCACCTCCAGGTACGTGGTGAGCATTATCAAGTGAACCAACTTTAGCTTGGGCCTTTTCTTTGAAATCCAGTTTTACACTCTCAATTTTTACACGTCCACCACCTGTGACAAGAGAAAGGGTTTTAAACACCTTGCTAAAATTATATCTTGCATTTAAGGTGACTATTTTCCAAAATGATTGTGATAGGTAGACAACTGCAAACTACAAATTTATTACCTCTACTGTATCTCCAACCATACGTGTAAATGGAATCTTAGAATTTCTAGACCATTTCCCTATACCATCCAAGATCACGACATTCTTTTTATACCATTCTATGGATTGTTTAACATGTTAATATCTTTTTTCTTTACCCATATCTAAGCTAAGAAATCAGGAGGGATTTTCTTTCAATAGAAACTCTAAAAAATAACAAGATAAAAAATTCTATTTGCACCCTTTTAAAAACTCGAAACATTCGTTTATTTCTACACTTGATCTTAGCCAAAAGGCTGAGGAGCAATAGCCTCTCATTTCTAAGGAAGAAAGTTAAATTGAAATGAAAACTCTTCTTTATTTTTGTTCATGGTACCATGTCATTTATCCAGAGAGAATGGAGCACATATGGGCAATAGCTTCATTTATAAGTTTTCAACATTGATGGCTTCACTGATGAAAGGAGTCGGGAGCTAAATTGTTTATAACTAGTTAGCTCTAAGAGCCTCCCATTTTAATTAGCATATTATGTGATAGGGAAGAGATTTAAGGAGATAGCTTTCTCATATAAATGCCATAGGTCTAATTTGACACTGACCTTGATCTGATAATACCGAGATTGTTTGGGCCATGCCATTTCCTCTACTGCTAACTAGTTTGAAACTGTACGATCTGGTGATTCTCAGGGTACATGCTCTGACACCCACTGTGGTCTTCCCCAGCTATCCTGTATGTCTTAGGCTTTCAAACGCAGGGAGCTCTTTTATACTGGATAAGTATTTGTTTTCTTTTAGCCTGTCCTTGACCAACCTTGAGTGTCTGCTGATGTCTTTGATCTGGAAATAAGTTAGAATAGACTTTCTCCTACCTTCCACCTAAAAACATTGCTTTCACTTTCATTGGCAACTTGGTTTTCAGCACATGCAATTTCTAGAAAGCTAGTAGTGGTTAGCAATGTGACCCTCTACTATCATTGACTCTCATTTGGGATTTTGATTTGGAAAGATGCCTGGGGCTCTATGAAAACATGAATAACATTTTCAATATTGGGATTCTTGTTGCCCATGTATCCCTGTAGGCCAAAGAGGGAGGATTGTTAAGCCTATATAGGTCTCTTACACCTTGCAGTGTTTTTCTCCTGCAATGCCTACATATCCATGCTAAAATCCAACTTCCTGGACAGGGACTTCTTAAAATTATATGGTGTTATTAGATTACATTTTTGGAGAAACATCCATTCATTCTTTTCCTGAAGGCTTAGGAAATACACAATCTTATTTAACTCATGCTTATAAGAGATACGTAGTTATCCTTCCATTATAACACACGTCATTTCACAGAGGTTTCTTCTCCTCATATTTTACCTGGTTGCATTGGTCTTACTTGTTGGTTGTGATGAGATTAGCATGATTTATAATGATTCATAAAAACATACTTATCTTGGTTAGTGGCTAGAGAACATTGGACTTTAAACTAGAAGAGATCAACTTCTTTTTTTGGTATTTTTGTATTTTGGGGTAGCCTCTGATAGAAATTGCTTTCTTAAGCTTTCCTTTCTCATTATATTATGTATGCAATTGTCAATATAATCTTGTTACTTTTTTGCTGAGCTGCCTTCTGAGGGAGAAAAGATAATAATGCAATATCAAGCCAAAATATATTCAAAAAAGGAAGCACAAGAAGTCTATTTCTTTTGAGGTCTCGCTAGACATTCTTATGTAACTGTTAGATAGGCCCATTTGAATTCAGAGATCTGTCTTTGGTTTTGAAGAACTCTAGCATCCACCAGGAGCAATAATTGCAAAAGACTATAATCTTTAGCAAGATTTATAAATGAAGTTGAGAAGAGAGGGTATTTAATTTATGCCTCTAAGTGTTGAATTATTTTCTTTATTTTCTTCTTCAATATTCCACATTTCAAAGTAACTGTGAAAAGCTTGCTCTTGTCAAGAATTGTCATACTAACGCCTCCTTATGAATTTGGTCATTTAATTTGGTAATAATAGAAGTAAAAGCTAGATTTAGAAATAGAGGGGAGTCAATAACAACAGTCTTTTATGACCAGAAAATTATACACAGAATATTTCTTTATTTATATGAGATTTTTCTGTACATTCAGATTTCAGGTGAATTGACTAACTATATCCTTACTGTCTGGAATTAATCTCCAGTATTTTTCTTTTATGTTCTACACAAAGATAGGTAGTGTGGTCAAATATTTCAGTCATACTGTTGACACTGCAGTACAAAGTCAATTAAGTGCTCATGAAGATGAGTAGTATTGGACTTCATCCCTGCTGACTTGGGAATGACAGAAAAACTAATTCCAGAGCAGCAATTATAAAACTACTAACGAAGATGCCAGGCACAGAGCTTTGACTTGTCTTACCAACACCCTTTCATAAAATGAGTCCTGATTTCCAGACATTTTCAGCGTACTTATGCATTTTAAAACTTATCTTACCTGTCTTTGGTTTTCAATCAACAAATTCTCAATAATTATTGCTCAATTTTTCTTACAGGTTGCTTTTGATAACATTTGAGACAATGATTCATGGAAATACCTAGTTCTTGGTTTATATGTTAAAATGCCAAGCACAATTGCTTTCCTTTTGTCTTTGTATAATTCAAAGGAAATTTATGTATTATGTCAACATATTTAAGAACATTACAACTCTGATAGCTATCTTTTACTACTTATCAATGGAAGTAGAATTTAACAAAAATATATAATACATGAAGCCCAGAAAAAATGACTCATATGTGTTAAATTCACATCTTAAAGGGGGGAAAAACCCATAGCGAGTATGAATGAAAAATCTACTTTATAGCATTTTTCCTAGGAGGTATTCTGAGAAAACAAAATGAGTCCTTTGTCAAGCAAGTTGGGGAAACATTGCGTTTTGCTTATTGACCTAATAAAGAATCTGAAAAATCCATTGGCTAAATAAATGTCTTCAGCTTTGCACAGCACAATGCTTATTTTATATAATGTAGAAAAAAATAAGTTTCATGGAAAACCTTATTCAGTTGATGTTATCATATGTGAGTATATGATCCAATGTATTTTATAGACTACATATTTGAAAAGAACTCTGAAAACCATGTTGAGTCCGTAAAGATTAATGCATCTTATGGACTTTTAAACTTTAACCTGTTTTATATGTGGCCTATTTGTGGTAATTGGGTTCACTTATCCCACATGAAAATGTCTTAACATTTCTAACTTCAGCTTATATTAATAAAAGCAGGAGGTATCAGGATTTTGAAACATCCTTCCAATTAGGTATTTCACAACAACACAAAAACTTTGCTTGTCGATTTCCTGACTATTGTTAAACATTTCTCAGACTTCTATAAATTCCTTACCAGGCCTGTGGCGGATGTTCTTCAGAGAGCCACATTTGGATGTCACATGGCTTAGGTCTATTTTCTTGGTAACAATTTGCACCTATGTGAACCACATAAGACATACTTAAAATAGTTTTGACATGGACAAAAAAGCCAAGTCCACACATAAAATCTAGAAATACACCCAAACTCATAACATGCAACAGTATATCCAGAAACCCAGTCTGAAGTACACACACGCACAGGAAAACATAATTTCCCATATGTTCTCCCACATGTTTGGATTGGAAAGAAGGCCCCAAGTTAAAGGAAATCCTGGAATAGAAGATTTTATTAGTAGAAAGCAGATCATGCCACAAGAGAATAGAAACACTTGCATTAATAAGGCAAGCTTCCACTCAGAGAACTAAGCCGCATTGTGTTAAGCCTTTCCATAAGCGAAGAGCTACAAAGTGAATTATTCTTTATAAAGTGATTTTTTAGATAAAAGTGACCAATGTTGCTCACAGTTCCCACAAAACCAACATTGCTTTAAGATAAAAGAAAGGTCTAAACGTGCTTTCCTGAGCTGTTATTAAACTGTCCTATCTTGGCTAGAGAAATTTTTCTTACACAGCACATTATAAAATGATAGCAACATTTTTTTCTTCTTTGGGTTTTATTGAAAAATTTTCCTGTCCCCACATAGAAGCAGTCTTCTCTAAGTGTGGTCCATTGCCATCTGCATCAGAGCACAAGGGAATGACTGAAGGAGACATATTATAATAAGGGATTCTTTTGTAGGAGAAAGTTGAAGACTATTGTTTAAAGGCTTGGGAACTCCTCTACTTTCCTTAATAATAATAATAATAATAATAATAAAAGATCTTTACTTATCCTAGTTTGTCCTTTTCCAGTGGGGTGTTTTGACCAGCAGCACCTGTGTTAGAGGCTCAGGGGATCCATTCCCTCATGCCCTCAAGGTAATTACGAGGACTGGGCTGCTTCTGTGATAGTATCACGGGGTGTGAACTCACACTCATGTAACACCAATGAACTGTAACCATGTCAGTGGAAAGACCAACCCTGAAGCTTGGTTGAGCATCCTCAAAGGAGCCCAGCAAACACTGCTATGGACTTCCCGTGACAGTAATAGCTTTATGTTCAGCGAAGCTACTTTGATTTTCCGGTGACGGGTTCTCCTAAAGGGCACTTGCTTGTTTCTCCCCTCTTCACTGCTTAACTCCACTTCTCCCAGTGGATGAGAAAGTAGCCATGATTATTAGACAAGATAGGATTTTAGATTTGATACCTGTAAGTTATCTAAGTCATAAATTATCAGAACCCGAGGTTTAGGTAACAGGATCTGTAGACCAGAGAGTCAACCTAATACATTTTTTGAAAATTATTTGTGTTGGATGAAGAACCTGCTTCCTTTAGCTTGAGCTTGCCTGCCCATTTCAATTCTGCCTCAAACTTGAGAGACACGGATTCATCTTTCCCTTTCTCTCAGAGGGTATTATTTACACTAAATGAAAGATACAGGGAAAAAATCCCATCAAGATAAAGGGTGTACTGGGACTTGAATCTTTTTCCTTTGAATTATAGATGAATCATGCTTCACCAGTTTTGCGTTACTCTAAATGATATCCCAACTTTCATGAATAATGAACCACTGAAGATTGATATCACACACTTTGGGTACTTACAAGTATATCAATTCTTCCTCAAGGGTAAGCTAAATGGAGCTGGACAAGTGTGTGCCCAGCTGACTTTCACTGGGGAGTAGAGACAGCATGAGGCAGTCACTTCAAGACAAAAGGGCTGGCAAACAAAGATGGCAAGTGAAGTGGATTTGCCATCCTCCAGAAAACCATGGTGCACCTCATGGTTTTCTTTTCCAATTGAAAGTGAGAAATTTGCTAATGATCTACAGGGAAGGATGAGAAGCCCATCACTGAAAATGCAAGCCTGACAAGCCACCGTACCAGGGGGACAAGTGGAACAGCAGTGTGAGGCAGGAGCGTGTTGAGAAGGAGGCAGGGAAAGAGACAGGGGGCTGGCTGTGCAGGTGGCTCCACATAATCAGGACAGCTTTCTGGTAGAAGCATCTACTTACATTTCCGCCCCCAGCAGAATGTTTGATGTTATCCTTGGAACCACATCTGGACTGAACTTTGCTAAAATCGATCTTCTTGTTTAAAATTTTAACCTAAAAGGAATTGGAGGTAACTTCACTGTGCATTTTTCTTTCAAGATGCTGGGTACAGGGACCTAAAATGGGTAGCACCAAGGAGGCTCCAGACTCCCTTCCACCTACATATTTGTTTAAGAGAAAAACACTGGATCCGAAGAGCAGTTCTATTATGTAAATATGAGCCCTGATTCTTCTACTCTCTCAAGACCCAAGTGCTACTGAGCCTTTGGTATCCCAAGTGGTATCTACATGTGATCAGAAAACACATGGGAGTAACTAAAAAAACTCTAATCATTTGTGATAGGGAGGCTGCCAAGGTTGGGGGCAACACTGGGACTCAGGTCCACTCTAAAGTTTGACAGTAGTTAATACTAAACCTTGTTCAGCACAGGATCCTAAAAGACATCCCAGCCCCACCACCACCAAACACCACAGTTCAGCTGTCACAAGTATTAATCTCCTTGTATACTTGACTTGAATGGCTAATGGTCTACATAGCACAAGTGAGGTTCACAAGTGGTCTGGCTGAATGTTGTAGGTCACAGTGATCTTCTGAAGGCCCCTTAATGGCAACTGCTCAAGTGCCATCATTACCTAAAGCATTTTTTCCATCTTTAGAAGAAAATTAAAGCCTCTTGGTTAGATGACTTGTTCTAGGTCATATACACATGGCTTTGATTGGATCTAGTAGATTTAAGTTTATATGTTTTATTTTCTAGTCTCACAAAGTCAACCATTCATCTTGAAGGCAATAGTAAATCCAGATCTGGAGAGACTTAACTCCGGCGTAAAATAATTTACAAATTCGTAACACTTGTGACTTTTTCCATGTCTTTTGAGCCTTGCATGTTTGGGTGGACAGATAAGCAATGTGAGCATGGAAAGAAAGGTTGTTTTTGCTTCTATTGCTGTGTTGGCCATTTGCTTGTTTTGTTTTCCTGCGGCTACTACTACTCTTCGTCTCTCCCTGCCTCCACAATTGCTATCCTCTATATTTTGCCAGACTATGTTACAGTCTATACTTTAAAGGACTGTGTACATTTTCAAATTTATCACCAGGCTTTCTGCATGTTATTAATATCTCTCTTGAGAATGCCCCCATTCCAAGTTTTGAGTCTGTAACTGATCATTCTTCAACCAATCAATATTCCCAGTGGCAGGCTGGCAAGAAGAATTTTATTCTCAAGGGTATTAGGTAAACAATGGAGATTTACTTGCAAAAACAGTTGAATTTTCATTTGCATAAAAGCCATATAGCCTGAAGTTGCATAACTATAGGTTAATATCATTGAAAACTATTCAGAATTATTTTATTTTAAAGAATTCTATTTATCCTTCCACTGCAATAGAGAAGAACATTATAGTTACTTTCTGGCTATTCCCTGTGTAACTCTAGTTGGATTTTATCATAACGGACTAAATGAAATGATCTGCCACTCTACTCTCTCTCCATATATGTTTAATTTTCCTTTAGAGAAATTAATGCTTTTTTCTCTAAAACATGGTTCCTTTAGGAAAGGATAGAAAGATAACATGTAGGTTATGCCTGCAGACAAGAAGTCACTCTTGCCAGTCAGTTGGAAATATGAAACATGTAAAATGAAAGAAAATACATTCCTACCATACAGTTTTTAGGAAAATGATTTACAAGTCAGAGGCATCATCTTGATGTCAACTTGACTTATTTAGGCAATGGGATTTTGATTTCTTAAAATCTGACATTCTTTGATGCTTCTTTCTTTATCAAAAGGCCAACATGTCAACTCAAGGTATAGAGATATAGAAGTAATTAGGATCCCAAAAGTTGGGCTTCTCTCCATTAATATGGTATACAACATTCGTTCAGCTTTCATGGATAAGTATTTATTGAGCACCTACAATACCTGGGACCCTGAGGACAAGATGGACCTTGTCCCTGATTCCACAGAGCTTATGGTCTAGTAGTTGAGATATGACAGACATTAAATTATACAACGGAAAGTTTAATGACAAATGGGGTGAGAGGGCTGGCTACAGAATAGAGAGTAGAACATGTGTAGCAAAGAACAGACACAGGGAGACAAGTTAACTGACTATGGCAGTGATGTCAACAAGAGATAATGTGTCTTATACTATAGTAGTACAGAAGAGACTGAGAGATATGGGCAGATGTGAGAGCTATTCAGAACACTTAAAGATAGCCAGGATATGAAATGAGAGAAAGGGAGATGAGTAAATGAATACAAAAGTTTGAGTTTCTGGAATTATTAAAGATATAGACAACTCTTGATTATTTTAACATGCCAAGGCTGAAACTAGAATTAATATCTTATACCATATCCTTTAAATTATTTATAGAAATTAAAAAATCAGTTAACTAGAGTCTATTTTAAAACCTTAACTTTTAGAATTTTTTAAAATAACCTGTCAGTTGCAGAAAAAGCATATGATAAAAATGCAATATGACATTGCATTATTTGACACAGTATTATTAGCAAAATATGTTTTTAATAGTGTATCATATATCATATTATTTGCATTAAATTATTTTATAAAAAATATTATAAAAGTTCAGAACTTCTACATTTCAACCCTGATGTGTTGGTGTAGAAGGCATTGTTAAATACAATTAGCATTTTCATATTATATAACAGAAGTTGAAGCAAACAAGAAACATTAAGGTATAAAAAATTACATGCTTTGCAGATAAGTGACTATTACTTTTTTCTTTAAATTTTTTTGACTAGTTATTATTATTATTATTATTTTGGCTGGGGCTACGTTTGATCCTGCCACATCCAGCATATAGGGCTGGTGCCCTACTCCTTTGAGCCACAGGTGCCGTGCAAGACTAATTTTTGTTTTAATACAAGTTACAGACTCTGACTTTATAGCTTAGCCATTAAAAGATGATATTAAAAGTTCTACATAGAAAGTGTGGGTAATATGAAATTTGTTTACTATTCTGTGAAAATGTGAAGGGTGGACCAGAAAGAGATGACTATCTCTGACCTTCAATGACCTTTAATTCAATGGATCTGTATGGAACTGATCCACAGAAGCTAGATGGCTTTATTTCTAGATTATGATGACGTGCTCCTAGTCTAATGGATTTCTCCAAATACATTGTTTTAAAAAGATACTAGGGCAACACTGTCAGGGAAAGTAATACAGTGACAAGTTCTATAAGCTTCTTTATATAAAGGATGAGTTCTCCCTTTAAACAGGAATGAATTGTTTGAAGATGCCACCATCTTTAGCCTCTCTGACTTGAAAACGCCTGACATGAATGAAGCAAAACCACATAATTCATAAGACAGTCAATCAAATCCACATGATCTAAGTAACCTCTCTATCCAAGAAGTAAATGAAAACAACCTTTGTGGAACCATTTCATTAGTAACTCTCCACTATTACAAGAGCATTTAACTTGTGCTTTTCAAACTGATCTTCATAAGGCCAAAGGATAAAAAAATGAGAAATCTATCAAAACATGTAGTAGTATTCCATGTACATCAGATTACCTGCAAAAAAATCCTGATTCATAGATAGAAAAGGCAAAAATCACCGTTCAATAAGTTATTGCTTACATTTTTTATGCTACATATTTAGAGAAATTGTTTATTTTCTTATCTCTGTTTAATTCAGGAAGCCATGTTCTTATAGAACTAACATTATTTATTCCAAAATTTAGATTTAATGTAGATTGGAGAGCTAACTACATAGGGTAGCTTCTACTTAAAGCATGTAATAAAGTTTTACCCATGCCTCAGGTTAAACAAACCAAGATCATTATCTATAGTGAGTCTGAGATTGCATATATTCTTTCTAGTAGAATGAATTTGTATTTTTGCTGGAGAGATTCACTTGCTTTCTGTAAAACTACTCATATCTTCACCTATTGTCTGTATTCCATTAGGCATTGATTTGCCTTGCTGAACTGAACAGCTGAGCTGAGCCTGACAACAGAAACCTGGACTTTAACAGAAGGCGTAATAGCTATAAGCACAAAAACCATATGTGTAGAAGAGCAATAAATGTTCAAAGGGGGCAAGAAATAAAGGTCTCCAACAAGGGGAGTTATTTAGGTCCCAAAACATGTAAGTAAACAACAACAAAAAAGATTTCAAAATTAATTTTTTTTTTTAAATTTTGAGATAGGGTCTCACTCCATTGCCCTGGGTAGAGTGCTATGGAATCATCACTTCACAGCAACCTCAAACTCTTGGGCTAATGTGATCCTCATGCCTAAGCCTCCTGAGCAGCTGGGACTACAGGTGTACACCACCACGCTCAGCTAGTTTTTCTACTTTTGACAGAGACAGAGTCTCACACTTGCTCAGGCCGGTCTAGAACTCCTGACCTCAAGCAATCTACTCACCTTGGCCTCCTAGAGTGCTATGACTATAAGCATAAGCCATTGGGCTGGACCTTAAAATTAAATCATTTACATACAACCTAACCACTTCAAATTTTATCACAATAGAGCCTGTGCCAATGATCCAAATTAACATTATATCTTCAAATTTACTCCTCTCTTCACCAATTAAGAATTGTATGAATATTTTGCTCTCTGTACTTAGAGATCACATGTCGCTACTGCAAAATCTAACAGTGATCCTGGGTTGGCCACTACCCATTCAAATATCCTAGGCAATCAATTTACAATTGGGTTAGTCAATTCAATTTTTTTTTAACTGTGTGCATTTATAGGCACTCAATCGAATAATAAAGGATTTTAACATATCATTTTCAGAATTTATAAGAAGCCCTAACAGAAAATTTTTTCCCATCATTCCACAAAGTGGGAATTCCTCCGTGTATCTGATCCTGCTCTGTAAGGAAGCTTTCTTAAGGGGACACTGCTGAAGTGCTGAGTGATACATTTTCCTGCAAAGACAGTTCAATTGCAATACATACCAATTTTCCAATTCATTTTACCCTCCAATTTCAGTGCATTTCTGCTATCTACCACAAAATGGAAGGCAAATCTCCTCCATCTGTTTCTTATCTTGGTGAGGAAACATCTCTTTCTAGTGCAAAAAAGTTACTTCATAACTCCACTGGTAGGGACTTTTTCCAAGTCATCTGATGCTGAGATAGAATAATTTTGCAACAAGTTAACACTTGCCTGATGAAAAAATAGATTTTCTTCAAAAGATACTGTGATTTTACGGCTATTTTTGTTCTTTCTGTAATTTTTGTGTCATATGTCTTTACTAGTCCTTAACTATCATAATCTCTAGGGAAGGTTTAGTTCAGCTTAAAAGAATAAGCTACTTTTATACCAATTTTATGAATTGCCAAATGTAGTAAAAGTCAATTGAAATCAGGCATAAAAATATAACTAGATATGATAAAGACAGAGAAAGAAAATAGATATCTTCACATTTATGGATCGATCTAATCTAGAGATTCCTGCAAAGCTGAGGCTAAAACCACTCTTTCTGCTTCTCTACCTTAATGAGTCTCCTGAACAAAATCACATATTGTTAAATTTTGATGTCAAATTATAACAACCTTTCCCTTATTACATTTTCTTTTTAGTTTTAATAAAAAATCTTGGATATAACTTTTATTTCCTTGTGATTCTAATAAGAAACAGATTCTTTTAAGTATTAATATTTTCGAGAATATAATCAAGTAAACCCACATTTAGTTAAGGAGGATATTAGGACATGGGGACGTTTATAAAAATAATTTATTTTAAATAGATAACCTAGTTACTCTGTTTCAAGGAGTTCTCATCACAAGCTAAAATGAAGAAGTTTTCAATTGCTACTAACTTAATTTTATTCAACTTACAGTTATAATTACGTGCATTTATGTTTTAATATAAACATAAGAACAATGCAATAGTTGGGTATTTTCAAAAGACTGCAAGAATAGTTTGAGTCTTGTGGAGTTTAGTTTAAAGCTCAAATTTGGTAGAATTTTGATTTTTTTTTTTCTCATCTGCTTAAAAACATTTCATTCATGAAGTTAAAAAAAAGTTTCTCAAAGCTCATGTCTTTTGTAACATCTTTCTATAAAAACATCTCAGGCAGGGTGGTGCCTGTGGCTCAAGGAATAGGGCACCAACCCCATATGCTGAGGGTGGCGGGTTCAAACCCAGCCCCAGCCAAAAAAACTGCAAAAAAAAAAAAAAAATAGAGTGTAAGACAAAAATTGTTATTACAAAAACATCTCAGGCTATATTATCATAGGACATTATAGTACTTGTTTTGAAAAGGGCACATCCATCTCCCCTCTCCTGCCCCATTGGTTATGTTTTTTAATTCTTTGGGCTTTCTTGACCAGAATCATGAGGTAGCAGAGAAGTTTGTTGCTGAAGGAAGGAGCAACACTGATTTTTGTTTGAACGGTGAGTAGGAGTGCTTTGTAGGTTCACATTTTGGCAAGATCTTTATTCTAAACCTGCCTGAAAATAGATTTTCTTTGGCACAAAGGAAGAATACCACAATTCAGTGGTAGAAACTATGAGAAAAGGAGAGTGGCAGGAAAAACGTCGAGGTTACAAAGGAAAGGCTTTTGTGGAACACTGAAAGGGCATTACACGTTTGCTCACGTAAAAAGTTATCACCTTCATCCTTTTTTCTTTCAAGAATGGATGTATTCTTTTATTTCTTCAATGACAGAAGTTTTGAACTATTGTATAAGTGGTTCAGTATTATAAGGAAAATGCTAAATAATACTTGTATAATTTCCTTCCAGCCTAATTGCTTTGTCTAAAGATATAGCGTAAAAGCAAGGTTCAGGTTAAAATAGATCTCAAGGACCCCTGCTTGGAAAAGACACGAATGTTTGCCCAGGAGTTGAAGTTATAAGTTAATAAATGCAATCAGGTGACGAGTACATTAAGCACTCACCCTTTACCACTAAAAATCATCCATGTACATAAAAACTGCTTGCACCTCTTAATCTATTGAAATAAAAAAATTTCATAAGTTTTACTAACAACTCTATTCAATACAATTAATCATAAGTACAAGTTTGAATGCTACAATTCTACTCATCAGAACCTATAGAATGTCTATTACCAATAGCAATACCTGCCCTTAGGAATGTTTGGTCAATAGTTGCCAAAAGAGAAACTTGGTGAACCATTTTCATATTTTGGAGTGAACATGAAAAAATAGTATAAAGCATCACAGGAATTCCTTGGGAAGGAGATGAAATCATAATCACTAAAAGACAGCCAAATGAGATAATGGTCAGAATATAAAATAGAAAAATCAAATTTATACCAGAAATGTAAGTTTAAAATCCACAAAGCATTAGAGAGACAGCCAAAAAACACCTGTAAGTCAATCAACTAAAGGTTTCTCCTCTATGGTTAAATCAAATATTTTTCTCATGATAACCACAAGGAATGGACATATAATGCTATTTTCATTGTATTTTAATAGGCTAGCTTCCAATAGGCCCCAGTTCTTAGCAATAAATTGAGAACAGTAACTCTTTAACACCTCTACCTCCTTTTTAAGAACCAATAGCTTATAACATGAGGAAGGCAATGTTAATGAGACTATTTCTGGCAGCAAATATGTGCTCATGTGATTCTTACCTGTCCCCCCTTTGGCTGGTATTTGATGTTGTCTGTCGATCCGATTTTGGATTTGACGTTCTTCAGATCTGGCAGTGGCTGGTTAATGAGCCGGAGCTGCTTGGGAGTAGCAGGAGATTTGGGAGGAGTGCGTATGATGGCGACTTTCTTCTCAGTGGGCACCAAGATGGCAGATTTGGGGGTTCCTGGTGTGTGAGGGGTCCTGGGATAACTAGGGGTTCCAGGAGTGCCTGGTGTGCGTGAAGAATAACTTGGCGGGGTGCCAGGAGTGATGGCTGTGGATCCAGGGGTCGTGGGCGTCGAGGTGCCACTTTTTCCTGCTCTGCGAATTGGCTCTGACCCTATATTAACAAACATGGTGAAAATCAAACCAGAGCATCCAAAGGTTTTCCTCACAATATCCTTCTTCCCATAGATGGTTGGAACTCATATTATGTTTAATTTCTAAAGCATTTAGAAATATCTACAAATTCTCATAGTAATGCTAAAAAGGCAAGAGTCTCTTTTCTTTAGGCTCATAACCTAAAGACATCCTTTTGAACATGGATTGTCATCAGTACAAAAATATAACCTGATTTATTCTCTTTAATTCTCATTATTTGTGTGTCACAAATTATTGCTCCATTGTGTGACCATTAAGGCATATGGACCTGCCTTTTACTTTGAAAAAGAGTCTGCACTTGACATTGTAGGTGGACCCTTATTTAATGAAGATTTCTTGAGTGATATCTAGATCATTCATACCACTGTGTAGTAAATTCATTCTGAGATCCAGGTAAACATACAATATAAAACCATTGTTTGGATCACATGGTTTTGATCACGTAGAAAGGTATTTATGGAATCATCATGTTTCAATATTACTCCCTCAGCTTATTATTTAGGAAAAATGTGAGGTGCATATGAGTTTACTAAAAGCTGCCAGACATTATTCTATCATGTATTCCCCTTAGAGGGAAACTTATATCAATGCTTTAAAAGTAAGTCTAGTTCTTTAGAATATTGGGATGTTCTAACAATATAAAATTCCTTGGGAACGTCGTGCCTGATGGTGCTTTCATCACTAGTGTGGCAGTCTGAAGTTAAATTCCTAATCCTGCATCATTAATTCTTCAACATTTTCTACGATGTATTTCTTTGCCTCAAGTTAAGCTCAACCTCATTTGATTAATTTAGCCCCTATTTATCGATACGATGTTTCTCTCATAATATCTTTTTGAATGTTCTTGAATGCCATGTCAAAGACTTTTCTGAAAGAATTACAAAAATAAGAAAGCAACACAGATTTCCAAGCACTCTGTAAATACCAAACAATTGCTAACCAACCAAAGATGCACAACACAGAAGTTAGGGGCAGCGCTTTTTGTTCCCAATTCAGAATTGAGAACCTTGAGACTCCTCTACACAGATGCTGCTGAATTCTAAGCCAGAGAATTAACATCTAAGAATTTACCTTTTTTAAAGCACTCACATGTCATCTATAACTTATGTTTTGTGGGAAAGGCATACTTTTTGTCTTTTACTGTTGAATATGTATACTTTGTAAAATCAATGGGTCTTCTGAAATTACGGAGAGAATAAATGAACATATAATTCAATTTTAAAACATCAAGTGAAAGGAATCTTAGAGGTCACCTAATGCAATTGATCATTAGTACAGGAAGTTCTTTTTGAGAAGGGAACATTGAGTCTTTGCTTAAGTGTTTACAAGGAGTGAGCTCAAGAGACTTTATGTAATTGTGACTAGAGACACTGTCAATCTACCCATCAGTTTAAGTTAATCTTCTGGAGAAACAAAACAGCTTCAGTGGTTCTTTCAGTGAACAGTTTTCATGTATCCAGTAAAGGTACCCTGTTTCATTTTGGTCTTTAAACATAATAAGGTCATAGTTAGACTTTTCAACTGATACATGAAATGAGATATGAGAAGACTAAAGTGGTAAATTAGTGTGGATTCTGTGATTCTCGTTGCTTTCCACAAAAACGACATTTCAAGACCAGCATGAACCAACCACAGCCATGGCTTGGCTTTTTGTAGCTTCCTTACCCCTACTTTGTTTATGAGATAATTTTTTTTTTTATTAAATCATAGCTATGCACATTAATGCAGTCATGGGGTACAGTGTGCTGGTTTTATATACAACTTGAAATATTTTCATCAAACTGGTTAACATAGCCTTCATAATAGTTATTGTGTTAAGACATTTATATTCTACATTTAGAAAGTTTCACATGTACCCTTGTAAGATGCACCGTAGTTGTGGTCCCACCAGCCAATCACCTTCCCTCCACCCATCCTCCCCCCTCCCCTCCACTCCCTTTCCCCTTTCCCCGCATTCTTGGGCTATAATTGGTTTCCTAGTAGGGCTCAGTACATTGGATATATTGGCTAAATTTTTAAAGTAGGCTTGAGTCTGTCACTACATTCTTCTGAAAACTTTCTCCAGAAACCTTATTTCTTTCTCAAATCTTTTTTTTCCCCTAGGATTTTATCAGTTATGAATATCTCAGACAGTACGGGAGAGGAATATTCTCCGTACTACTCCGTAGTATTTTCCATTGTACTTAGCCCTGAAAACTTTCACAGAGGCTGAACACAGCAGTGCTCGTATGTTTTTTAATGGAATGTATTCGATTTAGAATTCATCAAAGTGTGCTAAGGTGTTTTCACTCTATGGAGACTGATCTGAAGTAATATTCTGGATATGGATAACTATTTTATTAGAATAATTTTTTTAAAAAATAAGAATAATTTCTGGTAGAAAATGGCTTTAAGCTTCATAAAAGTAAAGAGATAAGGTTTTGTTTTACATGTGGAGAAAGGATAAACTACAAGTATGAAGGCCTTTCCCACAGCTGCTGTTCAATATACATCATCACTTTTTATTATAATAAATATGCTCTAGCCATCAAAATGGTAAGTTTGAGTGTTCCCTATTCTGAAATTAAACCTATAAGATATCAAAGCAATTTTTAAGGCACTTTATTAAACTGTGCTCTTGTTATGTTGTCAGCTCCTCAGTGACAATGTCTTTCCCTCTGGGGCCAGATGAGCTTCCCGCATGCCACTGTAACCTCTGAGTCCTTTCAATGGCTGCATGGAATGTTAGAATATTCCTGTGTGTAGTTGAGGAGCAGGCAGGTGAATGAAAGTAGGCAAGTTGCTTGTTCTTTCAATTGTGTTTTAGCTTTTGGCATGCGGAGATAAAATAAAACCTATGTCCTTAAATTATCAGAGTATCAGTTAAGCTCATTAGCAAATAATGCGTTGCATATGCCTGGGAACGCAAGAAAATTTAAAAAGTCAAAATAGAATAGCTGCAGTAGCTCGGAAAAAGCCGTTTGTAAGCAGATACATTTTAAAAGGCAGATGAACACAGTGGCCTGAATAAGTGGATTTATGGAGAACATGCCATTTTGTTTCCATAACAACAAACACAAGTGTAATGAGGGATGATCCTTTGGGAGCACTTGGGGTCTTTGTCATGCCCAGTTCCAATTCCAGGTATTCAGAGTTAAAGTCTCTTCCCTGGAGATTCCTAACTGCTAACTGCCCTCCCAGCTAATTCCTTTGATTGTTTTAGCGATGGTTAAAAAAGTTTAAGTGATTTCAGAAGGTTCCTAGCACATATTTCAAGGGACACTAACAGTATTGGTCGCAATTTGAAATTCCAATAGACTTTCATTGTAGGCAAAAACACTTTGGGCATCACATAACAAAGTCACAATTTATTATTGAGTATCTGAATAAATATTGCTAAATATTTAAAAATATAAGTGGTGAAATCAACTTAAATGTGACAGTGGTGGCAATTTTTACCATTTTATAACAGTTTTTTAAATGACAGAGATGCTGTTCTCCAAGTGATTCTCTGGACCAGTTCTCTTGCAGTCTTTTTCCCAATTAAATGTAGAATAGACATTAAAAGGACAAGGTGCGAAGTCATCAGTGGGCTGAAAACCAAATCCAATGCCTCACTAGCTATGTGGCATTCAGCCAGTTATCTTCTCTCAAAGGTCAGTTTTCTTACTAATAGGTTGAACTGAGGTTGTTAATACTAATCAGTGGCACTGTTAATCAAATTTAGTGAAAAATGTGTCTTAGATGTTAGCACCTATATGTACTCAATAAATGGTAGCTACTTTTGTTGAACGGGCATAGAAAAATACTTATGGAAAGAATTTGGGTTCACACTTTACTGGACAGTCATAGCAGTAATGGACATAAAGTGTGTAACGACTAGAGCGTTACATAAACTGTAATAATCACCAGTCTGGTCAATAACAGACCATCAATGAAAGAAATGAGGTCATCGCATAGAGCATGCTATTGGAATGCAAATTCTTAATTGAGCAGGATCATAGGTTTTGACTGTTGACCTGGCTTATATAGACGCTTATATAGATGTATAGCTTAAAAATATCTGACTATTGATTTTCTCTGCAGTCTGGATTTTCTGATTCTTAGGACAAATATCTGTTCTTCATGCATATTTTATTTAAAAATTAAGTCTACAAATATGTATCATATATAGATAGTACATAAATAGCTTGATTACACTTGAAGGATTTTAAAAAAATAATCCTTAAAAAGAAAACCAAACCAAAATAAACCTACTAGTGGTCCTCCGTGCTGAGGAGGAGATGGAACTGTTGAGAGAGAAGGAATTCTCATCTCTGTCTCCTGATACACCTCGGCGAGGAGGAAGAATGGACGAAGGTCTCGGGAGAGAAGAGCGTTTCTCTGGGCTCTTGGTTACTCCATCCTGATTGGGGAAAACAAAAGAACTTTGAGTTCTTGTGACTCTTTATTATAATTACATGAAATGATTACATGGCTCTAGCTCAGTGGTTCTCAATCTTCCTAATGCCGCGACCCTTTAATACAGTTCCTCATGTTGTGCCCCAGCCATAAAATTATTTTCGTTGCTATAGCAAGGATGGGGTACTTGGAAACAATAATTTTATGGTTGGGGGTCACCACAACATGAGGAGCTGTATTAAAGGGTTGTGGCATTAGGAGGGTTGAGAACTACTGCTCTAGCTAATTTTCCTCCTGTGCTAATAGATGAATTTCTTTTAATACACATTACCGAATTTCATAAACAGAAAAGCATTTATAGTTTAACACTTGGAGTTCATATCAGCCTAGAGATTTTATATAAATATGTTATTTTGGAATGAGTCATCTTGATAATTAATTGTGAAGTTCAAGTTCTAAATGATAATAGGAGTAAAGTGAATTTACTCAAGCAAAATCTCCAGCAAATTACTAATTTGACTGAGAAATCTTCACTAGCAGGAAAATTTACTCCTCAGAAAAGACTGATAATAGCTCAATGCACACATAGTATTCCTAACAATGAACAACTTCTACATATTCTGCATTTATGTGACAGGGACTTTATCCACTTTATACCCAGTATAATTTCATTCTCACCACAAAATATTATGCATATATTCAAACTGAGGAAACAGTCTTAATGAGCTTATGTAGTTTTTTCAAGATCACTGAGTTTATAGATGGCAGAGGTAGTTTTAAACCATGATGTGTCTAATGTTGATTCTAAATCGCTTTTATATAGTATTGTACAGAATATAATCTTTTATTACACTGTAAAATATTAAATATATCATATGTAACAGAATATATTTTGTTCTGTTTATATTTGATATTTTATAAGATAGTCAAAGAATAAATTAATAAGGTTAGTATATCTAGAAAAAGACATTTTTTCTTTTTTAACGAGGCAGACTATTTATCAAAGCTTTTCATTTGTATTTCTTTTCAATAGGATCTGTTTTTTATAGACTTTAGAATTGAAAGTCATACATTTCCTGAATCGTGTCCTCTAACCGTCTCCCCATTTATAATCCTTTCTGCACCTTTTAATCGACCCGCTGCCTTACCTTGTTCCCTGATTCTGAGTGTGGCAAACGGTCTGTGGAGCCTGCCGAAGTGGGCTGTACTAAAAAACTGTCAGAAAATGGAGCCCTTTTAGTCGTGCTAGGGAAGGCTGAGTTGTGTCTTGGGGACTTTGTGCTACCCTGTAAAGCAGGAATCTTTGACAAAGTAGAATTCTAGCCATGGAAGAAAACAAACAAAAGCACAAAATAAACCAAACTATGAAGTAAAAGGAAAATAAAAAAGAAGTACAAACATAAAAGAAATTAAATGTCTCTCCTTACTAAAAACACATGATAAATGTTTATAATCAACAACAGACATGTATCTATGGGGAGAACAACAGATTTTCATTTAACAACCGTTTGAGC
>NW_003852408.1:21878767-21894915 GCF_000181295.1 Otolemur garnettii
AAAAAAAAAAGGAAATGTTTAGACGTGGAGGAATTGGCTTTGTGACATTCTCAGACCAAAGCACTTCTCTTGCTCTCTTTTGAAATAAAATAAGCTTTAAAAGAATTTTGCAAAGAGTGATTAAGAAAACTCTTTTTGCTGGTCTAAAAGATGATGCTAATTGTTTAAATTTTGTTTTTATAAATAATTTTATATAAAGTTCTCTGATGAGAATATAGACACAAGATTCTTTATAGATTCTGTGTGCACGGTTTATAATTAATCTATAAACCACATTTGGAAAGCCTCTTTCTATATCCAGGGTGCTGAAATGGTTCCTCTAATAAACATTGTCTTGTAGTGCATATAATCTACATCTTGATCATATTACAAGAACTTTAGAATGTGGTATATTTGAAGCCTAATAATGGAAAACTATTTTTAAATATTGAGAAAATTTGTTTTCAGATAATCTATATTGATTTCATCAGAAAATTGCAGAGTTTATATATAATGAGTTTATCTTATGAGTAAAACACATATTAGGGACTAAGTTATGGCACAGAATTAAGAACATTTTTAGCTACAGACTATAGTCTGTATGATGTGTTATAAAGCCTGAAGGGAAAGTCAGCACAGAAGAGATTTCTCATAAACATCACTAGATTTAATTTATAGGTGTTGATAACCCTTGGGGAAACTGCAAGTATAATTGGGTGGGATGTATGGCTTTTGAAGAAAGCTATGCTGGCATGCCACATGTCTCAAGGGAGACTGTTAAAAATACTGACAAGTATGACAAATCCAAGAAGATTATTATCTTCAAATAATTTGTCTTAGCTGTTACAAAAACAGCAGATAAAATTGAGATTTTTATCTTAAGTTTTAACCGCTATAGCCACAACAGAGACATGAGTATTCAGAGATCGCATAAATCACTTCTTGTTTTAAATATCCCAATCCTTGAGTGGGAAATTAAGTTGGCATAGTCATTCTTTTTTAAATGAGCCTATTTACAAAAGAGTGAATTTCAAAAATGTGATACAGAAACAAAAACGAAATAATTGAATTGCAACTACGTTAAGAAAGATAACTATGAATGCTAAACAAACAAACAACAAAAACTCAAATGAACTGCAGGATTACAGGTAGGTCAAGTTCATCATACGGAGAAACTGAATATTCAGAGAACTGTTCTAATGGATGTATGGCATATCAGAGATAAGTGCAGTGTTTATATTGGAGTTGAAAGAGGCTTTAGAATAAGGATGAGGTATTAGGAAGGAAAAATTTTCTAATAAATGAGAAGTAGTTGGAAATGATGAACTAATTTCTTCAGAAAGATGACATGGACATTTATAAGGAAAAAATTTAATGCTGATTCTGTTGAGTTACTTGAAGACCAAGGGACTTAAACATTTCTTAAAGGTTTTCTAATTAATGCCCACTTAAAAATTCTTTTCTGAAAGAGGAAAAGTTCAGACATTTTTCTATCTCTACTCCTAAACACTTCTTTCATACAAATAGTTAAAATAATGACAAACTATCGCTGTTTATCAAACGAATGCTATGTCCTAGGGGTTATGCTGTGTTCTGTCTTATAAAACTGCTAGAATTAATAGGATATAAGAATTTCCCTTCCCCTTTATCTTTAGATTTAAAAGACAAGAAGGAAAAGGTGACACAAGTAATAGATAGGCAAGATTTGGACCTGGTCTATTTCACAGCCCTGCTTTTAACCACATCTCATTAGCTTTCCATCAGAAACAGAGGTAAAAAGATGTAGATCTTGAAATCACATTGTGCTTAAACTAAAGCCTTATATTTACCAAAGTAATAATTAAACTCTATCGCTTACCATATGTTTAAAAATATGTTGGCAAACACTTACATAAAAATCAATTACCCTCTTTTATCCATGTAAAAGCTCTCAGGTTCAAGATACCAATGGTTTGGCTGTTACTGGAAATGAATCACTATTTTTCATCATAAATACAGGTGGAAGTCTAAGATCTTACCAGTTTTGAGACAGCTATGCTAAGAGTTATGATTTTCATATTATATATGATTGCTGGGACCTAGAACATTGTGATAAACTGGTAAGCAATACCATTCAAATTATTTGCTAGAAGTTAAGGATTTTATTAGTAGTCATTTAATTTTGTTCTTTTAATCAGAAAAAGATGACAATACTTCATGTTGGCTTTAGTTTTTAAAATATGGCCAATAATATAAAAAATAAAACTCAAAAAAGAAGAAATAGAAAAAGTTTGTAAACATATGAAGAATTTGGTTAAATTAAAATAATAATATATTTCATCTCCATAATTTGGCAAATATAGAATAATATATAAATATACAATAAAAATGATGAATATGAACACATTTATATACAGCTGCAGAATATATAAATGGGGAAAATGTTTCTAGCAGGTAATTTGCCAATATGTATCAAAAACTTTAAATGTAAACATTCTTTAAACAATAATTTCACTAGTAGGATGATACCTTATAGGAACCATAGCCAAAAGGATCTCTACAATAGTGTCAAAATAACAAAGAAAAATAATATGAATGTTAAATAATAGGAAACTGATTAAAGTACATCATTGTAAATAAATAAAATGCAATATTATAGAGTCATTAAAATGATTGCAGGAATGATTAAAGGCTTAATGGCATGGAGATACGTTTACTACTTAATTAAAAAATCAATACACAGAGTTTCCATTTTGTTATTAAAGCTATAAATGTGTAGGAAAAAATTAAGACACATCAAGATGACAATTGTTCTTATCTTTCCATAAGGGCATTATAATTCACTTAATTTCTTTTTGCTAATTAACACTGGTTCATTAGGTCTGAATTTTATTTTGTAACAAAAAAATAAAAATGCACTGTAAAATACAGTAGATGTTGATATAATAGTTTAACTTGATCCCAGGAAAGTAATTGAATTGGGTTTGCCTGTTTTTTGCCACAGCATCGGGCTATTCTTTAAATGTTTTTATCTCATAATCAAGAGGCAGCCTGCTGTGTCCACACCAACTATCACCACATGTCCTTCCAGAAGATGAAAGTCCATGGCCGGACGCCCTAAGACTCATTCTGGGTGAGTAAATGACTTTTAAGAGTAATTATATAAACAAGATTAAAAAAAAGTTACGATATTGCAGCTAATATCAAAAGAAGGTCAAAGGAAGAACAAGGAAAAACGTATTTTACTCACGGAGACTTTGTCCTTTGCCTGTTTAAATACACTGGGAGCCAGGGCGGATTCCCCACCTGCTGCTGTTGAAAAGAAAAGACACAGACAACCCTAAACTTAGCGGTTAAGGTGTATTTTTCAGTACTTTGGGGGCATTCTGTCATGTGAACAGACTAACGCAAAGCAAAAGTTTGCTTATTTTGAGACTCGAATTCAGTAACTGAAGATACCGAGTAACAAAGCCTGTGGCTCCAGGTCTGAATTAGCATAATCTAGTGTTTCTCCAAGAGCGGGTAAGCACACTAAATAATTTCCTATCGGTTACCAACACACCTTTGAATCATTAGCGTATGAGGACAGACCCTTCAGAACAGAAGCTATAAAATAGCAATTTGGATGCTGCAAAATTTAAAGAGAAGAGTGTTGCTTGGTTTCTAGGGTTGGCATGGTACAGAAGAGTGCTGGTTCTAAGGGCTTTCTAAACTCCCTTCTTGTTCTGGAAGCCACTGGCACACCTGCAGATAGTTCTGCATTTTATGTTCCAAACTGTCATGATCAGCCAACCCTTTCCCTCTGTACTCCTTCCTTTCACCATATAAATGACACGTTTGTTTGATGTGAAAATGCATCACACGAGCAGGGAAACAAAAAAGCTTGTCAAGGGCAGAAAAGACGAGAGAAATTTTTAAGTTCAGAGACTATATAACATGTTCTACACATGCACTTCCTCTAAGAAATTATTACCACATCTGTTACTGTTGTTTATCTTGCTGCTATTTTAGGCTTCTGGTTTCAATTTTGAGCTCTATTATCTCTTCCATATTTTCTGTTCATGCTTATCTGACTTGACTTAAATATCTCTTACAACTCAAAGCGTTTCTGTTTGGGAAAACCATCCGTGTTTGAAAACCGTGCTTAGAAAAGAAAATGTGTTTACTTTCTCTTTAACTTTTTTTCATAAAATAAAAATCCTCAGAAAAAATACATATCCTGGGAAGCCCTTCATATGAGTTCAGGAAAGATTCTTCTGCCGTATACAGTCCTAACACAGAAATAATAACTGTCTACAATATGCTTTATGCTACGGAGGGCTAGCTAGTCTAATTACTCATAGGTTCTAGAACTGACTGTTTTTTTGAAGAAGCAGTGCGAATGATGTCTTCCTACTGACTCTTTTATCACATCTCAAATTCTTGTGAAATATAGCTCACTTCAAACCAATGCTATCTACGTTTGATATATGCTTTCGATCAGAGGACCTTAATGTTTGACAAAAATAAAGGAAGATCTTAATTATTCCAAAGATCTTCAATTTCCTTTAAAAATGGACCAAAAAGGCAATCAATTTACTTTCGGGGTGGTAAATTAAATGCCAATGACATGTAAAGACTTTATTAAACCATTTCACATTTTCTCTAAAATTCCACCATTCCGATGACATTTTTTTCATCCTTGCAGGTAGCTTATAGGATTTTTACATCAATCCAAGAGATTCTGCTTGCACAAGCATCTGTCTAACTAGAAGGAAAAAATCCAAGGTGAATGAGGCCTAAAATCTGAAGCAATGAACTAAGGTATAAGATTTAGAAATGATGTGTTGATTCCTGACTCTAACTCAGAAGCTTTCCTCATCTCACACCTCTGTCAATGTTTGTGTATATATAGGTTTCCATGTTCAAATCCTGCCTCAGATCTTAAAGGAAAGCACAGAATATGATTCCTATATGAAGAACACAAATGCAAGATACTTGGAATTTGGTACTTGTCCCCAAACCATTAATTACCTTGATTTTCTATTTTTCCATAGACTAATGCTGCTCTTAACCTTTAAAATCATCCAGATTTATATAGACACTTACATATAATGGAAAGAAAAATATTCCTTTCTGATTTGTCAATCTTATATTTTGTAGACTACAAGTGTGCCACTTAATAAACACTAAAAAATTGTAAATTAATACCACCCTAGTATATGTATAAAATAAATACTTCACATTAAAATTTAGAAATAAAATTTGAATTACAGATCTTTGCATGCATTTTTATGATGATTTCTAATACATTTTATTCCTTTGATGTACCCCCCCTTTTTAAACTTAGTAAACATTTGTATTTGGAGAAAACAAAAAAAATAAGCAATTAGCAAAATAGAAATAAACCCATGTTTATTTCTAACTTAAATTCCTCTTAAGGAGGAACTGTTATCTCAGAATTTTCAACACTGAATTTTCTGGGAAAATTTAGTAATATGGATCCAACATATTTAAGAAAATCTTGATGAAAGAA
This sequence comes from Otolemur garnettii, assembly GCF_000181295.1. Lineage (NCBI taxonomy): Eukaryota > Metazoa > Chordata > Mammalia > Primates > Galagidae > Otolemur > Otolemur garnettii. The sequence goes on from NW_003852408.1 coordinate 21,884,241, forward strand.
TATCAGCTAAGAGATGTACCTCAGTAGACTGAAAGAAAACCTTGCTAATTTTGGAGATGAGGAATCAGATCTGACGGGATTACCAGACAAGCTTATTTTCCGTTTTTTTTTTTTTTTTTGTTCACCAAAATCAAAGTAATTTAGCAAACCACCATGTTACCCTGGGTTTGCTTCTCATTTTCAGTGTCTGAATCACTGTACATTCTTGGTAGTTTTCAGTAAATTCATCAACATCAGTAACAGATTTGGCAGTAACAATGTCGAAAATAGGACAAATATGTATGGGCTTAAGCATGAGAGAGATAAATAAGCAAAATAATGAGAATGCATACCACGGTTAAATTCATCGCCATCCTCTAACCAAACACATACAATGAAAATAGGAATCGCCAGAACGTGACACTAGAGCACAATGCCAAGATACAATCACGCACTGTTATGTCTGAGCATGACAAAGAAATAGATGGTCATGACCTCTTCTGCAAGGAAGGGAAAAAAAAAAGAATAATGATACAAGACACTTAATAGTAAACTTGTTCATGACTGCTGAGATTCTTGGAAGAAAAACAAAATGAGAAGCTGCTACAGTAATGAGATTAAAAAAAAAAATACACGTCTATGTTTGCCAGTCACATTGCAGAATTGAACAGTCACCTGTGGTTTTCCGCTTAACACAGGAGAGATGAGTTGGTCTAGTATATTTGATAGCAGGTTTTAAAATGAATTTCCTGGAGGGAGAGTGGGCCTGAACTTCTGTTTTTTTAGCAAGTTCAGCTTTCTTATAAACTGCTATGAATAAGAAAACACAGAAAGCATACCATCAGGAAAAAATGAACACATGGAGCCCAAACCAAACGAAATTTCACAAATAATTACCACTGTTAGGCAGTTCCCCTACAAAAGAGTAATAATGAATAACTTCAAAAGCATTATTAAAGAAGTGATTGTTAAATGAACCTTTTTTCCTTCTCACTTCATCTCTGGAGACTGTGCTAGGTTCCTTTTTAGCTATTTTTCTTTCAGGAGTGGAAATTCTGCCTCTCCCGGTTTTAAAAGGCTTTTCTTTTCTATGTTTCTCCAGAGAGGGTCTCCGAGCTTCCTTTTCAGCTTTCTCCTCTTTAGGGATAGTTTCTAACTGCTCTGTCATGATGCTCCGATCATCATCTGCGGATCAAAGCAAATCATGACAACAATAACAATGAAACATTAGTAACACAGGTACAAAGTCCTTCGGATCTTTAACAAAATGCAAAGTAAAGAGATCAAGGGACAGTTTTAAAAGTTTAAAGTGGAAAAAAACAATCCCCATTAGGTTACTGGGTTTGATTTGGGAGTAGACAATTAAAAAAAAAAAGGGGGGGGATGCAGACCTTGAGTGTCCACCCAGAGGCTGTCAGCGTCCATGATGGAGTCGTCGATGGTGGTCTCATCTTTGTAATCATCATAGGTTTCTGTCTTATATTCGGAGAGGGCAACCTCTTCTCTCTCCGGGGAAGCAGGAGCCTCTGGGGAACCATCCTTGGGTTCTGCCTGGGCTTCAGCTGCCTCTTCTACTTCCAGCTCCTCTTCGACGTGAGGGGACGGTCTCCGTTCCAAGTCAGGCTGCTCCAGGGCCGCGAAACGCACACTGTGGGAGCCCGACTCCCCTTCATCAGTTGTGGTTTGCACTACAGTGATGAAATCGTCCTCGATGGTCACCACGGACTCGATCACTCCCTTGTGTTCACCTGGGCAGGTCTCCACAAATTCCTGCCTGGCACCAGGGACCCCCAGGTCGGTAATCTGAAGGGTGTCTGAGCGGAAGAGTAGTTTATCATATTCTCCCCGGGCTTCTATCTCTTCTTCCTCACTCGGAGCCTCTGCGGGTTCAGACACGACTGGCCCCAGCAATGGCTCCATAACATCAGAGGGAGTGATAGATATATCTGGGGTTTCTTTGCTTTCATCTTTTGACAGTTGAATAAATTCCATCTGGACGTCAGCTTTCTCATCAGTGACTAAATCAGCCTCTGAGACGGCAGGTGGGCAAGGTATCTCCACTGACAGTTTGATGGCGATCTCATCTTGAATCAGAGACGATTCTGGAGAGATTTCCTTCTTGCCCTCATCAGGTTTCAAGGACTCCATGGTGAGGCTTTCGTGCTCGCCACTAGACTCATAGGACTCCTCCTTGTCCACAGCCTCCTGGTGCACCAGGTCGGGTTTGGCCACCTTCTCTTTGACTTCTGTTTCAGTGACCTTGGCACCTTCTTTCAGGTGGCCAGATTCAAGACCCATAAAGGAATCTGCATCCTGAGGCACTTTGGATGAAGGGGTCAGGTCCTGTGTGGCCTCGAGTGTAAACTCGGTTGCCTTTTCAGCCTCTATGTGTAGCCCCGAAGCCATCTGCCCAAAGTCACTAATTTTGACATCTAATGGACCCTGGGTAGCTTTCTTGGCAGCAAAATCCAGTCCTTGTTCAGCTTTTTGGGATGGTTCTACCTCAGCTACCTCTGGCACTACACTAAGACCTTTCTCCGCTTTCTCGGATGATGCATCTTTTGCGAGTGTCAGGTCTTTGGCTGAAGCTTGTTCATAGGTTACTCCTAATCCAAATGTGTCCACTTGGTCGACAGCTGCTTCTGTTTTCTTGCCATGTTCTTTGGAATCAGCATGCTCTTCACTCTTTTCTGGTACAGTATCCAGCTTGTCATTCACTTTCCTCTCTTGGTCAAACTCTCTGCCCAGACCCGTTTTGTCACCAGAGAGATGCAGAGATGCATCTTTGTCACCACTGAACTCATCTTTAACTCTGCCAGCAGCTGCCAGTTTTACTTCAATCAGCGAAAGGTCTGTGGCCAAATCTCTTCGAGCCTTATCATCAGTGCCTTCATAAAAGGAGCCACTGTCGCCGGACAAATTTTCACTGTCTTGAACAGGGGATGGGAGTGGGACTGTGTATTTATTGAACACACAGTAGCCCAAGTCTTCAAGCTGACTGTCCGTTTTTACAGCAATGTGATTTTCATCAGTTACGGGCGGCAAACCAGTACTACTCTCCTCAATCACAGTCTCTGAAGGAACTGATTTTCTCCTGGCAACCTCGGCATCTGCACTCACAGATGCTAATCTTGACCTTGTGCCTGCCAGGTCTAGCATTTCAGGGAGGTCAGGGGCCATGACAGTACCATTTTTGTAATAATCTTTGGCTAGGAATGGTGACTCACACGTTGTCTCCACTTGAGTAGTTTCTTCTCCAGTAGCTTTTACTTTTTCTATTTGTTCTTCCTCTTTGCTTTCTATTGGGAAGCAAGGGCCTTTCTCCACTGCGGGTGTGGTGGCTGGAAGGTAATCGTCTCCTTCATCCATACTTCCACTAGTATTGGTTAGAATATCAGAAGCTAGAGGAGAAAGATCATGACCCCGACCAAAGTTGAATCCAAGGGCTATAGAATCCAGGCAAGACATGGGCAAATTGATTGACATGCTTCTTTGTTCTATTGCAGACCTACCACCAAGTCCTAAACTCCTGCTAAGTGTCAAGTCATCCTTATTCTTACTGTGGAGATCTCTCTTCTCCCCATACACTTTTGGATCGATGGTGAACATTCTCTCTTGAGGAGAACTGGGTTCTTCGGGTAAATCAGGGGGATAACTCTGTGCAAGAGTGCTGTACCCTGCTTCTTGTGCTGGAGGGCTGGGCTGGGGTTCTTTCCCTGCCTGAAATCCCTGGTCACCATCTTCACGCCCAGGGGATATGGTATCAATAGACTCAGGGGCACTTTCTCTAGTGTCACTCAGTTCATAGTAATCACTGCCCAGCTGAATGCTTTTTGTTACTTCTTCTTTCAAGGCAGATGTTTCAAAGTACTTGGACATTCCTGACTTATCTTCATAAAACGGCATGTCGAGGTCAGCTGCTGTTGCTGCACCGACTCCTTCAACCCGGGTATCTTTGTCAGCAACTTTCTCTTCAAAAAGTCCCTGGGTTGCACTCTTTTCACTTAGTGCAGCTGGTTCTGTCATGACTTTCTCCAGTGCCTTTGGGGTCATGGCTGAATCTGTAACTGCTTGCTCCAAACTTACAGGGAATGTGTCTTGTTTTAATGTATCTATGGGCGGCTCTGGGCCTTTCTGTTCTTTTGAGTAAGCATGCTCTGTGGAGGTCTGAATTACGCCTGTTTCTTCATCTGCCAATTTTAGGGGTCTGCTCTCTTTTGGCATAGCTTCTTGGTCAGAAAGGGTTGCTTTTTCTTCAAGCTTCAGCTGAGGTTCCTTTTCGGTGGGTGTAGGTTCCAGTCCGCTGGCAATGAAAGTATCTTTTTTCTGCACACTCTCTTGACTTATGGCCCCTGTTTCCTCCCTTAAAACTTTCTCCATAACACTTTCTTCTACAACTGGAACGTGAGCATCTTTGGGTAAAGCAATTGCCTCCGAGGCTGGTGCTTCAGCCATTCTATCTTTATGGGGCTCTTCGACTTCAGAACTATCTTTGGCAGTAGCTGGGCCACTGGTTTCTTGCACAGATTTTTTGTCATCTGGCTGTAAAAAGGCAGGGACAAAGGGTGATGCTTCGGTAACTACTTCATTCTTTATGACATCAAAAGGAAGAGTGAAGCTTCCTCCTTGAAAGGGACTCGGCATGGGAGAATCAAATTGTTTGCCTTCCCATTTGGGGAGATCCTCAAATACGTCTTTTGCCCTCATGGGTGTCAGGGGGCCAGGAGATATTGGAGCAACTAACCCCCACTCATCCTTTCTTGCTTCCGTTGGCATTTCGATGAACCAGTCCTTGTGTTCTTTTGGAGTGGGAGGCTGTGCAGGAAGGTCAATGCCAGGCACTACCAGGCTTGGTTCTGTCTTCTGTGTCATGTCTTCCAGGCTGGCAATGAGAGTGTGCCCGAACAAAGTGGGAGGTGCCTTTTCTTCTTCCATGCCTTGCACATCCTTTTCATCAGGATAAGCTATAGCCGTCTCTAGCCGAGAGTCTAAGGCAGCGTGTTTAGGGTCTTCACCAGGCTTACTTTGTTTCTCTGACTCTGTTTCCTTCTGGTCTAAAAGGTCAGCTGTAGAGGGTGTCAATTCCTGCTGATCTTGGAACTCCATCTTCGAGGCTGTAAGTAAATCTGAAGTAACCGGGTTGATTTTTAAACAAATAGTAGGCAAATGCTTTCAGGCAATAAGCTTAAAATTATATATCTGAAATGATAAATGAATGATAGGGTAAAAAGAAAAACTATGGAACATGCAAGCATGCAGCCCATTTAAAAATCAATATGAAAATGGCAAGACTGAGAGACATATGTATTATTACTAAAATGAACTCTGGTTTTAAATTAATGTGCATGGGAATTGTAAGAAACGTATACTTCTGGATACTCTTTTGTTCTTCTTTTGTTTGGTCTTTTCTCAACATTAAATAATGTGTCTTATAGTAGAAAAAAATTTACATTTATTGCTAGCGAATTATTTCCATTAATGAATATTATGTAAGTAACTAACATTAGGGGGTACAAAAAATATATGTCAAGGACTAAATATAGATAAGGATTGATTTCTTCTAAATTTTCTCATTAGTTTTATCATTTGAAAATGAATTAGCAGGCCAGAAGACAAATCATAATGATTTAGTATCAGGAGTTTCAATTAACTTGAGTGACAAATGCTAGGACCAATTTGGGGAGCAGCCAAAGGTTACTGGTATAAATTTTTAGAATTCATCTGAGATTAAATTTCAGGAACACGAGTAAATATTTGCCACCAATTTTATATGCTATGATCTAAGAGTTGGCAAGCCAATTTCATGTATTTAAAAATTTTAATTCCTAATAATTACTTCATCTGTATGAAAGATATAAGAAAATTTGAATCCCACCGTTGACATAGAGAGGCATGGGAGTAACACTATTTTCAAAAGAGCCAACTATTAAAATAATTTTCTTCTGCTCATGACCTCATTCTCTGCAACATGACCAAATGGTGAAGCATTGACCAATATTGGTTTTAAAGATGCTTCTCAGAAATTAAATAACACACTTTTATTTTTATTTATTCTCCAATCCAAAAGACTTTAGAGTCCCACTTATGTTTTAAAGTCAAAGGTGTTTCACTGTAGTCATTCGAGCTAAATGTGGTTATCTGGAAAAGATCTGGGGAAATATAATTCCACCATGTGTCAAAGATCAAGTGTACCTGGATCATCATTATGTTACATACTTGTGTGTCCTGTGGTAACAAGAAAAAAAAATACTTTATGAACTTCTAATAAAGGTTAGATGAATGAAAAATCAAAAGATATGCGGATGACCAAAGGGGTCGGCTGCCATGGAGAGAAAATGACATGAGAAGCATCAGCTGGCACTCTCGGAGAAACCAAACCAGTATTCATCGAAGCGTAAAAGTATACAGCACACTGCGGTTGCAAACAAAAATGATTCTACCATTTAAGCTTCTATGGGCCAAAATCCATCCACACAATTTGAAATAAAAGCATATGAATTGCTGTCCCCAAAATAAAAACAAAAATATACATGTATTAGCAATGTGACTGGCAAACATTTGAGATGAGGGGGCGGGTAAAAAGAAAGAAAAAAAGATTAAAAAAAAAAAAAAAAGCTCACATAGCATTATCAGCCTGGCTGCAAAGCGTATTGTATCATGGCAAAGGAAAACCAGGAATCAGCTGCAGCTGCGGAAACCAAGCTGCCAGGCACCACCTGCGCAAGCCACACTCTGCTCATTAGATTTGAAACAGCGGTCTTGTTATCATGAGAAGACCCAGCGATGAAACAGCGGTGAGAGGCATCGGCCTGGTGAGCCGCTGGACACACCATTGGCAACAAACACATGCACATCCTGAGAAGGACACACCTTCCCCCGCAGAGGAAGGGGTTTTTACAGCTGGAGACACCTCCTTGCCCTCTTTGACACCTTTCTCAGGGGACGCCCCGGGGGCGCTCTCTTCGGGAACTAGCTGGGCCTCTGCACTGAGGCCCTGGGGGCGGCCTGCGGACTGAGCAGCCCCACACTCCTTCCCAGGGAGAGCGCCAGGTCTCGCTTCCTCAGCCTTCCGACTCTCTAGAGTTTCTTCTTAGGAATGAGAAAGATGTTGACATCATGACCACAGAACAGATAGAGCGACAGAAACATTATTCACGGAACACTTTCAGCTCCATTAGAATGATGAGGGAGGACCTGGGCGGGGCGGGGGGGGGGGTGTTCTTTGACCGTTGGATGAGCAAATTCATATAATGCAACACACAGCATATATGGGTTAGTTATCAGGTATAATCGGCTAATAGTGATGACTTTGAAAGTCTCATTAAAAGCCTATTTGTTTTTAAAATATGAGAGCTGAAAGGGTTTTATTGATGGATTACTCTTAGTGGAAATGGCAGCCAGTTATCGCATGGAAATAAGAGATGATGCTGCCGGAGTGACAGACGGTGGTGAAAAGATGAATGTGTTAATGTGCTGGGGGGAGAAAAAAGAAAACTTTAAAATCTGTTAGACCTGTGCTGTTTTCTCCAATGCAGGAAGCCCCTACATAAGAATTCCCGACTGCTTTATTTAAAATGTACAAAATTTGCTAAAAAAAAATTGGGGAATAAAGAAAAAGCCTTCCCTGAAAATAATACCCAACCAACCACCTGAACATCTTTATGACAAAGTGAATAGAAAATTTATTTAGTATTTACAAGGTAAAGGACTACCTAAGTTAATTAACGTTACCCTTGTTGCATTAGATGGTGTTGGAAGAAATGAAAAAATTTAAGGCGTAAGTAAAATGCTTTGAAAAAACGAGATCAAAGTACAATCTAAATCATTCTCTTTGTAAAAGTCTACGTTGGGGACCCAACTGTTATATATTTTTTAACTCCCTGAAATATCGGTAATGGAGGACACTAAGAAAGAATGTGCACACTGGCAATAAAATCTTATTTCTGCAATTCGAAACAAAATCACCAAGGAAAATTAATTGAGTGGCAACTTAACTCCTAAAACACCCCCCAAAAGATGTGTATCACATGGAAAAGAGTTACATTTAAATTATGAAAAGCAGATGTATGAAGTTTATGAATTATCATGTTCATTTGTTTTCAATTTATACTACAAATGCCAGTAAAAAAAAATCTCATTTCATCCCTTTAAGAAATTAGAAGGAAATATATAAGCTATTTTAGAGTTTGTAAATGGAAGATTCTGATGAAAGTGCTGTGAAACAATTGTACATTATGTAAAGAGCCCTGCGGGAAAGACTACAGATAGAAAAGAAAGGAATTTTCTTTTCTAGAGAAATATTAACACCCTTCGGGGAGAAAAAGAGAGAGAAAACTACTTCATCTGTCTCCTCACATTTGGTGCTCAGAGGCACTTTCATTTTGTAATTTAATTATGTAAGTAGCATTTACCAATTCAGACTGTAAGTTGTTATTGTAAGTAAATTTTTATGATGCCATAGATTTTGATGAAAATTAAAAGACTTTTCATACAGCACCTTTGCCTTTATGGTACTGGATGAAGTCTAATCAAGTCGATTGACATATTTTCAATTCTATGTAACTTTTTTTTTTTTTTTTGCAGTTTTTGGCCAGGGCTGAGTTTGAACCTGCCACCTCCGGCTTATGGGGCCAATGCCCTAACTCCTTTGAGCCACAGGCACTGCCACAATTCTATGCAACTTTTTAGGTTTCCATTTGCTTGTTTTGTACAAATCATGTTTATTTCAGCCATATTTGTTTATTATTCAAAACTTAACATCAGGGGTCCTCAAACTTTTTAAACAGAGGGCCAGTTCACTGTCCCTCAGACCATTGGAGGGCTGGACTGCGGGCCCCGGGACGAGTCGGCTGCTAAGCATTTATCCGGCGGGCGGCAAAATTATCCGGCGGGCCAGATAAATGTCCTAAGCAGGCTGCATGTGGCCTGCGGGCCATAGTTTGAGGATGCCTACTTAACGTTAATTTTAAAAATTGTTTGAAGTTCACCTTATTAAAATAAATTCATTTCACTTAATATGGGTAATATTTCTTGATCAGGGTGTCTGAATTATTGGTGCTCTTTGTTTTCACAATGACCTTGGAAGAAGCTTATTACCATGCTTGTAGTTAGTGAGCTGTGAGCTTATTTTTCACTGCCTTGGAACTAACTCACCTCACATTAAATATTGGCCCATACGAACATGAACTGTTCACCTAAGAAAAGTAGATCTAGCTGTACTTCCCCTCCCCCTTTACAAAGCTACCTAGATAGGATGAGACAGAAAGGACCCCATCAATTCCTTATTTTATCCTCACTATGCCCAACTGTACACTAGTATCCCAGCCTTAGGGGGCTAGAATGATGAAGGATTTGAATCATTTCCTTCATTTTAACCCAGCTCCACTAACGTGAGCCAAGATTTAGTCACCTAGGAAGCCTCTGTGGTTTCCGTAGATGATTAATTAAATGATATGGGGAAATCAATTTGTTTTACAACACTTTTTCAGCTCTAAAGATTCTTCAATCTTTCTTTTTAAAAGAGCTATCATGAACTAATAAGAAAGGCTAATGCAATTTAAGGCTGGTCGTAGAAATATTATGCATATAAGGAGGAAAAGAAATGGTATTTAGGGACATCTTCTTTGGTTTGGGTAAGAATATGTTCTTCCCCAACTGATTTAATTGGCAGGGAGGAGAATGGAGTCATGCTATAATTGAACTTTTTTGCTTCTCTCTCTCTGTCTTTCTCAGAAGCAATGATATAGAAAAAGGAATATGCTTCAAGGAACATGCTTCAAGTAAGGAATCTTTTGTATAAATTGTTGAGGCATTTGGATGGATACCACTTAGGTAGAGACTTCACTTCCATGTGGAGAAAACAGGCTCCTTCCCTCCCACCCCATAGGAAGGCACACTTAACATGGTGATGTGGTCCAAGCTACAAGCCGGGGAGGAGGAGCCCAAGGGGACCATGCTCGGTTCACCTTTCTCCTGGCCTAAGAGGGCCTCTGCACTCTGCGCCGAGACACTGGGGAGCACACTAGAGGTTGTCCATTCTGAGCTGAACAAAGGGTGCTCATAGTACTCCTCCTCGGAGTTGTAAGGGTCATCATCAGGCACAGACACCGAGATGGAGGGGGCTAGGAGTCTGCGCCTTTCCCCGCTGGGGGCAGGTTCGTGGCTGGGGAACCTGTGTAGAGGACCTACTTGATCCTCGGCCCCTTCGTCTACAAACAGACACACAGGAAGAAACTGCAGGGAGAACTGAACGAGACAGACACGAGATCAGACAGACGAGACAAACACGCAAGGACACGAAGGGCCATAGGAGCAGCAGCAGGATGGGGGGAGGAAGCAAGGCCACGCTGATGGAGGATGGGAGACGTGAATGTTTCATGCTTCAGTAGCTGCTGAATTTTAACTAATCTCTTGAGCAAGTTTGCCATTGGTCTAAATGAATCAAAAGCATTGATAGCCCCGCTGCAAAATAGAAATCACTTGTACATTCCTCTCAAACAAGTCAGAATAACCAGGGAAAACTTTGCAATAGAAACAAGCATTATACAACAAATGCATTCTTTGGAAGCAGTTATTTCACGAAGATTAATTCTTCTCTTCCCATATATTTTTAAGTTGAAAAAAAGGAAAATTGTTAGGATCTAATGCCTATACGATTAAGGGGGGAAATGGGGCCCTTAGATACATCATCTTAATA
>NW_003852408.1:21895093-21909424 GCF_000181295.1 Otolemur garnettii
GGGTATCATTTGAAAAACTGGCTCCTATTTGCACGTCTGTGGAAGGATATAGATTTCTAGTATTAAAAACTCACTTTCTTATGTCTTGTATCTCTTCTGAAAGCATAATACAGATACACCTAGCTGAGAATTTCTACAGAGTTGGCTTCAGATGCCTCAACACCTTTTATTCCATGAATTTCATTTACACTACTGGATCTTGGCTATTTTTGTGTTTCCAACCTCTTATTGCACATTTTTCATCAAAATGCTAAAGTAACTACTGTAACGTCTGTCCTTTCCTGTGTCTTGGCTTGAAAATCTGCATTACTTAAATTTATTGCCTTAAATAGACAGCTGTAGACCAGTCTACTACACATTGAGATTGTTGTATAATTTCATAACCTTTAAGGACTATGAGAATGGGCATGATTTGGCTTCTGATGTAGTGTAGACAGGACATCTCAGGCCAATATGCAGTTACTAACTTTGCTAATTATTATTTATTTACCTGCATTGAGAAATCAGTTTAAAATTTTTCAACTCTCAGTAAGAACAAAATCTATAGTATCCATCTCTATAGTTTTTATTGATCAGAATTTAAATAGACCAGTTACAGCATTAATGTGAAAATGCACTGTATTTTTAGGACAGTAACTTATGTTCAGCAACAAGGCACTGGCAACTAGAAATAAGCCTGAAATCATAAGGAGACTAAAATAACATTTTGCAGAGAGAGTACATTTAATCTTCTAAACCCATTATTTGCTGATCATTCCGTAGAAGTTGTTTCTGGATGGGCGCTCAGAACTCTCTCAGCCATGATGCTTATAATATCACGGGGTGGCAGAAGCCTAAAATAACATTTTATATTCTTAGTTCAGCTAGGCACGATTTCACAGCTGAGCAGATAATTGTCCAAAACCTAGCCTACAACACTGACTGAATCACAGCCCTGGGCTTATCACATGTCCTAGCCATTCACATTTTCCACAGTGACTCCCTTCAGATCGTAAACTCTCCATATATGCCGGCTGCTTCTAAAACTTGTAATATGTACAGTGGGCTGCATGCATAATCAAGAAAGAAAAGGGAATATGTTCCTCTACTTTTCAGCATGTCTTTACCAAGAAGCAGAATTTAAAGCTGAGAGCAAAGGCACTACTATCGGGTATTGTAACTTTTTGAAGATTTTGCCATTTCTTTCGTGTTGTCCCTGCTCTTTTTGACAGTGCCAAAAGGTAAAAACAGCCCAGAGCCTTGCTTCAGATCTATACATTAAAAAAAATAGTATCCTCTATTTTGAAAACTTTCACTCTAGACAGAGAACAACAAAAACAACAAGAAAGACTTCAACAGCTTTAGTGGAAAAGTGCCTTCTCTGTAGTAGATGTCTGGCCTCAAGCCAAAGGCTACTTCAAAAAGAGTGTCTGGCAAACCTGCTACTGTGAGGTATGTGTGCTCCAGTCTCTAGCCCACGCCTGACAGCCTGAAGTCCATCTATATTACAAGTTCCAGAAGTGCGAGGGAACTAGGGTTAGAGGGGACCATGGCTAGTGAAGTACAAACACTACACTTGGTTCCCATGATGGTAATAGACGATTGGTGTAGCTGAGTGCTTTTGGGTCACACTCAACAGAGATGGGACACATAATCATTTCAAACAAATAAATTAAATACTTATTGGGAGTGTTTTTTAAAAAGGAAATTAGTATAGTAGTTTATAACAAAGAACTCTCATTTGAAGACAATTTTCTTTTCTTCCAAAGTTTCACAGTAAGAACCTTGATGAATGACAGCTTTTAGGATACAGTATGTTATTTGCAGGATTTAAATTTGGACTTGCATCCTAGATAAGCCACTTAACCAGATATAAGCCATAGTGTGTTTGGCAAAAAAAAATGGAAATGAATATTATCTATCTCTTTGGGTCACTGGGAGGATTAAATAAGAGGATATCTGCGAAAATGTAAAGCACAATATATTTGACTCTGTACATGGTAGCAGCTGTATCTTCAGTGTATTCAGACAAGCGCTCCTCTGTTCTTCCTCTTCATTTGATATATTAAAGTTGGAGTAAAAGAGATTTGTGAAAAATCAAATTCACTTCATAATGAACGAATTTTTTCCCATAGTTTTGCTGTATAAGGGGAAGGTTGAATGCATGCATCCTTTTACTGTAAGTAGACATGCTTTTAGGGAATCTGCCTTTGCCAGAAAATATTCTATTTAACTTAACACAGTAATATTGCAAAGGGCAGGGTCACCTTATGAACCTTAGACTTTTATGTAATTTTTTTGCATAACGATAATTTTTGAAAGAGAAGCTTACCTGGTTTCAATGGAGGAACAAATTTTCTCCAGTTTACTTTTATTCAAGCTTTTTTGTTTAAAGGATTTGAAAATTCGCATTAGGTTAAAATAAGGTTTGCCACACTAGACTGAGCCTTGGTATGTCAGCCCCTCTGGAGCTTCCATCTCTTGGAAGTATCAATGACTCAGCTCTTTTGGCTGTTGTGGCATCAGAGCATACAGCTGATGGTAGCTGACCCCATCTGCTCTCCATCATTTCCAAGCCCCTTCCATTCTGCCTGCTTTTCACTGAGGAGTCCTTAGTTTGCTGACTGTTCTTGCTGCCCCAGAATGTTATGGAGGAAACTGCTCTCAGATTGGCGATTATTATGTCACCACATCCATAACACAGGAAAACATCACCCTAGAATTCTGGAGCAAACCTAAGTGGGCAAAAGAAACCTGGTTCTGTGTTCAGATGATTCCATTGAACTTGCACAGGCTTCCAAATTCTAACAGCTCAGTCCAAGGGACAACTGTTACGGTTAGGCTGAAGAGAAAAGGAGGTTAATCTGAAAACACAACTAGTATGGTATTGGTTTATGGTGCTGGGGCGTCCTTTGTGAGTGTACATGTTTAATTTTTCCATTAAAATCCTATGTAATTGTTTCCCAGAATCAGTACATATTCTGGGAATTAATAATATTACATTAATTATGACAAACGAATATTCCTAAATGATAGTAATTAACATCTTAATTTTTTTCTAGTGAAATCTTACTGCTTCCCCTTTGGGAAAGAAGAGCTTTCAAAATGTTTGATCATTACTAAAAAGAAAGTGTATATTCAAAATCACTGAATTACTTAATGTTATCCAAGAACTTTCTTCCATTAATATAAAAGGGTCAGACTGTGGCATTCACTGAACCCTAGTTTAAAATTGCTTTGAGGGTGTGTCAGGGAGAGTCAACATTCCCCTAGACAATGCAAAGAAATCCACCTGCTCTTTTTCTACTTGACCTGCTGTCATAGATAAGCGATATACTGGTGAAATTTGCTCTGGCCCTTTATAGACTAATTGGTTTGAAAAATTGAAGAGTTCAATCTTGTGTCTTACCGCGGACTTGTTTTCTGAAAAGTTAACTTAAAGAAACTTTGTTGTACATTAAGTGTAGTTGAAAAAAAAAGAGAGTCAATAGTTTGTCTAGACCGGATAACTTTCACTGTTAGAATAGTACCTGGTCTTTAAAAAGGTAGAGTTTATAAAAAATGCACATATAGTTTTTCATAAATCTCAAAAATTGTTCTTCCTTTAAAAGCAAATCATCAGGCTTTCATATGGTTTAAAACTTTTTATAAAAACAAAAATACAAGTTTTGTCTGAAAATAACATCAAATTTTTTTTTTTTTTTAATAAGAAGTAAGTTGGCCATTTTCCCTGAATATATTGAAGCAGCTTGAGGAAAAGACATTCCAAAATGTAAGAGAACAGTTACTATGGAGAGTTGACACCTGAGTTACCAAAATGTGAAAGTGATCCCATGTTCTATTTATTTAAATTTTCATTATATGTTTTATGTTACCCTCCAGGAAGCAGGCGAGGTGAATTCTCAGAAGGATAGGAGAACCCTGGGTCTTTACTTTCTGCGCCAACGTCCATAAAGAGTAAAAAAAGCAAATGCCTTGACCTCAAGCAGATTTGCGGAATAGAACACTGTCAGCATCATACGCCCTCTCTGGGCTAAGCCGATTCGCTGGCGCTTGAAAGGCTTTAAGAAGGAGCTCAGAAACATTTTCTACGACCTGAGGGAGGTGCAGCTGTCATGTCAAGCTTCTCACTGCACTTGGAGTGAAATCCAGGCGCTGCTTACTCTGACACTCCTTCACTACACTTCCCATTCCTCACAGGCCATTAGCCACAGGCCCCCTTCAGTTCCCAGGACATTTCATCCTCTTGCTCACCTGAGTGCATGCCTACACCCTTCTGCCCTCCCATTTCTTGGCTAACACTTCCTAATGCTTCTGGGCTCAGCTCCTTAACCATTCCCTCACTGTCCTATGAAATAAGATTTCCCCTTTTGTTCTATCTTAAAGCTCTTTATACTTTTCTACCTTAGTGCTGATCCCACTTGAAATTATTTATAAGCTTATTTATTGGATTTCTGTTCTCCACTAGACAGTGTGCTGCTTAAAAGCAAGAATCATGTCTGTTTTATTCCTACGTGTATACTCAGCCTTTGAAGAGTGCCTGGAACATTGTAGGTTCTCAATTAATATGTGCAAATGAATAGATATAAGCCACCCCTCAAACTTTCAATCTATAAAGTAGAAGATTAAATCACATTTTAAGGAAGTGAGTTAAGGGAATTAACTAATAATCAGTGGCTGTTATGCTGATTATTTTCCCCATACTTTCTTTTATTCCTTAGAATAATTTAGTCTGTTTAACATAATTTCAGGCAGTAAATCAGGGGAGGAAAAGCCCTAATATAAGAAAACAAAACTTTGCTTAAAAAAAGCTTAGATTTATTAATTTGTGATAAAAATTATATTGGAGTTGATAATATGTGATTTAGTAATTAGATGTTTATATCTAGGAAATAAAAGCATATTTTAACTGAACCTAATTACAAATTACAAAGAGATAAGTCATTGTGATAATTGTTTAGTTTTTAACATAGTCAAATGATCTCTAAAGTGACAACAGAAGAAAAGATAAATGAAGAAATCAATAGAAGAGTTTTAAAATTCTGGTTTTAGTCTAGGAAAACAAAATTACATTGAAACAACTAAGCTGGAGTTCTCCTCTGCTTATCCCTCTAACTCTCAAACAATGCACAAAAGTTAAATGAACTAAGTTAGGGAACCAGTAATGGTTTCCTTTTAAGTAGTGCCTTTCATCTCAGATTCTGAATGAATATTCTTCAAAGGCATCCCTCTGTTTTATCAAGGAGAACTAAAAGCTGACATGACATTCCTGTGGAGTAAGTGCATAAACAGATTCGTGGACAGTAATAGGTCTCAGCAGGAAAGAAGCCAAGATCTCAGCTTCCAGTTCACTGCTCTCAACAGCAGGTTCATTCATGAACTTCTTCATTTATTCATTAATATTTATTGAGTTGATTATGGGTCAGGCTCTGGGGAAAGTCTTGGCAATATAATAGCAAAACAGAGATAATTCTTGACATTTCTATAAGGAAGTATTGATTTCATCAGTAAGTCTGACCCTAATCTGACCTTATAATTATATATTACTATCATGGGGATTACATTTTTATATCTATATCTATTACATTTATATATTTTTAAATGTGTGTGTATATACATGTATATATTTGTTTAGTCACTTACAAAACAGGATTGCATCTTTCCTATCAAAGCACTCTATCTATAATAAATGGGTTCCCTACAGTTATTATAGCAAGGAACTAAACACAAAGTTATCTTTTATCAAATGATTTCTTCTTTTTTATTTATCATATTCGTCTACCTCTAATTTTATTTAGATCAGTGATTATTTAAGGTCTTTGTTTACTCTTGACTATTTCAAGCAGACAACGCCAAAGCTTGGGTAAGATACATATTAACCAAAACCAAAGTCCAGTGCTATGGATCAAAGTGGCCTATATATCCTTTATTAGAAGACAAACCTTGAAAAGTCCAGTAGACCTTACCTTCTTCCACTGTGACAGTCTGTTCTGAGGCTGGCGATGGAGGTGGAGAAGGAGGCAGATTAGGGGTTTCTTCAGCTGCTAAAGAGCAAACAATGGAAAAATGAGATACAATTAATCCTATTAGGCTGGTAGATGTGTAGGCAATTTTGCCATTTAAAAAAGGCCTCTCTATAAAATTCAGGAAAAGATTCAATAGTAAGCTGCATTTGACTTATTTTTAGGCCCACGAATTGGTTCATATATTTTTAAATTCAAAAAATAAGACAAATGGCCAGGCGTTGTGGCAAGTGCCTATAGTTCCAGCTACTCAGGAGGCTGATGCAAGAGGGTCATTTGAGCCCAAGAGTTCGAGGTTGCTGTGAGCCGTGATGCCACAACACTATTCCAAGGGTGACAAAGTGAGACTCTGTCTCAAAAAAAGAAAAAAGAGAGATAAACATTTAATGTTGCTTCAAAAACAATCATTTTTTTCTTCTCGATAAAAAATGGATTAAATGCCTGCTAAAATTCTATCATTAATCTCATTAACTTGTGTCTATTCATTCAATTAATAAAATATTTCATTTTGGCCCTAACGTAACATATAAAGACACGGTCATTGTAGTTTGGATTTAGGTAGACTGAGAAAAATATTAAAATTCTCTATTGCTAAAGTGCTTGGTCTAGAAATAGATTTTACCTTGATCACTTAGAGTTATTTCAGGAGACTTACTTTTAAACATTTGTCCTTTCAGTCTAATGTCAAAACCCATCTTTTGTTAGGTATGTTCAGAAAGCAAAAATGGAAGATTTCATAGCCTGAGGCGATCTAGACAGGACCCGTGTGGTTGTAGTAGAGGCTGAGTAACCTTCCGGCCTTGGCACTATATGTGAAGGAACAGAGGAAGCTGCTAAAACGTGTGATTCATTCACAGTTCACTCTAAGTTTTCCTTTTCAAGACACTTACCTTCTTTATGACCCTTCATATCAAAATAAGGAAGTTCAAAAGGAAATATTTCTCATCTAAAGCCAGCGGTGACATCTACTTTAAAAATTACACAAATTTCGGTTTCATAAAACAGTTAGTAGAGGCAGCTTTGGGATGACAGATGACTGCTTAGAGTCTTACTCTGTGGGCTTCTGCATGGCATATTTTAAAAGTTCAAATTTAAAAAATGGAGTTTTACTGCAAAGAATATAAGCAAAGAATAGACTGAAGGTTATTGTTTCAGGTTACATTTTTTCCTATTTTAAGAGAAAAATAGTCCTTGATAATTAAAAAAAAAATCAGTATTAAAAATACCATATTGAGTGTATTCTAAATTATTATTCTGGGAAGGAAGAGTATTCTTATTCCTTCCTTTTTAACAGACAAAGGGGCACTAATCATAAAATTGAATATTAAGGATGCATTAGCCTATATGAGAGGAAAATGGATACGTGGTAGTTTTAGACCTTAAAAACTATGGATCAGGTATATATAACTTTTAGGTAAACATATCTGTTGAATTTAAAAGAGACTCCTCCCTTGTATTTCTTCACGTATATTCAGATACAGCTATTTGTCTGTCAATCAATCAATCAGTAGGGGTAACAGCCCTCAGCAGAGAGTTTACGTTGACAAACAAGCGTTTCAGTATTTGTCTTGCCCTGGAGGGCTTTTGACTTGTGATGAAGGGACAGGGCAGTGATATCTCAGTGACCTTAGATGAAAGAGGTACCTCGTATGAAATACAAAGTCAGGGGATTATAACAAAGCTCTGGTTATAGGTTCAGGAAGCCAGGAAGATCCAAACCAGGCTGCAGTGTAGATAATCATTCACCAAAATCCATAAAGGGAAACAATCACCTCCAGCAAAAGTCTTAATACATTTTCCTTATGGGTGAGATTCATTAAATAAAAATGCATTGACTTCACTTTTCTAACAACTATCTGTAGCGATCCAGAAAATGAACTATTAAGAGCCATTTATGGAAAAATCTAACTATAAGCTTACCACCTTAACTAAAAACCTACCCAAATACCGCAATGAACAAGGTGAAAAGGTGAAAATAGGTCCCAATACATTCCAGTAGGTGAGTTTGATGAACATTACAGGTAAAGACGAAGTATAAGATATGGCTTATCTTTGGAGCATGAAGACTTTAGCCTGTGATCAGGTGCGGCAGACAAGCCACCTGACCTGAGGCCCTTCTCATTTACCTAGAGGCAGAGGTGCGGGCTGGTCTTTATGCTGAGCTTCTTTTTCTTGTTCACCTTTCAGGACCGCAACAGCCTCAGCAGTGACTACTTGAACTATCCTTGCAGACACCTCCTCTGTAATGAAGAGTAACAAAAGAAAATACGGCAATGAGAAGCCTAAAACAGCCACGAGGAAAAGGAACCCAGTAGTATCGTGGATTTAACTTCATTTTCACTGTTTCTCCTTAAGGGACAATATAATCTTTAATTGCAGATAAAACAGAAACACATACATAACATAAACATATACTGTATATATATACTAAAAAAAGAAGAAACGAAATCAGCATTTTGGGAGCTAAGCTAAACAAAATGAACACAGTTAATTTGCATGGCACTTTATTTTTAAAGATCTGTTGACACAAATAGAAACAATTTAATATCTAAGAGCCTTATAAAATAGATTCAAAGACAGAAGACAGGATTCATTTTGAATTTAACCTTAATGCATTTCACAGTTTCTTATACTAGTCCAGAAAATATCTTTCAAATTTGGTGTATGCTGATTTGCAAAAACACTATGATTTGAAACATGAAGATGCCTTGAAATGTATATTTGTGATTACATGACATTTTCCAGATAAAATAAATTAGGAAAGGAATAAGGTAAATGAAGGAATAAGATAAATTATGAAAAACTTGGAAAGATTAAAAAAAAAAGAAGAAGCTTGTCATTAAAGTGGTCTGTCTGTAAGATTCCAGATAAGTAGTTTTTAGCTCGAAATGTCTTCCACTGGAGCAAATCAAAATTAATTTTGCATAACGTAGTCAAAAAAGATTAAGGAAATGATGTGCATATCCTTTTATCATCAACCAAAAATAGAAGTAGCCTTTTAAAATCAGAAATATATTATAGAATAGATATAAATTCTACAGACTTTCACTTTCCATCTTCTTTATATAAAAGTGTGTACGATACTGGGGAAACAAGCCCAATTATGGCTGTGTTAGAAATAAGTTGTACTGGATAAAAGGAAGCGTGGTAGGATTTTTTTTTCCTCATAATTTTAGTAAAGATATCAAAATACATTTTTCTTGAAGTTCTCTTATAGCTGACGATCAAACTTTGCGCACTCACAAGCTCCCTGTTGTTAGCTGGTGGGCTCATTTATATTCTGCCTTCCCTGGAAAGCCTTCCACATGCCACCCAGGATGACAGAGAGTATAGTGACCCTAGACTTTGGGAATCAGTAATCCGCTTGGACAGAATTTATCTGAATTTTAAAAGCTGGATTACCTGATTCAGAGTATTTGCCTTTATCTGTTTAGCTAACTGATTTCCCCCCCTAGACACATGACTATGTATATTCTGAAGGGATGCATTTCACACACTATATTCTAGGCAGTAGTAACAGCAGTAGAAGCAGCATTTAAGAAATATTATAGTTCTCCTCATGTGCTAAATACTCTGCTAAGGGATTTGTCCTCATTAATGAATGATTTGCTATTCTTGCTCCCATTCTGTAGAGGAGGAAACACAGGGTTAGGCCAGAAAATTTCATATTCTTATTAAAAGTATCATACCTAAAATATCAATTTTAAAAGAACTAAGATATTATAAAGTCCCTTATATACTAAAACTAAACTAAATGTGACTGAATATTTCCTTTATGTTAGGAGTGTCATTTCTGTGGAGCTAGAGCCCTAATTCGAAATTCTATTATTCAAAGATGAAAGTAAACATTGACGTTGATTAACTTATTCTGAAAGAGTTTTAATTTCTTAGCAAGGTTTCAAAAAAATTTGGTCATATACCGACACGATATACTTTGCAGCCTCAATTTAGTTAAAAACAAAGAAGTATGTTTTTCTTTATTACTGCAAAAATTACTGTGTGCATTATAACTTCAAAATGAAGCAATAGTAATGATACTATGTATTATATTACAATGATGCTCTATTCTACACAATCCAATTTAGTATCACACAATTTTAGCACTAAAAGGGCTTTTAGAGATGATTTTGTCTAAATCCTCTAATTTTGTAGCTGAGGAAATAAGGGCAGGCATGGCTATGAAATTTGCCCAAGTTCACACAGTCAAGAGGTGAACTGACATTAGAACTCAGGCTTCCTGATTATTATCTTGTTCTTTCTCTTAAACAAGGGAAAATAGAAGAGCCAACAAGCAAATAATCACAAAACTCTCTAAGAGTCAGGACTTATGCAAAATTTAGTACCTTCCTATGGCATTTGGTACACTTTGCATGACCCTATGTAGGTACACAGGCTCATCTCTCCCATCGTGTGAAGATTCCCATGTCAAGGACTCCTGTTTGTCATTGCTGCAGCTCTTGAAGCTCCCCTTACTGCGCTTTACCCAGATTTGGTGCTTAACACGAGTTATTGGAAAGAATGAAAAATTAGCACAAAAATTTTGTTCATATTTACACAAATTCAAGAATAATTCATGTTGTGACTTATACTTGCTAACTTTAAAACCCTCAAATTATCTCATTTGGTCTATTATTGTTTAATAATATATCATTATTACAGTCTTTCTTAAATGGGGGCCCCGGGATTCTCGTGTGCCTGTTGAAAAGAGAAGCTAGCCCAATATATTATAAATGATACAAGTATCTTTTGATTTATGAAAACAAATTATGGGTAAAAAAATGCTACCGTATTTTAGTCTTTTCTTGTTTTGGGTTATATTTGGAATATGGTTTTGACACCCTGAATTATTTTAAATATGAATTAATTAATATTAATTATTTTAAATATTAATTTTAAATATTAAGATTCTTAATATTACATAAGAAGAGAACGGAGGTGAAGTTAACATATAAAGGATGCACTCATGCAAGTGCCAGAAATGCTGTGATGCACTGTACAAAGGAACCTCAGGAACAGGAACAACAAAAACAGTTGAGGGGAGAATTGAATCATTAGTCTCTAGGGATTACAGACATGTCCAACCTAGACAGAATGCTCTGATCTTTCTAATCAGCCAGAATCCATTTGATTGTGATCAGTAATTTAGTTTCAGCAAAATGATGTCATTTATTTTCATAAGCAGCAGGAAATTTGAGTTTTATTGGTTTTGTTGTTTAAGTGAAAATTAATTTATAGATGTGCTTCACAGTTCCACAGTGGAATAAGAGCTAATGAATAAAATGATTTCATTTTTATACATATTTAACTAAAAAGTGTAAGAAAATGATTTAACCCAATCTTAGGATAATTGATACTTTTTTTTCTTAAGAGGAATTTAATAGATTTTGAAAAATGCTATTTAATATAATCAAACAGGTTGCATGAGGGCCAAATTTGCTCTGGCTTAATTGATATATTTTCTTTAAGTTTTTTAAATAGAATAATGTTAAAACGTTTCAAGTAGGACTTAACATATTTTATAATATATTTTTCATGGTGAATTTAGGAAAACATGAGCATTGTTCAGGAGATTCAATTGGTATGGTCAATTTAAAGTCTTTCTTCAAGCGAAGACTATTAGCAGGAGAGATGGCAGCATTCCCAAAGGACAGAGAGCCTCTCACAAAGGATTCCTACTCCTTTGATCAACTGGGTGAGCTTCATCCTTATAGCCTGGGAC
The DNA here is from genome assembly GCF_000181295.1 of Otolemur garnettii. Classification (NCBI taxonomy): domain Eukaryota; kingdom Metazoa; phylum Chordata; class Mammalia; order Primates; family Galagidae; genus Otolemur; species Otolemur garnettii. Next base: position 21,906,815 of record NW_003852408.1, read on the forward strand.
AGGAGCAAATTCACTCAGGATTTGAGTAAAGTTTAGGGTATATTAGTGGTCAATGTGCCAAATAAACATAGAAGACAAGAGAAGACACTCTCAAAATCAGGCCTATAAAAATAAAAATGCAATGGTTATGATGTGTGTGTGTGATTTGTATAAGATTTCTCCATTTATCTATTAATGCCTCTCTCCATCCACCCATCCATCCATCCATCTATCCATCCAACCATCCACCCGTCCATCCATCCATCCATCCATCCACCCACCCATCCACCCATCCATGCACCCATCCACTCATCCATCCATCCATCCTATCTATGGCTTACTATCTTTTTAGTGTACAGTAGAAGAAGTTTCATAGACTTCAATTTAGAGACAGACTCCATCATTGCTACTTTCTGTTTATTTTATGCTGAGAGATTTACTTAAACTCATTGTGCTTCAAGGCTTCACCCATAGAATGGAAATATTAATGGTACTTGTCAAAGAGGTGGTTGTGGAAACTCAGTTGCATAATCACATAGAACAGGCTTGGCACATCAAGGAGCTCACACAAAACGAAGACTTCCAGATAGATCTTCACCAAGGTATCTTTATTTTCCCATAGTTGTGCATTCTGCTGAGTCTTAATATTTTTAAAGAAAGAACACAGCGATATGCACTAAGGGTCTAGCCCAACAAGGCTATTATTAGCCTGATAATACAATTTATCAAATATCACTGATGTGGATGACCATGTTGGTGGCCATGTAAAGTATTTTTTTTGCAGACAGAACTACGAGGGGAGTAAATATTGTCTTTGTGATTTATGTTCTGGCTTCATACCCAATTTCCTGGCTGTGTAGGTCTTAGGCTACCATCTGCCCGAGATTCCTGCCAGCAGGTCCCAATTCAGGACTGTCTTCTGGACAGAGTTCCAAAAGGTACAGTAACTGTCTACTCTTGAGGACAATTAGCAATACGAAAAATTCTCTTTGAAGTAGGAAATTAGACCACATTTTGATTTATCACTACTTACTTGATCTACCTTCTATTCTTTTTTCTACTTTCTACTCTATTTTTGTGCTATTCCTTCCAAACATATGGGTAAAGTCATAAATAAAACTTAGTTGCTTAGAAGGTTAATGATAAATCTAGAGTGTGTATAAATTTGGACACTGTGATTTATTATATTTAATTGATAGGTAAGATTGATTTTCACAGCTTAAGTTTATATAAAACTGCTTATAGTTATCTGATATTTGGAAGTCCTAATTACCTTTCTTTTGACTTTCTAAAACATTCTAGAAGAGGACATTTTTAGTTTATGTTAGAAACTATCTTGGGCAAGGAGTGTGATGTGTATTTTTATTCTCTCTTTTATGAATGGATGTCAGGATTTCAGTGTAACTTGCAATAGTTTTTGTATTACAGTGAGAACTTTATAACCAGTCTTGCACATTAACTTTTTATTTTATCAGTAGTGTTAATTGGATAATGTCACAGTTTCTACAAGTAATAAAAAAAATCTCATGGTTATAAAATCATGTTATGACTATGCAAACTGAATGATGCCCTGGAACTAATCTATTACGTGAATCTATCTTCAAATCACTTATAAGGAGAACACTAAAAGTAACTTCTCTAAATCAAATTCATCTCCTAATTTCTAAAAAACCCAGTGATTGATTATAGGCTGATATAAGGATAAAGTACTTAAAAATTTAATCCAAGGAACAGAATAATAGGACATAGCAGACCATAACTATACAGGAATATACTTGAAGACAAAAAATGAAGTCTGTTTTTAAAACCCTTTCTAGAAAACAGAAATGGGGCTCAATATTCATGAAAGAGTATTGAAGCAGTCCCTACTAGATAAATTGAATTCTGGAAAGAAATAATATTCTTTCTCAGGATTGGGAAAATAATAGTGGTGGAAACATATATAGGAGATAAATAGGTATGAAACTAACTGAGACATACTCTCATCCACAGAGTTACTTGATAAAACCCAAATAGTATTATACTAAGCTACTTATATTTCAGCTAATGAATAAACATCACACTGTTAAACAAGATTATTGAACAAGTTGTTAAAACAGGCACAATCATTTCTTGTTGATATTATTTAATCCACACATTTAAACATTGTCTAGATGAGAAAACTGGCAAAATAATGGATAAATGTAACTTATTATCCCATTCAAACATCACTGTGATCTATATTAGTGTAGTACAAATATTTTATAGGTCTGGCCAGGTGTGGTGGCTCATTTCTGTAACCCTAGCACTCTGGAAGGCTGAGGTGAGTGAATTGCCTGAGCTCATGGGTCTAAGACCAGCCTGAGCCAGAGGGAGACTCCATCTCTAAAAAAGAGCTGGGTGCTGTGGTGGGTAGCTGTAGTCTCAGCAACTTTGGAGGCTGAAGGAAGAGAATCACTTGAGTTTGAGGTTGCTGTAAGCTCTGATGCCACTGCACTCTACTGAGGGCAACAAAATAAGACTCTGTCTCAAAAATTAAAAACAAAAACCAAAAAACCCAGTAGGTTCTGGTGTCAGAAAACCTGGGGTCAAATTCTGTTCCCATCTCTTACTGGCCACAAGACCTTGGTTAAGCAATAACCTCTCTAACCT